>NW_022900926.1:11497957-11549316 GCF_012274545.1 Fukomys damarensis | reverse complement strand
CCGCGCCCCGGGAGCGCGCCCTCCAGGCTTGGCGGGTGTCTCGCGTGCGCCTGTGAATTTAGCTTTGCCTTGGAAAACAGACGTAGGCACAGTTCTGACTGCAGAACTGTCTGGGAAGAGGGATGTGTATCTGAATAAAGAGATATTTTATCAGCTCTCCTTTTAAGTTTTTTTTTAATCTGGAATTTTAACAAGGGTTTGAAATGTAGAAATGAAATGGAAACCAACTAATGGGTCTTGCAAGATATAGTAGGGAGATGGGTAACATAGAAGAAAAGTAATTTACTTAGGCAGTGCTTTCTAGAGAAACACATAATACAAGATATACAAACGTATCAGAACTGACAAGGTGGGCTCAGGTGTGGAAGAGTGGCAAAGATCAATCTTCGCTCTGGAGACCCAAGGGATCCAGTGGGAGGCCCGGAGCCGCATGTAGTGTCCTGAGTCCACATCAGGAGGCCACAGGGTCTGCAATGCAAGCTGAAGACAACTTCCACAGAGAAGGCAGACTGGGGCGCTTCCAAAGAAACAAAAGCAATCCTTCCTTCCTTCCTTCCTTCCTTCCTCCTCCTCCTCCTCCTCCTTCCTCTTCCTCGTCTCCTTTCCTCCTCTTCCTCCTCCTTCCTTTTATAGAGTTCTGGGGACAGTCCTCCCCGGGGTGGGTCTTGCACACCCAGAACTGCTGAGCCAATTTAGCTGGGCATTTCTCACTCAAGTGTCCACCATCAGATAACTATCACACTTAGATTTTCAAAATAGAAAACAAACCTTTCACCTTGAAACAATGCAAATGGTTTCTAATTTTTGTTCTTTTTTTTCCTTTGAAGGTTAAAAATTTTATTTTCGAGAAATTTTTCACTGCACATTTCCAAAACAGTTTTTGTTTTTAATGCAAAAAAAGCCCAGGACAAGCAAATTAATGCCTATAATCCTAGTGCTCTGGTTGGCTGAGGCCATGGACCACAAATTCAAGTCTAGTCTGGGGATTTAGCAACCCAGCAAGACTCTGTCTCCAAAATAACAACAACCAACACTTGGTTATGTAGCTCAGTACAAAGACCCTGGGTTCAGTCTCCAGGGATTAAGGGGAAAAGACAACAAACAAATGGATGGCACCTGCCTGTAATCCTAGCAACCTGGGAGTATGAACCAGCTAGAATCACAAGTCCAACTCAGCTTGGTGATTTAACAACTTAGCAAGATCTGTCTCTAAATTAATAAATGACTGGGGATATAGCTCAATGGGAAAGTCCTGGGTTCAAGCTCCAGTACTGC
Organism: Fukomys damarensis; assembly: GCF_012274545.1. Classification (NCBI taxonomy): domain Eukaryota; kingdom Metazoa; phylum Chordata; class Mammalia; order Rodentia; family Bathyergidae; genus Fukomys; species Fukomys damarensis. The sequence continues at coordinate 11,548,041 of NW_022900926.1, read as the reverse complement.
AGGAGGGAGAGAGGAGGCAGGAGAAGGGGGAGAGGGGACTGATTTTGAGGGATCTGAGTTTCATGCCCATAACATTGATTAGCTGCTTATGAGGCACAAGAGGGTCCCCTACTGAACATTTTAATCCCTGAGCTCCCTGTCGATATTATCCAGGCAAAATAGGCCTTGTTCATAAGGCAATGATTATCTAATAGCAGAGAAAGAAATATAATAACTGCAATACATATTAAAAGCTGAAAAAAATGTTCCACATATAATAGTCAACTCTCCTGCTGCTGAGACATAATACCCAACCCAACACTCACAATTTAAAAGAGTTTAGTTTGGCTTACAGGTTAGAGGGTTCAGTCCTTGGACAGCGAGCTCCAGGGCAGGAACAAAGGAGCAAAGCTGCTTAATTCAGGGTGGCCAGGAAACAGCTGCAGGAACAATCAGAGAGGAAGGGGCTGGGGCCTTGTACAGTACCCAGGACTTACCCAGACACACCTGGAGCGTGCTTTACTAACCTGGCTTCCAGGCCAATCAAGGCGGGGCCGCAGCCAGGTGTGGTCATGCATGCCTGTAATCAGCACTTTGGGAGACTGTACTGGTATGGGGATAGATGTAACTCCCAACCTGCTAGATATCTAAAATCGAAGAATGAATTCTAGGAACAATGGAAGTAAAGTGTAGGGAAAATTCCTGGAGAGAAAGACAGCTCCTGTCTAAGAGAAACAGATGGGAGACCAGAAAGTGGCTTGCCCACTGACCCTGCTTCTTAGAGGTGTTTTATGGATCAAAGCCTTGAAGTGAGGTGGGTTCAAGGTGGGTCAGTAAGATTACTAGTGCAGTCACTTAGGTAATATTGGTCCAATGAGAAATCACAAGGTGAACATGAGGTGGGATAAAACTATTAACATCCAATCAGATTACAACAAATACAATCGTTTATGTACTATTGATTAAATGGGGATCCAATGGGGAAGCAAGTCACATAACAAGTATGCAAAGAATGAACAAGGATTTTTAGTAAGGAGTGGGTCAAGGATCTTTCCTGGAAGGGATGGTTTAAGATCTTGGTCCCCTACACAGGTGATTGATACTTATTTAGAATATCAACCACCACCATTCATCCCTGGAAGAAGAATGTGGTGTAGTAGTTTCTCTTCTTTTACAATGCTGACCTTCAGTAAATGTGTATCGATTGTCCTCCATGTTGGATACTTGGGGGCCAGCCCTGTCTGCCTACAAAATATCTAGTTAACTTAGGTATCTACAATGTACCAGGAGGAGCTCAATTTCAACCCTATTCTGGAAAACTGAATGACTTAGCATAACTGTCTCAAAGTAAAAAAGGGACTGAGACTATAGTTTTGAACAAAGACCCTGGGCTATTATTATGCGAATAACAATAATAATGGTGTTGGGACAATTTGCCTCTAAGAGAAACCATAGCATCATCCACAAAATATTCTTGCCAAAAGTATTGACAAGGTAAGGGAGGGCAGGGGTATGGGGAAAAAATAAGAACCAAGACATATCATGTAAAGCTACAAGATCCCAATGGTAAACGTAAATTCATTGTTTGCTTTAAACATACCAATAAACTTAAAGGGGAAAAAAAAAAAGCAAAAGTATTTGGCCTTGGCTGGGAGTACAGCTAATATACATAAAACCCAAAGGTGCTAAGGCCTTAAAAGGTAACTTCTGGTTTACCAGAAATGCATGAAGCTAGGAGAGCAAGTAAAATAACATAATAAGGAAAGAGTCAGACCAATCTAGCCTGTATGACACTCTATAAAATAATTGGTTTGGACTCTTCAGAAGCTCAGTGGGTGTTGCTGGTGTGAGAACAATATGGCTGCTTGAACTCGAACCCTTCTGATCCAGGCATCATGGGAATAGCAGGGATGTGTGGTGAGTTAAGAGGAGGGATGGGCAAACTGGGGGGGTGCACTGGATTATCAAAGCCTTCATGAGTGATACTGAGGAGGGTGAATATTAGCCTGGTTCCTATCAGAAAACAAGCAAATTCCTACAAACTTACCCATTTAATTCATGTTCAATATTTATTGGTTCTGTCACATTCTTTAAAAAATAGCACCAGGATTTGTAAATCTTGATTTTATTCTGCCGAGTCCCTACAACCGACCACATCACTATGCAGCAGTGAGGAAGAGTGTCTCATTCACCACCTCTGCCGACAGAGGTGTCCCTGGAGTGCTGTCACTGGAGACCAGGGCAGGCTGTCTGTGACCTCTGACCCGGGGCGGGTGCCCCGGCTATGGGCATCAACACTCCTTGTGGCTGCCCTGACTGCCCTTTCACCACATTTCCCTGTTTCCCACGTTAGACTTTGTGCTCCTTGAAGGCAGAACATGTGTTTTAAAGTCTTTATGTCCCCAATGCACAGAGGTTGCTCATTGAGCAGTTGTTTAACAAATGAATACAACTTTTATAAATTTTTTATTAGTACTCAGTACTTATGAGTACTCAGATCTGTCAAAAAGGAAAGCAGCCATCCAGACAGATAGAAGGAAACAGGAAGGGGGCAAGGGAAAGGAAAGGAAGGAAATTCTAGATCACCTCAATATTTTAGTTATAAATATACCTTTATTCCCCCCACACACACTTTTGTTTTGTTTTGTTGGTCTCACTGTGCAGCCAGGCTGGCCTCAAACTCAGTGATCCCCTGCCTCAGCCTCCCCAGTGCTAGGATTACAGGTGTGTGCCACCCCACTCAGCTCAGTCTGTCTTAAAGATTCTCAAGCCTGAGACTAAAAATAGCTGCTATTAACATCGAAATCCTGATAGCTGAGGGCTGGGGATGTAGCTCAGCAGAACTGTGCCTGCCTGGGAAGCTCAGGGTCCTGAGTTTGATTCCTGGTACCAGGAAAAAATATAATAATAATAATAAATCTTGATAGCTAAATAAACCTACCTACTCACATCATGACAGTCCTTTGTGAAACCCCTCTGAAAGGCCCTGGGGTTCCTGACAGTTCTGGCACTCATAACGAACCATGCCCGGCTGCCACCTCCCCTAGCCCTGTCTCCCTGGGCACCCAGGAGCTCCTTGCCTGCCCTGGAGATCACCTGCCTGCCAGTTCCCAGTGGAGTCTCTCACTCTTGCAAAGGAGGACAGTTCCTCCCTATGCATCCATTGCCCTCTGCCAGGGGTAGGCAATGTAGGTGATACTGACGCAGAAAATTAGGGCATGGCAAAGCTGGCTGGGGAAGTAGGATGTCCTGTTAATTACAGGATCCCAGTACACATGCGCAGAACAGCTCCTAAAGCCCTACATGCACATTTCTGGGAATGGCCTAGATCTGAGGTATGGGACCCCAGCCCCACCTCTCAGGACTCACATGTAGAAGTTCTCCTGGGTTTCCTTGAGATTTGGACAGTATAAAGGACACAGAGCCAAGAAGACCTTGCTAGCGTGGCTTTCATCATGATGGCTGGCCTGTGTCCTCTAGGGTGCGCTCTTTTCTTTCTTTCTTTTTTTGCCGGGAGGGGCATTGAGACAGGGTCTTGGTATGTGGTAGGCCTTGATCTCACAGGGTAGCCCAGGCTGGCCTTGAACTTGCGCTTCTCTTGCCTCAGCCTCCTGAGTGCTGGGATCCTGGGCGTTTCTCACCACACCTGGCTCCTCCAGGGTATGTTCTTTTCTTTTTTTTTAATAGAATTTATTAGTACATTCTAGGTAGACAGTACAGTTACATTCATCATTGGGATCTTGTACCTTTACATGACAGGTCTCGGTTCTCATTTTTCCCCTTGTTCCCACCCTCCCTTCACCCCCTCCTCTCCTCCCCACCTACAAACACTTTAATTCCTCTTTTACATTTTCTCATATTTTTTTCCTTTTCCCTTATTCCCCTTTCCCTATGATGTCCTCATCTTGCTTTTTCCTCTTTGCTTGCTCTGCAGAGCCGGTTTCTTTCTCACTTTCGCTTTTACTTTTTCAAGTAAACTTTGCTATTGATTTTTGCTTGTTTTGTTCAATTCTTTTTCAAAACAAGAAGAACCTGGAGTCCAACTCCAGATAGACGGGCAAGAAACCCAAAACCCACTAGTTTTGTCTGGTGAGCCACTTGTAGAAGGAGCTACCCAATAACAATACAACAGGAGAGTATTATTTGGACCACTGAGAATTATCGAATTCATCAGGACAGGAAGTTCCTTTACAGTCAGCCGTTTTTCTCCCCGGAGAACAATGTTCACTGCCAAGATAACTGGGCCGGAAGGGCTCTGGTTCAAACGACCACTCCTCCGTTTTGGACCATAACCCCCTCTGACCTCAGTGCTTATTTGTAAATTAGCTCATTCATCCTGCCAGACTCCTTTCTATCTGGTAAGTTCTGTCAGGTCCCTTACTTTTGCGATAGAGTTCTGGCCTCATGAATTTCTACCAAAAAATTAGACCTTTTTAAATGCTTGTTCTAGAAGATTCCTTGGTCCCTCCTACGAATCTCAGATGCAAATGGTATCAAAAGAGGGCAAAATCTTGCAGCTCTGTGAGACATAGTCACATAGCGGTACAGAGCTCATCAGGACACCTGGTGACCCAGGGTGGCTTTAGTTGGAGAGGAAATCACAATGCTTTTAGTGCTTATAATGTTTGTGTATACATTGTTAAGAAATCAGTACAGAGATTCCTCATTTTATGATCTACCTTTGTTAATGACTGTTCGGACTTAGAACTCAGGTGTGCTGTTTGGACTAACAACCAACCCACTGCTCTTCTCCCCACCTCACCCCCACCCCATACCAGGATGGAACTCAGGACCTTGCACTTTCCAGGCAGGCACAGCACCACTGAGCTAACTCCCCAGCCCACAGTCACTCATTGTTATGACTCATTTTTGGGGATACAGCTCTGTACATCTTGATTATAAAGCTTCAGTGTCTCTTTTCACACCTTATTTATACAGTTGTGCTGAATGTACTCTATAGTACATTACTGTACTTTTATGTTCTATTATACAGTACATTCTGTAAGAATTATGCAAATAAAAGCAAAGTCATCAAGTTGGAATTTCTTTTGACCATTTGTTTGTTCTGAGTCTTGTAATGTATATACTATATACGATTCTTCCTTCAGCGACCAATCCATTTAAGAACCTAGTCACAGGAACAGAATCGGGTCATTAAATGAGGAATGTCTGTAAGCTATTTTTCTGTGCATGTGCTGATGATCCCACCCAGGGCCTAATGCATCCTAAGCACACATTCTACACCCCCTGCTTATTTCATCATAGTGTTATTGCAGCAGTCAGACACCAATGCAGAGTCTGATGATATCTGTTATAGTTTATATGTGAAATGTCCGCTGAAGCCTCCTGCCTCAGGGTCATGGGTGAGTTCTACTCATCACAGGATCAGCCCACTGATGGGTTTAGAGCTCTGTGTGATGCCTGGAGGAAAGAGGTGGGTCAGTGTGAGCATGGCCTGGGAATACATAACCCTCTCCTCCCTTGATCCCGCCCTGGTTCCTGCCTGCCGTGCCACAAACTGCTACTCCTCTGCCGTGTCCCTGTTCCGTGCCACCCTGCCTTGGAGTCAGTCAGCTGTGGACCGAAACCTCTACAGACTGCATGATCTCTTCTTTAACTTGTAGATGTTACTTATTTTGTCCTAGTGATGGGAAAGTACTTAAAAATATCGTATTAATTTTTTGCTAAATAAACTTTTATAGTAGTCCTAAAAAGGGGAAAAAGGTACAAATGGTTACTTTAGCTCTTATGTCTTTGACTCTTAATGAATATAAATGTTATTTTGTTGTGTTGCAGAAAATGATACCCCAAAATATGTTAATTTTGAATTCAAATTGAGAGCCCCCAGGAAACATCAAATTCAAGGAAGGGATTTCTGTGAATTTCCTTATCAACCTAAAGGCCAGACCCACCAGAGAGCAGAACCATTGCTCCCCTTGACTCTTTATTACCAAGGATATTAAAAATCAAATCATAAAGGAAGAGGCTAAAAGTTAAACACTGCACCTAAAGCCCCAGGGAAGTTTGTTCCAGGTAATTGTCTGTTCTTTGGGCCTAACCTTTTCTCCTAAAAAATCATTTATTACCCCTTTGAAGTGGCCTAGAGAACCCAGTTCTTTCTTGAGACTCTTAGAAAAGGATATTCAAGCTTCAACCACCTGGCTCTTTGAGTTTCTCTTTTCTTTTCTTTTCATTTCTGTTTTTGGACTAGGAATTGAACTCAGGACCTCATGCTTGCCAGGCAGGCTCTGTGCCACTGAACTACGTCCCCACCCCTGAGTGTCTAGCTCCCGTGCACATGCGCGTTTTAACAAGTGTGTATGCTTTCACTTCTGTTTGTCTGTTGTCAGGTCATATGTGCAGACCTTTTGAGGTGGCAGGGAAATTTCTTCATACTTATAATTATATATATTTAATAGCTGTTTACATGTCTTGCTTTATAAGAATTTTTTTTCCTAATTTATTTTTCCTTTTACTTCATGAAATCTATTTATTAGTGATTTTAAAGTTTTCATCATATAGGGCCAGGGATTTGGCTCCGTGTTGCTGTGCCTACCTAGCAAGCTCAAGCTGATTCCTGGTACTAGGAAAAAAATATTTCAACATATAAACAGAAGTTTAATTGGGACTAGTAGTTTAATTGGAGTTAGTAGCATCCGAATTTGAAAATTTGTATACTGATTTATGTGTTAATTTTTCTTAGTGGTTTTATGGCTTTGCTCTAACATATGAAAATGTTTCGTAGTCATAAGATCACACATAGTGGCTGGGCATGGTGGTGGCCACCTGTTAGCACAGCACTGGGAGGGTGAGGCAGGAGGATCATCTCGAGTTTGTGTCGGGCTGGGCTACATAGTGAGTTCAAGACAAGACTGAGTTACATAGCAAGACTCCGTATCAAAAAGCAAAATAAAACAAGAACATGTATAGAGGCTTCTATTTATTCTTTGAGTATTTAGTTTTCTTAATGAATCTGGAATTTGTTTGATTGTATCATGCGACACAGAAATTTTCTCCAAAGAAACCAAGTATCTGAGTGCTATCACAACATACAATCCATAGTAAAAAGCAACCGGGTCCTATACCTCCAACAAAACAAAGCAAAAGTGCCCTACTGATTTTTGTCAGGTTATATTTTAAGCCAGTTGATTAATCTCATAAACTAAAGGTACTAAGGTATAATAAAGTCTAATGACTTATGCTTCAAAATCACTGCAGAAAAATACACTGTATAACCTATATAACACATAGGCAACCACTTTATTAACCATTAAGCTGCAGAACAATTATTATAGTTTGGAAAAAGAATGTTCCCCAAAGGCTCGTATATTATAGGCTTCTTTCTCAGAATAGTGGATCTCTTGGGTTGGGGATTTGTTCCCAATCAGCCTAGGGTTCTTCTGCTCCATTCTGGTGGAAATCATGAATCAGCAGAGTGGAGTTCTGCCAGCAGTCCTGATGTCACCAGGGGCCACCAGTTAGTGCTGGATGCCAACAGTGGACACAGCCAGCTGCTGGTCACTGCTACTGCTGGCTGTCAACATCCGACGTCAGCCTGTGCTGGACAGCATAGGTCAGTTCTTCTGGGTGCTGGGTCTCTGCTGCTGGTCTCTGTTGGCCTCTGGTCTCCGGAGCTCTTTGGTGTTCACAGCTGTGTTTTTTCGTTTTGTCCATCCTACTCAGGGTAAAAACCCTGAGTACACTTGCAGGACTTTGGGAGCCCACACTGCCTGAGCAATAAATAATGAGCAGGTTTACAGGAACACCAAAGCAAATCTTTGTTTTAACAGGCCCTGACCTGCAGCAGTGTAGTGCTGGGGTATGGGAGGGAACCCTCAGGCTAAAACTCCAGAAGTGCCTGGGAAGGGCTACTTACTTGGAGCTTGTAGGCCTATTTCATGAGGGAATCTTCTGGAAGGCTCTCTATGAATGCTGGGTGTGCCAATAAGGCATTGCCTCTCTTCCTGATCTTAGCCACGCCAGAGTGTTCCCTCTCTTTCTCCAAAAGGCAGCAGGGTGGTCCAAAGTGGGGAGCAGAGGAGGGCACCACGCTGCCGGGCTGCAGTCCTGTTGGAGTGGAGAATGTGCTTTGATAGCCAGGGAGGACACTGAAGCCAACAGTTCCCAGCCATTTGGGTACAAGGGGGAGCAAAAGGAAGTGGGGGCTCAGCCACACCCCCTCCAGCTGGCGGGGGGAAGAGAGTGAGAGGCTTCTTCTCTAAGGTCCTGTCAGAGGCAACTGAGGTCCAGGGCCCGTGGACATCTATGAGGGGAAGGTGGGACCCCAGCCCGGTCCTCCTCTCTCTGCACTTTTTCCCAGGAGGTGGACTTTGCTCTAGCACTTCCTCCTACCCTGAGGTACCACTAGGGGCCAAAAGCAACGGGGCCAGTCATGGAGTGAAACCTCCGAAACCGTGAGTCAGAATAAACCTTTCCTCCTAGAAGTGGCTTTATCTCTTCTGGTACTGGTCACAGTAATAGCAAAAAACTGACTCATGTGACCATTATCCGAACTCATATTATTTGAACACTCACATGTTCAATCCATTTCCTAGTAGCAAGTGTGAGCCCTATGAGGGCAGGGACTCTGGGGCTCCATTCAGAGTTTGATATTCAGTATTTCCTTTTCTCTCTCTGTCTTTTTTCTTGGTGGTCATAGTGGGGATTGAACCCCGGGCCTTTGCACTCAGCTACACCCCCCACCCGTTTTTAATTTTTTGTTTGGAGACAGGGTCTTGCTAAATTGCTTAGTTGCCCAGGCTGATTGTGAATTTGTAATCCTCTTGCCTCAACCTCCCAGACTGCTGAAACTGCAGGCTTGCGCCACCTGGCCTGGCCACACTCAAGTGTTCTAAACAAATATTTGTGGAATGAGTTATTTGTTTAATAAACTTCTGCAGATTGAACATCAATCAATCATCATGAGAGGTGACTGAGATGTGGATTCTGGAGATCGGATGGCCTCCCTGCAGCCTTGTCCCCGCCTGTGAGTCTGGCCGTGCCTGTGGGCATTTCCTTCCACCACGTGAAGCGCTCCCAGCTGTGGCTATTCATCCAGCACCCACAGAGCTAGCACACGGCCAAGCACTACTTCGAAATGCAGGAATATGGGGATTAGTGATGAAGGGCACTGGCCTATTTCTAACAAATAAGGAAGAGAAAGAAAACAGCCATGTCCAATTACAGTATCATCATAAGTTATAGACGTCTGAGAATCTGAAAATAAGCCATAAATGTGTTGAGCGTGATTAATTATTATGAACTATCTCAAGCTTCAAATTTGTTTAGGAATATAACTTATTTAGTGGGGCAACCCACTTTCTGGGCTACCTTTTCTCTCTTAGGCAGAAAGTATCTTTCTCTCAATAAGCTCTTTCTACTCTTAAAGTATATGTATATATAAAATATTATATATATAACATATATACAATATATAACATATTTTATATATACAATATATACATATTATATATGTAGCTTATTTAGTGAGGGACACATGTAATAACACAATGTCAACTAAAGTCAGGACACTTTCCTGGCAGACAGAGTATTTTCTAAAACTGCGTCATGTAGAAAGCTATCTTGGTGCCACATGGCCTCCAAGTTCAATGCCAGGAAGCTATTACAGTGATCAAGGGACAAAAAGACTCTACAGTCTTACTAAAATGCTCATGTGGCATAGTTCATTTAGTCGATTTCAAATATATCATGAGCAGGGAGTGGAGGCCTACACTTTAGTCCCAGCTCTTTGGCAGGTTCATGCAGGAGGGCTTCAAGTTCAAGACCAGTGTGGGCTATTTAGCAAGACCCTGTCTCAAAACAAAAATGAATCACTGAGAAGGGTTGGAGATGTGACTGGGTGCTCCCTGGATTCAATCCCTAGTACAACAACAACAATAATAATAGACGTATGGTGGATACGGCGGGAGATAGTGGAAAGATGTGGGAAGTCCAGGGGCTGAGGGTTTAACTCAGTGGTGCCTCTGCCTGCCTCACAAGCATAAGATCCCAAGGTGAATCCCTGGTACCAAAGAAAAGGAAGTGGGAGCTCGGCTTGGGATCACATACAGGATGGGTGAATGGCCGGATCACCTCAGTCCTGGGGAACTCAGGATTCATGCATCCTGCCCCTCTCTGCTGCTCATCAGGCTTTCCTGCCCACGGTGGTGTTAGGAGGACCAGAACTGAAGTTTTGTTTTGTTTTTGTGGCGCTTGTAATCAAACCCAGGACTCCCATATATGCCAGGCAAGTGTTCTACTATGGAACTACATTCCCAGCCCCAGAACTGAGCTTAAGCGAGGGGACCCACACACAGAAAATTACCTAAGAAACCCTGGAAGAGTACTCTGTTGGAAAGATACAAGGACAGGTGCATCTGGTGTCATACTTTGGATCTTGAGTCTCCTGAAAGATTGCATGTTAGCGGGACATGGTGATGTGCCCCTATAAACCCAGCACTCTGGGAGGCTGAGGTAGGAGGATGGTAAGTTCAAGTCCAGCCTGGGTAACTTAGTGGCTTAGTTAGACTTTGTCTCAAAATTAAAAAAAAAAAAATTTTTTTTAAGGGCAGGAGATGTAGCTCAGTGAGAAGGATTCAATCTCTGATACCACAAACACACACACACACACACACACACACACACACACGTATCTGTAAAAAGATGTGTATTGAAGGCTTGGTCCCCTGTTGGTGGCACTGCCAGGATGCAACCTTTGGAAGAGGGGCCTAGTGGAAGGGAGTTAGGTCCCCGGAAACATGAACTAGCAGGGGATATGGGACCCCTACCTCTTTGCTTCCTAGCTACATGAGGTGGGTGGCTCTACCCACCGAGGTCCAAAAGCAACAGGACCAGAGGCCTCAGAAACCACAAACTGAAATCAAGCATTCCTCTTTTCAAATGATCTCAAGTGTTTCTTCCCAGAGACAGAAAGCGGATAGAACTCCTGACCGCAGGTCCTCAGACATGTGTGAGTCCTCACCGTGATGAGCACCGCCTTTGTGATTCATTCCTCTTCTGAATTCATTCACACACAGCCTGTCCACGCCTAATTTACTGCTTACCTGGACATTGCACATTCAGCTCCTTCGTCCCCATCTTTCCCTCAATAACAGATTTGATCTGTCTATAATGAGTGCAAATTGCAGGTTTCTAGTAGCAGGTTTCTAGGACAACTCTCTGTTCAATCTGCTGTGGTCTTACCACACCTTTATAAATTGTCTTGAATTTTAACTTAGCATCAGGAAAACCTCCAGAAAAACGTGGCCTTACCTTCCGGGCTACATTTCTTCTAGGAGTCAATAGCTCTGACTCTGATGGTTTCCAAGGTAACAATAAAAGAGGTTGTTTACCGGTCTAGATTTCCTACCCACTTAGATCCTTATTAAGACTCTTGTGGGCAGCCCACTTTCTGACCCCTTTCTCTCTCGCTTAGACAGAAGCTATCCTTCTCTCAATAATTTTTTCCTACTTAAAAAAAAGACTCTTGTTTTTGGAATATTTTTTTATTTTCCCTTGTTCTTAATTCCTTAAACAAAGCAGGGGGAAAAACTGAAATGAGCTGCCAAACTTAGATTTTTCTGGTTGTGTCCTTCTTTGAAGGTCTCTGCCCCAGGCCTATTATTGTTAGAGAGAACCAGTGTCCTCACTCTTCTCCCCCATGCCAGGGCTTTGCGGCCATCCCCGCCTCTGAACCCCCAGAGTGGACACCCACAGGAAAGCACTCCCTTACTGTCCTGCCCTGCGACCCTCACCCTCGCCACACACACCACGTAGAGTGTCCACGGAGATTGCCCTGGACTATGCTGCTTTGGCCCCGAGCCTCCAGTCTCCCCAGAAACGCCTCAGCCGTGGCAAACAGAGGCAGCTGTCACCCTCAAGGACACAAACAAAACAGTGGACAGAAGGGTGAGGATGTCTATGGGCTGAGAGACAGGGAAGGATTAGAGGAGGAGGTAATAGCTGTGACCAGATTTGACGATGACTGGATTGAGGAGGTGGATTAAGGAGCCCTGGAAATCACATATTCCGGGGTGGCAGAGGCAGGACTGTACAAGCAGATGCGAAAGTGACAGGGCCTAGCAGTTTGGCTGGTTCAAATCGCAGTGCACTGGGAGGGAAGGCTGGAAATTCAGCTTGGGGCCAGATTGCAGAGGGTTTTAAGTGCCAGTCGTGACTTTGTTACACTAAAAATTGAGACCTTTAAAGAACTCTGAGACTGATACAATGGAGGATGGCTCTGAAGGACAACTTGTGGGCACATGCAGGATTTACTGCAGAGTGGAAAATCAAAGCCTCCAGTCCACTTTGTTCACTGTGATCCTGCAGCAATCCAAGTGTGAGGGGCAGGAACTCGCACAACAGTGCCGGGCGTGGTGGCACATACCTGTAATCCCAGCACTAGCGAGGCTGAGGCTGGAGGACCTCCAGTTCAAGGCCAGCTGGAGTATAATGGCAAGTTGGAGGCCAGCCTGAGCTACATAGTGAGACACTGTCTCAGAAAAAATAAAAGCAGGAAGAAGAAGAGAGAGGGGAGGGGAGAGGACGAAGGAGAAGAAACTTGAACAGAGGTGTTGGCCTAGAAGTAAAATTAAAGTGACAGATTTAAAGACAATCGTTGGTGAAACTCAGCAACCCACAAAGTATAGAAAGAGCAACAGTTTGGCCCCGGTATTCCCAGATCTTGGTGACCTTGGGGAAACCTAGAGGCAGGCAGAGGAACTGCTCGCAAGGTTAAGAGAGCTACTTTATAAAGATTCGGTTTTCTTGATGAAAATGGGAGTCTTTCGCTGGAGGGTAGGAAGATGCCAAGGGCGGGCTCTTTCTGATTTCTTTTCAGCTGTGCACATGGTTGATGAAACTGTGGGTGTGGACAAGGTCACCAGGGACAGGGGATACGGAGTTGGAGATCAGGGGGCTGTCCATGGGGCCCTAACCATCTTTGTGATGACAATCTGAATCTTTTTCGTACACCTCGTTGACAGCCTGAATTATTACACACTTTCTGCATTTCTTCCTTTCTGGGTAAGAATAAAAATTAACCAGTCTAAGAATATCTACATGAAGAACCCTGATGATTTTTCTTCAGTAAAAGGATAAAGGATCCTTTACTTATTAGGAGATAACATGTTTGTTTGTATTACTACTCAGAATGTAATGATGTCTTATATTTGTTGGTTTTGAGACAATGTAGTCTTGCTGAAAAATCTTTAAACACCATCTTTTTGTTTTTGGGACCCTGTACTTTTTGTAGATCTAGGCATAAATTTATTTAACTTACCTGGCTTGAAAATATTGAGCTACCTGAAACTGGAAATTAGTACCTCTCAACAAGTCCTGAGAACATTCAACCATTTTCTACTTTTTATTGCCTGTTGGCAAACATTTTTGCTTTTTCTAGAACTTTAATTAAAATTCATTAAAGATCCTGACTCCACCCTTAAGTCTTTCTAACTTCTCTATATTTTTCATCTATGTCTCACTGAACTTTATCTTGGGTAAGTTTATCACTCATTTCCTCCAGTACACTAATCCTTTCTTGGGCCTTATCTAATATGCTGTTTCTCCACTTTTCAGGTTTTTTCTGGGGGGGCTGTTGAGACAGGGTCTCACTATGTAGTTGAGACTGACCTGGAACTCACTGTGTAGCCCAGGCTGGTCTCGAACTCACAGCGATCCTCCTGACTCAGCCTCCCGAGTGTTGGGATTACAGGCAAGCACCACCACGCCAGGCTCTTCCACTTTTCAGTTTTGAATTTCAGGTATTATTTCCCCTTTAGTTTTGTAGTTTTTTTCAAAATGTCTTTTTTCTAGTCTTTTGCTCATATTTTCAAGTCTCATTTCTTTAAACTTATTAGCCACGTATAGTATATGTGTGATATAATCCTAGTATCTGAAGTCTATATGGGTTTGAGTATACTTTTTGACTCCTTTTTAATCTACTTCATATATACTTTGCCTTTATATGTATATGTTTTGTGATTATAAAAAAAACAATAAAAACTGTGAGCTTCTGTTAGACCTTTTTCTGAGGAAAATTTTCAAAGCTTTCTTTGAAGTTGCATTCCTCCAAGAAAAAGATACGGATTTGTTTCTATTGTCACCAGAGGGCACTGCTAACATGGAACAATTTAAATTCAATTGCTACTTGCTATTTTATACCATATTGGAAGGGTTACCAAATAAAATGCAGGACACCTAGTTAAATTTAAATTTTAGACAAAAGCAAAAGCAATTTCTAGTGCAATATTTCAGACATACTAAAATATTATTCCTTACTTATTTGAAATTCAAGTTTAACTGAAAGTCCTCTATCCTTATTCGCTAAATCTGACAACCCTATACATTTGACTTCAATCTCACATAAGAGCTTGTTAGAATTTATAAGTTTTGGGGGGATTAAATTTTTCTATTTTTTTTTTGGACATAGTTGAAAAAAATAAAGTTTTGTTTTGCTTTTTATTTTATTTTATTTTTTTATTATTATTATTGTTTTTGGTACCGAGGATTGAACTCGGGTCCTATAGGCTGGGTTTCAACTTGCAATCCTCCTGCTTCAGCCTCCTCAAGTGCTGGTATCACAGGACTGCACCACCACGTCTGGCTATATTTCATAAATATGGCACCAAAAGTACAAATAACAAAGTAAAGCTACAGATATATCGGAGGGATTGTAACTCATGATATGTCAATTTGAACGGATTAATATACACCCAGAAGGTTAATGATGCACATTTTGGGGCATGTCTGTGGGTGACTGACATGGAGGACAGAGAGCGGATGGAGGAAGACCCACTCTGGATGGGGGCCCGTACCTGTTAGCAGCCCGGAAGCCTGCACAGAACCAAAAAGGGTTCACCATCGCCTTTGGACATTGCTGTCCGGCTCCTTCAGCCTTCTCAGCACACACCAGAGACTCCACTGGGAGCTTCCTGGCCTTCAATCTTGCCCTGGCGCTGCTCCTGCACCCCTCTCATTCTGAGTTTCTTTCTGTCTCCTTGGGCTGGGCAGCTGCTGGCTTCTCCAGTTCTCCAGCAAAAGGCAGCTGTTGTGGATTCTTCTGATCCTGCGGATGATCACTGTAGACTCTCCCACTGTGGAATTTAAAGCCTCCCTAAGTGATCTACTCGAATAATTATATATTTTTCCCATGATTTAATTCCTCTAGAGAACCATAACCAATAAAACTAGACTTCATCAAAGTTAAAAAGTTTCATGCCTCAAAGGATATAATCAAGAAAATAGTGGTAGAGTGCTTGTGTAGCATGCAGAAGACGTTGGTGCAATCCCTAGCACCTTCAAGAAAGGAAAAATGAATGAAAGAGGAGAAGCCGGGCGTGGTGGCGCACGCCTGTAATCCCAGCACTTGGGAGGCTGAGGCAGGAGGATCGCTGTGAGTTCGAGACCAGCCTGGGCTACATAGTGAGTTCCAGGTCAGTCTCAACTACATAGTGAGACCCTGTCTCAAAAAAACAAACAAAAAAAAAGAAAAGAAAAGAAAAGAAAGGGAGGAGAGAGAGAAGAAGGAAGAGAGAAAGAAAATGAAAATACAAGCTACACAGTAAGAGAAAATATTTGCAAACCATATATCTGATAAGGATTTGTATCCAGAATGTAGGAAGCCGAATGTAGGAAGCCCAAATAGGCAAGTCCAGAGATACAGAAAGTAAACCAGTAGTCCTGTTACTCTGTGTGAGGGATGTGACTCCTAAGGGTTTCAGGGTCTTTTGGGAAAGATGAAAATGACCTAAAATTAGATCGTGGCAGTGCTGTACAACTCCATAAATACACTACAAGACACTGAACTGCATATGAACACTACGGATGAATTGTACGGTATTATGAATTGTATCTCGAGGAGCTAATCATTTTAAAGATAAGATAATGAATATTCATCCCAGCACCCAGGAGGATCACCGAGGCAGGAGGATCAAGGTGAGTTCGAGGCCAGTTTAGACTACACAGTGAGTTCAGGGCCAGCCTGAACCACATAGCAAAACACTGTCTCAAGAAAAGGAGATAATGAATATTCAAAACATACCAATTTATAATTATTTTACAACATTTAACTGCTATTTATGCTCTTAAAATTACAATGGCTATAGAACATATATCAAATAGTATATGATATTAAAACAACAAGGACTGCTTATCTCAACTGATATCTTGCTTATATCTTTATAACAGACAGCCAGATGGCAGTGGGCGATAATAGGCTACACTAATCCTTTACGAGGACTAGTTTGCTTGAGGTTTAGACACAAACATAACCATCTGCATAGCTATAAGAAATATAACAACACACATCTAAATACTATACGATATCCCACAAAATGTACTATTTTGCAGTCCATTTTTAAAAATAAAGGAAAATGTTAAGAAAAATAGAAAGAAAATCATGACTCCTGAAAAGATTCAAGATAAAGCAATTGTAATATGGTATATGAAAGACATAATTATTCTTCTTGCTGAATTCCTTCAACAAATATTTGTTGACTACTATAGAAAATGCAAAAATGAATTAGATCCTCTTCCCGTATGCAGTCAGGTGTCAGCTAAGAAAAAGGAGACCAATCTAAATATTTAAAGATAAAGACATTTAAGTATAGGGAATTAGGTACTTACAAAAACTTTTAAAGGGCTTGGGGAGTGAGAAGAAAATTGCCAGTGAAGTCCAAAGAATCCGAACCTACTTGCTTTCCTTAGAATGAAATAGACACAGTCAACAATCAGAGTTTCCCAGAAGCCCTGGGATGACAGATACAGGGAAACAAAGGCATTACCGCTGACAGTCACATTTTCTGCTCACATGGCCAGCACCGCAGCTGCAGAGAGAAAGGCTTTCTTCGAGCACATGTACACTTCATGGGCAGAACCTAAGCTGTGTTTTGAACCCTTCTGGCAAGGAACTGTGGAAAACGTCCTTCTCATTCATTTGTTCATTTCCTGACTTCAAGGGGGACAGTATCAAAGCAAATAGAAATGGTGTTGGCTGCTAAGGGATGAACCGTGATTTGTTCCCCTCAGAAGAGATAAGGTCATTTTCTGAGACTGCATGTAGTACGAACTTGGGATGACTTCTTGATGACAGCAGATGCAAGTTGCAGAAATACAGTTCTCCCCTCAGGCAACCTCATGGAAGCTCTTGAACCATGGACTCCTAGGCACCTTACCAAGATGGTAAGCCCTGAATTGTGTTGGGAGACTATTTTCCACGTCTTCAGAAACGAAGAATACATGTGCGTTGCTCTCCTTTGGCCAATCACGATGCCATGAAGGACTGAGCCAGAGTGAAGTGCTATGGGATGGCCAGACTGCAGTCCCTGTGGGCTGGAGTAAGTCAGAGCTAAAGATCTAGCAGGCCTCTGCAGCCAGCAGCACCACTGTGCACTGAGTACACTTCAGGGAAGGGGCTCCTGGTGGTCTTTGCTTATTAGTAGAGGAGTGGAAAAGTAGAGCCTGCAGCCCAGGCATTTGTTTTGTAAATAAAGGTTTACTGGAACACAGCCAGGCCCTTTCAGTCACACTACAAAGAGGACTGAACAGTTGGGTCAGGCACCTTCTCACACCAGCCAAAATATTGCCCTCAAACTAAAGATAAAAGGAAATAAACAAAGTCTTCAGTTACTTCAAAAACAAAAGCTTGACCTGTGTATGAAAATTAAGTGCTAAAATGTGTTTCTGTTGGTTAAAGCCAAGTGTTTTTTTTTTTGCAAAGATTTGAAATAACCAATACCAGTTTTAGTGGATGTTTTCCCTAAGTCTTACACTCTCAAGAAAACAGCTAGGTCGGTGCTGTCCTCTGAGCCCCGGTCAAATAAGCCTGTTTAGACAAATCGTACCATGGGAAAGTAATTTATAGAGTTTGATTAACCTAAGAAATCATTACTGGTAATAAAGGAGCGGCGCCTTGGGGTGGAACTCAGGGCCTTGGCCATGCTAGGCAAGTGCTGTACCACTGAGCTACATCAACCAGTCCTCTGAAGCATTGTGTTTTAAATATTTTTGTAGGCTGCTCTTGAAAATGATACAGTGCAAATTTGTGCACAGCCAGGACCCTGGTTTGGAATTCACTGGGGTTGTCGAGGAAGAACCATACTGCCCGGAAAGAAGAGGCTGACCCACAGTGTAGACACGAGTCCTGTGTTTATGAAGCAAAGAGTAAACATCCCCTCTCCCTCAGACTAGTGGCAGATGGGGAGCGGACATGGGCAAATGTTGATTCTCTGACCTTTTCATTTGGATTGCTGCTCATAGACATTTTTTTCATACCTCTGATTTGTTTTTTTAGTTTTTTTGAGCCAGAGTTCTGCTGTGTAGTCTAGGCTGACTTTGAACTCACTACGTAGTCCAGTCTGGCCTCGAACTCATGGCAGTCCTCCTGCGTTGGCTTCCCTAGTGCTGGGAATTCAGGCCTACACCGCCAAGCTCTGCAGACTCACCAGGGAAGTTTGTAATCTCCGATTCGTACGAGCTTGGAAAAGCACCAACCTCTGTGCAGACACAACGCAGGAACAAGTGTCCTTGCTCAGCTTCTTGCTGATGTTACACGCTGTCAGCCTCTCCAGTGTTATTCACTCTCGAAATTATCAGATGAACATATATTAAACACACTCTGCCTTGGCTCTGTGAAGAAATACAGCAACTTTGACACAACCATCTCCTACCTAATAGAGTTCGAGTGGTCTCCTCAAAATCAGTGCTGCTGACACACAGGAACCTTCCTTAGGAAGCAGTTTAAGGTGCCTGGATGCCTGGGGCCCGATAATACACAAGGAGCTCGACAAGCATGTTTCGTCATCGAAGCCAGGGGTCTGGAGCTTTTTCTGTAAAGGTTCAGACTACAAGCATTTTAGGCTTCGAGGAGCCACACTGATCTTGTGGCCGCTAACTCTCCCTTGTTGAGCAAAAGGAGCCAAATGTGATATGAACATGAATGATGGTTATGTCCAGTACAACTTTATTTAAGGGCACAAATTAGAATTTCACATAATTTTTGCATGAAAGTGTTATTCTTTTGATTTTGTAAAAACCGCTTAAAGCCATCCTTATTTTGCAATCACAGACAATAAAGCATAATTTGCCACTCCCTAATCTAAAAGATTATTATCTGTGAAAGAGAATATAGCTGTAGATGAATGTGACAGACAGGCAAACAACATAATACAATGTCAAAGTAAAGGTTCGATAGTGAAAATATTTTCCTACCAAGCATCTGAAAAGAAACTTCATAGACTCCATGCCTGGGTAGAGGAGACCTCTGTGTAATGAGCAATTTCAGCTCCAAATGACTGCAGGCTAAAAGAGAAAAAGTTAGCCTGGCATGGTGGCCCACACCTGTGATCCCAGTACTCAGGAGGCTGAGTCAGAAAGATCACGAATTGAGCACCAGCCTGTACTACATAGAGAGCTCAAGGCCCGACTGGAATACATAGTAAGACCTTGTCTCAAAAGACAAAGCAAAAAAAAAAAGAAAGGAAAAGAAAAGGAAGCTTTATCTTCAAGTTTGTCACAGTTCTAAGCCTTATATCTAGAAGTTCAGTTGCTTCCCATACAACTCTCTATACTTGGGTATTCTTTTTTGTTTTTAATGTTTTCTCTTCTCTTTTCTTTCTTTTTTGTTTTCCTTTCTTCTTTGATTTTTTGGAGACTGATCTCACTGCAGTTTTGGCTGGCCTTGAGCTCACTATGTAGCCCAGGTTGGCCTCGAATTCACGCCCATCCTCCTCCCTCTGCCTCCCAAGTGCTGGGATTATGGGCTTGTGCCAACACATTGGCTTTTTTTTTTTTTTTTAATAACTGTGCTATTTACAAAACTATGTGTCCCTTGGGAACATTATGGCAGATAAGAGATAAATAAATGACACATTGTGAGAAAAGCTGTCCGCTCTCTTAATAAAAAATCCGACTCCCTCTGTCTAAGGCTTGGAAGGGAGGGAGGATCCTGCAGAGAAGGCTGTGGTGGAGGTCTCAATGCCCAGCACAGCACGTTTCTTGCCAGCGATGGTCTGGACATCGCGGCAGCAGAGCTGCATGTGTCTCTCACCCAGGAGCATCTGCCTGGGTCCTGCTGCTTTGCTGTCTTTCTCCAGCCTGGGCCTCCTGATGGCTCTGGGCGGGGGTCTCTGCCGGGACTCCGAAGGGAGGAGGGACTCCCCGCACAAAACTGCCCTTTGCTGCTTGTGACCAGGGCCAGTGGGCCGAGCCCTGCCCCCACCCCTTGATGGCCAGTTCGGAGTCGCTGCACAGGGTGTGACGGGTGTGACGCTCTGCGATGCCTTCCCGCGGACTATCCTTGACCGCAGATGTGTGGGCTGCTTTTATACCGACAGTCAGGTTTCCAGTCCCCCCAGACACAGCCGGGCGCACCACGATCCAGTCCAGTATCCACGCTGACTCCCTGGGGTTGGAAGACTCTGCGGGGTAAAGGGCTCGGCCCCATCAGACTGGCTTTGCTTCCGGGTCCCGATCTCTCGCTACCTGTAACTCTGACCCTGGCTGTCATCCAGGGTTCCCCTGACCCACTCCTTGGACTGGCTAGTTTGCTATAACGGTTCACAGACCTTGGGAAAGCACGGAGAGGTCTGGAAGCGTCCTGGGCCCGAGAGCCTGTTTTCCTGTTGAGCTGGGGTGCACCACCCTCCCGGCACACTAATGCGTTTGCAAGGCCGAAACTCAGCACTGTTGTCTGCCCGTGTTTAGGGAGGCCTCGCAGCGCAGGTGTGAGGACCCAATCATTAGCCCAAGGCGGTTGAATTCAATCTCCAGCCCCTCGCCCTTCTCCAAAGGGGAGCTCAAAATTCTGATCTTCTAATCACAGACATGTTTGGCTCCTCTGGCAATCAGTCCCATCCTGAAACTCTCCAGGGGCCTACCCACAACCAGGTAATTACTTACTATTCATTACATTCCAAAGGTTTTAGAAGCTATGTGTCAGGAAACAGACAAAGACCAAATATACAATTTTGTTTTGTATTACCCTGAGTGACCTAATCTGTTCTGGCTGCAGTACTATTGGGTTTCAATAGCAGAAATTTAAATTCTCAAGTTATAGAGGCTGAAAGTCCCATATCAACGTCTGGCAGGGTTGGTTCCTGGCTTCTTTCTTGGAATGTGCATAAAGAAAGAGAGACCAGCTTCTCTGGTGTATGTTCTTCTAAGATACTAATCCAGTGGACCAGGGCCCTACCCTCATGACTTCACCTAACGTTGGTTATACCCTATGTTAGTTAGCTTTCTGTCACTATAACAAAATACCTGAGGTAATCAACTTATAAAGCTCCTGGTTTTGAAAGTTCCAGACAAGGAATAGTTACCCTTGCTGTTATGGGCCTGTCTTTGCAGCACAGCTTGGCAAAAGTATATGTCAGCGCCAGGCCTTGTAGCACACGCTTGCAATCCCAACACTCTGGGAGGCTGAAGCAGGAGATTGTAAGTTCAAACCCAGAAAGTTTTGAGCCCAGCCTGTATAACTTAGTGACTTAGCAAGACCCTGGCTCACAATCAAAAGCCAAAAAAGGAATGGGTATATAGCTCAGTACAAAAGTCCTGGGTTTAATACCTACTACTTCTAGAGGGGAAAAATGAAGATGTACATGGCAGAACAAAATCCCTCACCTCATGGCCAGGAGCAAAGAGAAGGGATAGTGGGATGGTCCCACAATCCATAAGGACAAATCTCGTGTCTCACTGGGCCCTACCTTTTAAAGGCGCCACCACCTCCCAAGAGTGCCACCCCAGGACCAAGCCTTTGGGGTATTACAGATCCAGACTGTCCCCCCTCCAAATGCTAGGGCATTGGGGTCGGGGCAGCCTTGCATGGGGGTTGAGCCCATAGGATGGATAAGACATGCAGTTTTCCTTTGAGGAAACCTATTTTTGTTTTTATCACAGTTATCTTGGCCTCAGGGGCCACTCTGTGGCAGGCAGAATTAGTGAGGCGAATCGCTTCAGTGACAATCCCGGAGATCTGAGGTCTCATTGTGCCCGTTGTAGATGAGCCACAGTGACATCGCAGGTGTAAGGTGCGCTGAGAGACGAGAGCTCTCTCCATTCTCTCAGAGCTCCTAGGCATCAGCCTCGGTTTGCCTGGAAGTTCTGATGACTGCTACCAAATTCCTACTCCTGGCTTCACAGTGGAATCACCTGGAGAGGTTCAGAGAAAACACCCGGGTCTGGGTCCGCGCCCAGCCTAGCTTCGCTGATGGAGGGGGCGCTGAAGCCTCAGTACTTGCTGGGGTGGGGTTGAGAGAAGGTGGCCCTATGAAGTCCAGGAAAACATAACTAACTAAATAAATACCATCACATTTTAAAAGAAAACATTATATACCAATGTTCATGGCAGCATTTTTTGCAACAGCCAAAAGGTAGGGATAGTTCAAGTGTCCATCAGTGAATGAAAGGATTAACAAAATGTGAAAATTACATGTTGGAAGGGGAACCGTAAAAAGGAAGGGATAGTTGCCCCCTGCTGCAATGTATATGAAACTTGAAAATATTATGCCAAGCCAGACACAAAGAACAGAAATTGTGTGATTCCCCTCATTCAAAGTACCTGGAAGAGACAAATTCGTGGAGAGAGAAAGCGGATTACCAGGTTACGGGAAGCTGTTGGGTAACCGGATTTGTAATGTAGAAGGGGTATAAAAGGGGTTGGCATTTGATGAATGCAGAGTTTCTGATGAAGGTGATGGACAAGTTCTCAAAATGGACAATGCTGAGCCAGGTGTGGTGGTGCATGCCTGTGATCCCAGCCCTTGGGAGGCTGAGGCAGGAGGATCACTGCAAGTTCAAGGCCAGCCTGGGCTACATGTGAGATCCTGTCCCAAAAATTTTTTTTTTAAATGGATAGCACAATCTGGTTAGCATAATTAATACTCTGAATCATATGGCTTAAATAGTGAATTTGTATATATACATATATACATATATTACTACAATAAAAACAAAGAACCTTCCCTGAACACTCTTTGTAGCCATGAGGCTTTTGAGTGAAGATTTAAACTGTCCTGTAGTTGTGAGGCCTAGCAGACCAGTGATGGTGGAAAGGCAGCTTGACAACCAAGAAGGAGAAATCGCATTTAACACAGATTTTTTGTGTGTCCACTGCTTGAAGTCCCTATGAAATGAGATGTTTGCAGGACATTTTTCAGTTTTTGTTAGATATTACAATAATCAGTAATATGTAAGCCCTTTAAAGGGAAAAAATAGTGCTTTCCAGTATTTTTCTTCTGAGAGTTTATTTTTCTGACTATTTTGAACTTGAAATTAATGTTTGAGAATAAAAGTGATGGTCTCATCAACGAGACTTAGTGTTGTAACTCTCGATTCTTTGACCTGACAGCAAGGGTGTGGGTAGCCCTCGACCTTGAAGGTTATTAGCTCATGGTTCACATAATGTTGGAGCAGGTACTATAAACACTGAGGGTTTTCATGTCCTTCGAATTTCTGACACATGTTAGAGTTTGCCATAAAGAATAGTATAAAAAAGATTTGTTCAAACTGATGAAAATTGCATAATTAGCTCCTCCAGGAACAGTAAGAAGTGTATGCTGTGAGATGATTCTAGATCAGAAGGTCTGATGGATTATCCATCACCAGTTGTCTTCTGACTGCCTGTCAATTTGTGCATGAGTTTGCTCCTTCCAAATTTCACTCTTTTCAGGTCTCTGCTCCTGCTACTGACCCGATCAATCTCTTTCTTGTACCTCTCTTTAATCTCTCTTTCTCACCTCTCTCTCCCACGTGAGGTCTTTTTCTGTGGTAACATAGTCTCAAGAAGATGAATCAAATGAGGACAAGAGTGAACCACCATCCAGCGTTTTCTTTGCACCCCGCTTTGCAGTTCTGGACCTGAGATGAGGCTGTGGAGCGGATGTGAACGCTTCTCTTTGCTCCCAGGGACGCTGGGGAGCTCTCCTCCAAGCTCTCCTTGCAAGTCAGAATTTATGGAATATAAAAATCCTAGTTCGAATGAGTGAATAATAATAAGAAACAGAAATTGTCTAACCAATTCAGGCTTAGAAAGACTTTACTAGAATGTCCTGGAGTCCTGCGCTCTTCTAAAGAAATTCCCTTTCACATCTCTCCCCCATAGCTTGCCTCAAAATGAGGAGGTATAATGGATGTCCTCTCTCTATTCAGAAAGAACTTTTCTGATTCCCGGATGCTTGATTGATCCACAGTAAGGGGTTTTCCTTTCCCAATTTACATACTTGTCTAAGGGCAGCAGCTTGTGTATGTGTGTGGCTGGGGGTTGGCACCTTGCTTTTTCCTCCCTGTCCTCTGATTTGAATGAAGATTTCTAGAAGCTTATTTTCCCTTCTCTGTTTCCTGTGGGTCTTAGGAAATCATCACCCCAGTAGTCACAGCTATGTTACTGTGGGTGATGGGGTCCTGGACAGATTTCTAGATTCTTGTGTGCAATGAACATAAACTTGGATGTACCACACTATGGTAAGGGAAAAGCAGCCCAATTTTAATCAGGTGGCAGCAGGCTCAGGGTACACTGGTGGAAAGAGAAATGATAAAGTGTTGAAGGTGTTGGGTTTAAGAGTTTAAAATCTGTTGAGGCCATACTCTTAAGTGAAACAAATGGAACACCCTTGTAAATACTGAACAGTTTCTCAGGGGCGAGAAACTGAAAGTGTAAATAAGGACAAAAGTGTATAATAGATACTGTGAAGTAGGAATCACTGCTCTTATGGAATTCTTTTCTGTGGGGTCAGTTAGAAAATGAAGATACAGAAATAAAGCATATAGCTATTGGATGGTGATGAAAGCCAAGAAAAAATAAAGCACACATGGGAGAGAGGTGGAAAGGAATGAGGCCGTAGAGGCATAGTACATCAGACAGAGTAGCGAGAGAGGCTGCTTTGAGGAGGCAAAGTGTGAATAAACACCCGAAGGAAGACGGAAGACAAGCCTTGTGTAAAGAAGAGGGAACAGCACTCCAGGCAGAGGGCTTGCACTTGCGGAGGGTCTACCTGAACGTTAGAGCTCCTGTCCGGATGTCTCCCCAAGCCTCACGCACTCTCACGTGAGGCCTTGGGGAGGTGACTGCATCACAGTGGCCGATACGCATTGGCGGACTAGTCCACCGACGAGCTACAGCTAAATGTGGCGCTGGAGGGCGCAGCCTGGGTAGAGGAGGTGGTCACCGGGGCGTGGCCTCGAAGGGTCTGTCTCCCTCCTCCTCCCTTGGTCCCTCTCTGCTTCCTGCCACTCTGTGAGCTGTTTCTCCTCCGCCACGCCGCTCTGCGGAGCCAGCTACGATGGACTGAAACCTGTGTACACCGTGAGCCCGAATAAATCTCTCCTCCTTTGAGTTGTGGGCGTCAGGTACTGAGTCTCGGTGATGAGAAAGTGACCGAGACCCTGAGGTGGTTGTTGATGTGTTCCAGCGAGAGCAGGAAGCACAGTGCTGACCGAGTGGAATGAAAAGGGGAAAACAATGGGCTCGAGGACAGGGAAGGGCACATGGACCAGATCCCGGGAAATAGACGTGATCTGACTTTTTTGAAAATAGCAAAATGTGTATTGGTGTATTGTAGATATACACACTGATAACATTCATCACAGGGAATCTGCAGCTGCACATGATATATCCTGCCTTTTCTTTTTGTCCCTTGCCCCCCAACCCCCTTCCCCTCCCTAAATATAAAAGCTTCGTTTCCATTTTTTCCTTCTACTTTTCCTTCCTTTCTTGTCTCCTCTTTCCTTTCTCCCTCCCCTCCTTATTCCTGTTCCCATTTGAACATTTTCTTCCCATTTCCCAATATCTATTCTACACTTTAGTGCTTATTTCCACTTTCGTTTTCTGACACCAGAATGTGGAATTTAAGCACACGTGTCCGATGTATTTCACGTAAGAGTATGGTCTCAAATTGCATCTATTTAGCTATAAGTGTCTCAAGCTCATCCATCTTTATGGCAGAGTAGTACTCCACTGTATTTAAAAAAATCTTATTTATCCATCCATTGGTTGATGGGAATTTAGGCTGTTTTCAAGATTTAGCTATTACACACTGTACCTCTGTAAACACGGGTGTGCATATATTTCTGTGGCATGATGTTTTTAATTCTTTCAGGAAGATACCAAGAAGGGGAATAGCTGGGTCTAGTGCAAGCTCTAGTTTTAGTTTTTTGAGGAATCTCCACACTGATTTCCACAGTGGCTGCACCAGACTACACTTCTACCAACAGTGGACAAGGGCTTCTTATACCCCACAGTCCCACCAACACTTGTCATAGGTTGAAATCTTGATAGCAGCCATTCTTTCTGGGGTGAGGTGGGATCTCAGTGTCATTTTTTGTATCTTTCAAATGACCAGTGATGTTGAACAGTTTTTCATATATTTATTTGCTGTTTCTATTTCTTCATCTGAGAAGTTTCTGCTCATTTCAGATGCCCATTTTTGGATTGGGTTTTTAAATTTGAGGGGTCTAAATTTCTTGAGTTCTTTATATATTCTAGATAGTAGTCCTTAGACATGTCCTGACTTTTATTTTAAAGCTCACGGAGGCATGGAATAGAGCAGAAACATTAACAGGAGTTAGCAGGTTATTCAATAATCCACATGAGAGCTGACAGATGTTTAGACCAAAACAAGAACAGTAGAGATTATGAAAGGAAATATACCTAGAAATACTGGGAAGATGGTCTTGAAAACCGATGCCTATAGAGGGGTGTGGTACTCAGCTGTCTGTCCCTGTGACAAAAATCCTGAGATAATCAGTATAAATGGTGGAAGATTTATCTGGGTTCACAATTCCAGAGGTCTCAGTCTATGATCACCTTGTCTCATTGCTTTGGGACCCATGTGAGGAGGGACATCGCAGCAGGGAGCACATGGCAAGAAAACTGCCCATCCCATTAAGGTAGAAGCTTGGGGCTGGGGCAAACAGAACGACTCCTGCACAGAATGTGCCAAAGCTCATAAAAATCCTTGGGTAACAGGTCAAGTGAGATTTTCCCTAAAAAAAAGAAGATGTGTGCACAGCACAGGACACAAAATGACATCAGTTTATGGCTGAGCACTGTGACCAATCAAAAAAATGCTGTTTTCAATCCTTCATTGGAATCTGGCGCCATTTACAGGACTAACCAGAAGACGCTGTTCACAATACTTCATTTGTATGTGGGCACAGCCAATCAAAAGACACTGTTCCATGTCCTTGATTTCTATCTGATGAGAAGAAACCAAGCAAGTCTTTGTATTAAGACGTATTTGCAGTACATCATGGTTACATTCCAGTTTAAATCTAGTTCAAGGCCAAGTGAACTTTTGATAGGACAAACATCCTGATGCCTTAGTTGCATGAGGGGAAAGCCAAGCTGGGAATTTTGGATACAAAAGACCTCTTTCCCTTTATCCTTGGGACTCTGTGGGTGTTTGCCCTGGCTCGCTCTCACTCTGTAGAGTGTACCAGTTTTCCACCTTTAATAAATGTGCGTCTTTGCTGCCTTTTCTGTAAGCTGTGTGCAGTTTTTTGTTGGTGGCACCCAGAGTTTGGAAAGAATCCCTGTGGGACTCACCATGTGATAACACAGTGGTGCCCAAAAAAGAGTGGGTGGGGGTAGGGGTCCCAATTCCCGCTGTGCTCTCCCAGGCACACTCCTAGGGACCTGCTTCCTCCAGTGACCCCACATCCTAAAACGTCTGTCTCCTTCCCACAGAGCCACCAGTTGGGGACTAAGCCTCTGACATAGAGCCTTCAGGGGACGTTTCAGATCCAAGTCACAGCAAAGGACGAGTAGAAGAGTGAAGTGTTGAGCTGGCTGTAGTAATGCACGCCTGTCATCCCAGCACTCAGGAGGGTGAGGCAAGGGGATTGCTGCAAGTTTGAAGCCAGCCTGAGCTACACAGTGAGTTCAAGGCCAGCCTCAACTGGATAGTAAGGTCCTGTCTCAAAACAAAACAAATCAGAAGTGAAAGGCTGAGATGCCCCAGTCTGGTTAGCACCCTGGTGCCAGCTGAGGGTGTCACTCTGTAGTTAAAGCAGACATTACCAACGGTGCTCCTACAGATAAGGAAACTCAGGTTGAAAGAAGTTAGTACTTTTAAAGTCACACAGTGTGTAGGGAAAAGAAACAAGGCTTAAACCTTGATGCAGGTGTTCAGAAGCAAAACTTGAATCATGACTAATTCCTAAGACTGTTTAGGTCACTACAAGAATGATACTTTAACTTTGAAACCTACTTTTCAAATATTTTGTATCTTGGTTTTGTTGTTTGTTTTTTTGAGCCAGGGTCTTGCTTTGTAGTTCAGGCTGGCCTTGAACTCGCTATGATTATCCTGCCCTTCTGGGTGCTAGGATTACTGGCATGCACCATTGTACCTGACTTAAAATATATATATTTTAGTTGCAGCATAAAGGTACACTCGTACAAGAAAGTTGTGTATGCTGTTACTAAATCTTCTTATTCGTCATTCATAGAGTTCACTGAAGTGTTAGTGATGGACAGACAAGTCTTCTGAGAGTAGGAAGTGCTCCCAAAGCAGAGGAAGCTGGCGAGGAGACGTAGGTGGAGTGTGTGTTCCTCCTACTTTGTCCAGCCTGGCTGAAGGTGCTTAAGAAGCCCTCCGGACCTGGGGAAGCCTCACTGTTCTGAGGGCTTCTATAGTGAGTCACTCTGCTCCTTTCACCCCACACCCTGTTCTTTCATAAAATTTCAGCCTCCTTTCAGTGCACCTTCCATTTATAGCTCAGCCTAAGCCGATGCACTCTGCCTGGTTTTTGTGTGTCCTGGCCCCAGGCTTGCTCTGATTCTCAGCTATTGTTTCCTTCTCTTTTCCACAGCTCAGGGAACCCATGAACAGTTTCTCTGGCAACACTGCTCTTGATCTATTTTTATACCTTAGGTCCTCCTCTTTTAGGTTTTGTTTTGAAGTAGCCCCCCACCCAGCTCCGGCCTAGCTTTTGTGCATCCATTTGTCTGCCAGTGGTTTAAAACTCACTAGAACTGTGCAAAATTGTGTGTACCTCCTGGAATCTGCAAAAGCCAACAAAAGCTTCGAGCCAAGAGGACATGAGCTTTGCAGCCCAACAAACCTGAATAGCATCAGGATTAAAATAAGCAAATATAAAACTAACACATTGTATCGCTAGAGTGGGGTTCCATAGATGAAGTTTTCTTCCTCCTTGACCTACTGCCAAACAAAATACACTCTCCTAACTGTTCCCCTATACTCTCAGCCTGAAATAAACACGGTCCTCTCGGGGGATTTCTAGTGTTTTAAAGCTGTTGGTAACAATGGGAAGATAAGAAATGTTCAGGAAGTTTCAAAAAAAACTTTCATGCGACATTGCCCTAGGCCTTGAAGTGAAAAGCTGGTGTGACACGTTTGATAGCCATGGTGCAAGGGAGAAGGAAGCAAGAAGAAAAGAAGGCAGCAAACATTTACTGTTACACTCAGGGTGGACGCTGTGCTAGCCTTCCAAGTTTTGCAGTTCAGCGTCTCTCATCCAAAAAATCTGAACTTGAATTGTTTCAAAATCCAAAGCCTTTTCAGCACTGGCATGATGCCACAAACGGAAAATTCCACATCTGACTTTGTGTGATTAAATTGCAGACACAATAAAAATATTGCATAAAATTACCTTCAGGCTGCACATATAAGATGTATATGAAACATTAATGAATTTCATATTTAGACTTGGGTTCCATTCCCAAGATATCTCATTATATATGTGTAAATATTTTTAAAAATCAGAAACACTCTTGGTCCCACGGCAGGAGATAGGGCATGGCCAACCACCTACTTGGGTGTGACCTGTCAATCATGGAGATTTAGGACATAAGCACAGAAAACAGTTCTGAAGCCCTGCACCAATCAGAAAGTACTATCTTCAGTTCTTCTGATGTGAAGTCAAGCAGGCTTTTGATAGGACAGCCTAGATCTGACGTCAACCGAAGAATGGGGGTAAACAAAATGTCTGCCATTAGCCTTGGGGCCACTGTGACCTTTCTCAGGGTAAACATAAAATGTCTCCAACTTTTTCAATGTGTCTTGTCCAATACTTTATTCAGGACACCAAGAATCTGGGAAGAATCCCCAGAGAGAGGCTGAGAACCATAAAACCTGGTAACAGTCCCAGGCATTTCAGATAAAGTGTTCTCAATCTGTACCTCACTGAATCATCTTTTGCAAGTGTGTCTCTACTCCATACAGAGAAGAACATCTTAGCTCCAAGTTGATGAATTGTGTTTGTGCAACTAGTAAGTGCTAGACTTGGAAATTAATGCTCACCCTGTCTGAATTCTAAGCCATAATCTTTGAATATGCTTCCTACAAATCAAAATGTGTGTAACTAATATCTTAAATTACTACTAAAATCAGAACCTAGAAGCATAATATCGCATATTTTAATTATCCATTTTACTTGCTTAAATAAACACTAAGTCATTGTTCTTCCTGAGTAATGCTATATTTCAATTATAATATATCTAATTGGTATGAGAAATTTGAGTAAAATGGTAATAGTAATTTAATTTTGTTTCCACAGACTTATTTTGCAAGGAATTTATAATAAAAATGCCTTTGTAAATGTAACTGTGCTATCACTTCCTCAGCTCTTTAATAGCTTCCAGATGTTTAGATAATTTTGTTTAGAAAGTTCTAAAATTACTGAAGTTCTTTGCTGATTAAATAGGACTTATGATAAAGTCTTCTCTCTCCTGTTAGACCTCATGATATTGAAAATGTTTTGAAGTCATAACTTCAAAGTAGTTTACATGGTTCTAATCTCATAATAAATTCAGGATTATAGACTTTTCTGTAAGATTATAAAGGAAATGAAAATAGAAATAAAGACAAAAATGACTTCCCATGTTCATATCTCTTCCTTTCCATGTTTACCAATTAATTGGCTGGTAAATTTGATGTGCTGAAAGTCTCATGACATCAAAGGATACTTTCTCTAGTTCACACGGTCAGGCAGCAGTGTTCTGAATTATCAACTCACAGACCACTGGTGACAGAGTTAAACAATTTACATGGACTTGAGCTAAGGTCCAAGCTCTCTGTAGGGTGGAAGGTAAGAAGTCTAGGATATTTCTGTTGGTAGCACGGATTGTGAACTTCTCTTTTAAAGTCAGGCAACAGTTTAGTAAAGGTGAGAAGACATGCACCTTTTAGTGCATTCTAAAAGGGCAGAGGGGACTGGGCATGTACTCGGGGGAAGAGTGTTTGCCTAGTGTGCATGAGGCCTTGAGCTTGATTCATAGCACGGCCATTAAAAAAAAAAGGTGGGAAAATTTGAATGATGCAAAGAATAATTACACTACAAATCCTGAAGAACTGACGATTAGAGAAAGAGATCTAATTTTTAAAAAATTAAAAAGACTTCAGACTGAAGTTGAGAGAGCAATTATAAATTTTGTGTTTAATTTGGGGATCAGTGGTGGGTCTAGTGTTAACACCCAGTACTGCAGAAGAGGAGGAGGAGGAGGAGGAGGAAGAGAAAAGAGAAGATGAGGAAGAAAAGGAGGGGGAGGGGGAAGGGAGAGGAGGGAGAGGGGGAAGAAGCTTGATTGAGCAACAATATCAGGGCCATAGAAAATAGCTGCCACAACACAAAAAAGCTAGCTTGAGCCAGCTATGATGATGCACACCTGTAATCCTAGCACTCAGGAGGCCGAGACAGAAGAATTACCATGAGTTTGAGGCCAGCCTGGCTATGTGGTGAGCTCAAGGCCAGCCTTTATATAGTGAAATTCTGTCTCCAAAAAGGGCAAAAATAAAGGGTGGAGGGATGCTAACTTGAGTCCAGCCAAAGCCTACATGCTGAGGTCAGAGTAACTCCCACCCAAATTCTGTTCCCACAATTAAAATTTTCTTAACTAGAAGGACAATGTTCTAATTAAAACTATATATTTTGTCTATTCTGTT
This sequence comes from Fukomys damarensis, assembly GCF_012274545.1. NCBI lineage: Eukaryota > Metazoa > Chordata > Mammalia > Rodentia > Bathyergidae > Fukomys > Fukomys damarensis. The sequence goes on along the minus strand of NW_022900926.1, from coordinate 11,516,170 downwards.
CCTAATTCAAGAATGCTTTTCCTTTTCCTTTTACAAGCCTTGTCTCCATCAGTTTCCATGAAACTGCACAACTGCATTCCACCATGGTGCATGTTAAATCCTAACTTTGCCAGTGCTTGACTAATTTTGACCTATAAAGATGACATTTATGTGTGATTCAGCCCATATTTCAACTCTGGGTCCTTTTCAAATAGTAGAGAGGACCAAAAGAGAGTCATAAGAGTAGTTGAAAAAGACAGTTCTGCCCTCACACCTAGCTTGTCTTTACCCCAGATTATTACTAATAAAAATCAGTGGATTGGACTCACCACCACTTTTGCTAATTAAGCACCATTGGCTGTCCTGGCTCCCCGCTTTCTGTTTCTCTTAGTTCTGTCTCTGTTTTTTGTTTTGGTTTTTTTCTCCTCGGTCTTGTCACACACTGAGCAGGATACTGGAGCCTACTGCAGAGATTTCCAGTCATATTTCAGAGGTTCTGATGGGACAGAGCTCTGCTACACAGCATATGTTCTCTTTATTAGCCATTGCCATCTTTTCCATCTGAACTGGTTTGAGTACAGAAATATACACTTTTTTTTTTCTTTTTTTAAGAGACATGAATTGGCTATGGTGCCAGGCTGGCCCCAAACTCACAGGCTCAGGTGATCCTCCTGCCTCAGCTTCCCCAGTAGCTAGAAGTAGAGAGGGTACACCACTGCCTGATCAGCACAAACTTCTTTTACATGGCTTTCCTGATAGCCCTGAGCCAGTGGGAATTGTTGAGAACAGAGATTTCAATCCTCTTATAGCAAACTGGTTCTTAAAGTGAAGTTTAAGAAACCTTGAAGGAGGCATAAATTGTCAATATTATTGCAGTAGAAAATTCGACCTGCTTAGAATTAATCCTATTATATTCCAAACAATTGGTTAAATTCTTGTTTAGAAGAGGTGTTCAGCTGCCTTTGCTACACTGTGTACTGGCTCTTGTTTTTCATTCTTTCCTCTGGGAATTCTTTTTGTTAGAGTTTTTCCGTGATCCAATCAAGGGATGATGTCACCAAACTGGAAGTAAATAACCTGTTTACCTTCCTCAGCCTGTTACCTTCTGCCTTGATCTAGGCTACACATCCTAGAGTCAGTGAATGAATTTTTTAAAAATATTTTTTGCTTTATAGCCTATGAGAGATGTGTTTCTTCGCAAGAGCTTCTGTCCACAAACAATCACGCCATTGCTCTTGTTCCTCCGCTGCTCACACTAGCAATCACGCTGACTCACACTGCTGTGTTGTTCACAAGTAAAAACGTGCTGGAAATGGAGCCCTGCAGATAGGTGTCCATTCCCTGCACAGGTTTATCTGAAAGTTAGTAATTCCTGAACACAAGGCAAAACCGCTACCGACAAATATTAAATATATCGAATCATGTACGAAAGTTAAACTTGGGGCCAGGGTTATGGCATAGCACCTGCCTGGCGAGTTCAAGTCCTGAGTTCAATCCCTGGCACAAAAAAGAAAGAAAGACAGAAAGTTAAATTTACTTAGTATTTAAATTAGACAACCAAGTTTCTTTGTAACAAAACTTTTCAAACCTCAAAATGAAAGCTGGTAATTACTTAGGAAGCAGTCATCACTAGGTTGCAGTTGAAACAACAGGTCAATAATACCATGAAAGAGCATGTCTAGGGCAGGATCTGTGCTTTTTTTTTTTCTTTTTTGTACCAGGGATTGAACTCAGGACCTTTCATTTGTGAGGCAGGTGCGGTGCCACAGGATCTACGCCACATTAAAATTGACATATTTGGTGCTGGGGATCAAACTCAGGGCCTCACACATGCTTGGCAAGTGCTCTACCACTGAGCTGCACCCCCAGGCCAGGCTTCGGTATTTTTAACACAATTTGCAATGTAGTCACAAAGTGAGGAACTTTCGGATTCTTTCTGCTATCAAGGCCTAAGATAAAAGCAGAGGTGCAGCACATAGAGATGCACATTTTTCTCAGTATTTGGTATGTGCTTAAACTTTTAAGTTGAAATGTTAAGATCCATACACTCAAGTGTAGAAATCATGCGTTTATCACTCAGTGAGTTTTGACCAAGTTCACGCACTGTGTGCCCATCAGCCCTATCAGAAAATACATCATTACAGTGCGCCTGACCTCCTGTTACTCCTCCAGCAAAGTAATCGACACCATAGAGTTAGCACTGCCTGGTTTTGAGCTTTATCTAAATAGACTCAGACAGTTCATATACTTTTATATTCTGCTTTTATCACTCAGCATTAATATTTCTCTCTCTCTTTGGAGACAAGTTCTCGCTATGCAGTTCAGGCTGGCCTTGAACTCACTGTGGAGCCCACACTGACCTTGAACTCACAGTGATTCTCCTGCCTCAGCCTCCCAAGTGCTGGGATTATAGGCCTGCACCATCACGCCTGGCATCAGGACATTCGTGCTTGACATGTAGTAATAATTCACTCATTTTCATTGCTTTATCATAACCGATTCTATAAATATACCAAACAATTGGATTGTTTGTGGATGTTTTGTTATTTAGGCCATTATTAAAAATGCTGCTATACACATTTGCATATGTATACATATCTTTGAGTGTACTTATGTAGTTTCTTTAGGACAAGTCCTTTGGGGTAGAAGTTTTGGGCCATAAAATATACATATGTTCAGCTGTACAATGCACTGCCAAACAATTTTCCAAATTAGTATTCCCAGTTAACCCTTCACAGTTAGTCTTATCTTCTTTGTTTTGTTTTGTTTTTGTTTTTACTTTTAGCCATTCAGATGGGTGCCTAGTGATGGAACACTGCTATTTTAATTTGTATTCTCCTGGTGACTAACGATGTTTTTACTGCCTTTTCCTGTGTATATTGACCTTTGGAACATCCTGTTTCTATCAAGTTTGTGTCTTTAGCCTATTTTTTCATTGAGTGTTTTGGCTCATTTTTATTGATTTGTAAGTGTTCTTTACCAGGATACTTTGACATATATAGGAATTCAAAACATTTATTTTATACAGCTTGATTTTTTTATTCTCTTCATGATGTCTTCTGATGAACAAGCGTCCTTAACACAAATGAATGTAACAATCGCTTTATGGCTAGTGTGTATGCACGCACATCGGAGCACATTCTAGGAATTCTGGGAAACTGTGGCCTGTCTCAAGAGCATGATGATATTCTTTTACATCATCCTGTAGGTAGAAGCTTTATTGTTTTACCATTTATGTTACGTCCAAAATCCAACTAACCTACTATTGTATATGGAGGCAAGTATGGATTGAGATGCATTTCCTTTCCTATGTGAGTATCAAGGGAACAATACTATTTATTTGGTAAGAACGTCTTCCCTCTACTTCCCTGTAGAAGCCGCCTTTTTCACAAACGAAGCGACCACATATGTGTGGGTCTGGCTTTGGATGCTCTATTGTATTCCTATAGAGTGGTTTCTGTCTATCTTTCTTGCAAAATCATACATCCTATAAGTTTACAATGTGTTGATATCAAATAATGTAAAATATACCTAATTTTGAACTAAAATCATATTTAACTGAATGAAAGCAAAACTATAACATCAAATCTATGAAATGTCTAGAAATAATTTTATAGCCATAAATACATATATTAGAAAAGAAGAGATTTAGAGATACAGTTTCATAGTAGAGTACTTTTGTCTAAAATATGCAAGGCCACACCTGATTGATCTCTCTTTCCCCGCCCTGTTCCCAAAAGGAAAAAGAAAGAAAGACCTAAGTAAAGCCAAGTGTGGTGGGATACTCCTGAGAGCCCAAACTTGGGAGGTTGAGGCGTGAGGATTGCCAGGCATTTGAGGCCAGTCTGGGATATATAGTGAGTTCAAGACCAGCCTGAACTACAGAGCAAGACCCTGTATCAAAAAACGAACAAACAAACAAAAAAGTTAAAAATCTTTAAAAAAGATTTTAGAAGAATAATTGCAAATGAAAGAAATAATAAAAATAGCGATTACATGGCTAGAAAACACTTGTATAAGTGGAGAATAATCAATAAAACCAGAAGGTATTCTTTAAAATGGTATGACTACTGATAAGCCTCTAGCAAGAATGATAAAAGCAGAAGGCATAAGCACTAAGATCAGGCGTAAATGGGGAGGATTATCCCTATGATAATTAAGGCAATCAAAAATTATAACTTACACTAATACATTTGAAAATTGGAGAGAAATTAAAGAATTCCTTGAAAATGCAACTTACTAATACTTTAGTTTTTCTTTTTTAAATCCTATAATTAGAAGTTTTCCCACAAGTTGGCCATGGTGTTGCCTGCCTGTAACCCAAGACACTCACGAGGCTGAAGCAGGAGGATTGTGAGTTACAGACCAGCCTGGGCAACACAGTGTGACACTGGCTCAAAATAAAAAATGAAAAGGCTGGGGATGGAACTCTGTGGAGCACTTGCCCAGCATGTGGAAGACCCTCGTTCCATCCTCATGACCACCCTCAACCCCCGCCCCCCAAAAAGCCCTCCCACAGTGAAATCTCCAAGTCCAGATGGCTTTTTTGGTTAGTTATTTACACATGTAAGGAAAATATCTCCAATCTTATGCAAACTTCTAGTGGAAACAGGAAACAATTGCAAGCTTACTGCTTATTATAAGGTCAACATTATCTTGATTCCAAAACTTGATAAAGACATGATTTAAAGAAAACGTTACAGTTCAGTCTCAGGAAAGAAAATGCAGAAATACTAAACACAATATTTGCAAATTGAGTATAACAGTATGTATGAAGGAAAGTCTATCATAATCATTTTGAATTTATTATGAGTGTAAAATTAATTTAACAGTTCAAAATCAATTCATGTAAGTCCCCTTATAATCAGAGAAAATAAATCATCTATTTTTTTTTCTTTTTGGTACTGGGGATTGAACTCGGGACCTTATGCTTGAGATGCAGGTGATGGGACCACTGAGCTAAGGCCCCATCTATGATTACTTTAAGGTACAGAGGAAAAGTAATTTGAATAAATTCAACACCTATTTGTGATTTTAAAAGAGGAAAAAAAAAACTCTTAGAAAATCAGGAATAGAAAGGATCCCCACCAGCTTCCTGACTACTGGAGCCTGAACTCAGGGCCTTGTGTATGCTAGGCAAGTATTCTACCCCTGAACTACATCCCCAGGCCAGAAATGGGCATTCTGAATGTAATAGAGGATATTTTATAAAGGATATCTATTGATTTAATAAAGAATATTTACCCAAAGAGCCTATCATCATAGCAAATCTAAGGATAAATAAATGAAATCTCTTGGAAGTCAGGAATAAAATAGGGAAGCATATTATCATTACTTCTACTTGGCCTTTGCCTAGCTGGTATAATAAGTCCAGGCTGAAAACTATAGTGAAAAGTGATTGAGAAGAAATAAAACTATTATTTGCAAATAGAGTATGAGCATAATAGTGTATACAGAAAATACTTAGAAAATGGAATTTCTAAAATGATGCTATTTATAATAGCATAAAAACCCCACAAATATCTAGGAATAAATGTAATTATGTACCATCCCTACATGGGAAACTGTAAAACATTTTGAAAATATATGTGTGTTCATTTAATTGAATTAAGTTATTAACTATATTTTCTTCGAAATATGATTATATATTTATTTTAAAATCAGATGCAAAGTTAATTGCATCATTTGCTAAAAGTTTATAAAACCCATGTGAAAGAAACCAAAATCTCAACCATCCTCAAGTTTTCCCTTTGGTCTAAAAAGTTTATCTCACAATTGTGCCAACTAGTCAGGATAACATGATTTTCTGAACCTTCTGAAGTTGGGCTGAAGCTGTCTCTGCTAATTTTACACCACTGGCATTCTATTTCCTTGTCCCATTATTTAGGTTTTGAGAAATCTTTCCTTATCTTTTTTCTTTTACTATAATTCTAGCATTTTTAATATAGATAGCTATAAAAAATTCTTTTTATTTATTTATTTATTTTTTTGGAGACAGGGTCTCACTATATAGTTGAGACTAATCTGGAACTCACTATGTAACCCAGGCTGGTCTCAAACTCACAGCGATCCTCTTGCCTCAGCCTCTCAAGGGCTGGGATTATAGGTGTGAGCCACCACACCAGGCTAAAAAATTCTTAAATAAAATACCCAATTACAAATGTCAAAAGCATACAAACAAGCACCTTTAGAAAGTGCAAATTTTCAGATTAAAAAGAATCAAAATTAATCTGAACACAAGTATCTACTCTTTTTTTTTTTATCCCACTTAAGAAACCTCTCCTTGCACTAGCTTTATCCAAGCCTTCACTTTTAGTCTGTGTATATTTTCACCAATGAAGTAAGTTTCTTTAGGCAGCATATAGTTGTGTCTTTTAATAGTCAATTCAGCAGCTTGGTTGTCTCTGTCTTTAGGTTTTCTACTCCTTTGGAAACTTTACACTTTGCATATTTTTTGCCTTCCCTGTTCTTTGACCGAAATTTAAATGATTTACTTTCAAGGTAATGATCAATAAGTAAGGATTTACTCCTGCTGTTTTGTTCATTGTTTTCTGGTCGTGTTGTATATTCTTTGTTTCTATTGCTCTTATTATTTATTTTTGTGTTTTGTAGTTTTCTGTAATGGAAGAATTTGATTTTTTTTCTTTTATCTTTTTCATTTTGACATGTACTTTATGTGAGTTTCATTCTTTTATGTCTTTTCATAAGGGTAGTTGTCATCCTTTCCTTTCCTGATGGAGAATTCCTTTTCCTGTTTTTTAGAGGGCCAGCCTGGGTAATGATGCATTCCCTCTGCTTTTTCTGTTTGTTCGTTTGTTTGTTTTTGAGACAGAGTCTCGCTATGTAGTTCAATTTGGCCTTGAACTCACTATGTAGCCCAAGTTGTCCTCAAACTCACAGCAATCTTTCTGCCTCAGCCTCCTGAGTGCTAGAATTACAGGCATGTGCCACCAAGCCCAGCCCCTCCACTTTTACTTTATTTCTTCTTCATTTCTGAAGGCTAGCTTTTCTGGCTGTAAGATTTTGCATTGGCTGGCTTTATTATTTCAGAACTTTGAACATATCATTACATTCTCTCCTGGTCTGAATAGTTTTTGCTGAGTAATCTGCCATTATTCTAATGGGAGGGGTACCCATTAATGTGAGTTGACACATATCTCTTGCTATTTTTAGCGTCTGTCTCTTGGACTTTTTGCTTATTTGATTCTAATATTTCATGATAAAGACACTTTTGGAGCCAATCTGTTTGGGCTCTTTTGCGACTCCTACACATGCTTATCCCTATCTTTAGGTTTTCTATACGTTTGGAAACTTTACAATTTGAATATTTTTTCCCCTTCCCTTCCTCTTTCTGGTCTGACTGGGATATTTCAAAAGAATTCCCCAAGTTCAGAAATTTTCTTCTGCTTGATTTAGTCTGTTGCTGAGGATCTCAACTATATATTTTTTTAACTGGAAATTTTTGAGCTCTTCAATCCCAAGGTTTCTGTTTGATTCTTTTTCACACTCTGCATCTTTTTGCTGAATTTCTCAGTCATATTATTTTCTTTTCTAAGTGTTGAATTTCATGTTAGTATTTTCTTGTACCTCATTGAGTTTCCTTAGAATAATTCTAATGAGTTCTTCATCAGCCATTGCATCAGTATCTCTTTCTTTGGGTTTTGTTGCTAGAGAGTGATGTTCCTTTGGAGGTGCCATGTCACTGAGTGCTTTGTCCTTCTTGTGTCCCTATTTTGGCATTTCTGTACCTGGTAGACCAGTTATCTCTACTACTTTCTTTTACTTTACTTTTCTTTTCTTTTTTCTTTTTTTCTTTCTTTCTTTTTTTTTTTTTTTTGGTACTGGGGATTGAACTCAGGACCTTGTGCTTGTGAAACAGCCAGCAGAACCACTGAGCTAAATCCCCAGCCCCTCAGCCAGAGGTAGTGTCACAGGCCTACAATCACAGAACTGGGCAGCTGAGGCAGGAATATACCATGTGTATGAGGCCAGCCTGGGCTACATAATAAGTTCAAGGCTAGCAAGACCTTGTCTCAATAAATAAATAAATAAAAAGGATGGTGGGACTTTCTCCTGAAGATGTATTTTAGGATGTTAGCTTGATATAGGCTGTGTTGGCTATTGTTCCAGTCAGGTTGTGTAACGTGTTCTTCTCACAGCTTCTTTGGCTGTGATCATTGCCTTTGGACATGGTGTATGTAATAACAGGGTTGGAGAGTTCATCCAACTCTAGGGCTTGCACAGGGGTGGGGCTGTGTTCTCCCAGCCTAGGAGGCGTGGTGCACAAACCTAGGAACTTGATGGCTGCTCTGGCAATGGGAGTCATGGCAATGAAAATGTGGAACTTGATGGCTATTACCTTGAACACCACTAGGGTGAGTTCTTTTGTCAGTGAGGACCTCCAGTAATGGCAGTGAGACAGGTGTCCCCACGTGTGTAATACTACTGGTGGTGGGTGGAGGATTCTGGCAATGGCAGAGGAGGTGCTGGGGTTTTGGATTTTGGGGATATGTTCCTGGGCCCCTTTTGGGTGAGGACTACTTGCACTGGAGGACTTGATCAGCTGCAGGGAGCACTGGAATGTAGGTGGCTGTACCGGGCCAAGGGCAACTAGCTGATGAGAGGTATCCCTCAGGCATAGTCAGCTCTGGCATGGGTGCTGAGGACAACAGGAAGATGTGACAGGGAGCAAGAGGAGGATGGGCCCATGTTCCTTGGGGAAAGTGCCTTGGTTCTGCAGGTCTTGGGGATGTCACTTTTCTACACTGTGTTGAACTGCCTGTCCCCTATAGAGCAGTGCACTTTGAGTGAGGGCTTGTACACTGGGGTCACAGTTGCTCTGCTGGGTCGGGTCGGGTTCATGAGGCTGCAGCTGTCTGTGCTAATGTGGCAGAAGGCTTGTCTCCCCGAGCGTGGGTCTGTGCAGGGGCTTCTGTCCCTTAGAGCTATAAAGTGACAGTGGACCTGTTTTCAAAATGGTGGCACATGGTGGCGGCAGCCTGGGCTCTGAGGATCGGGTCGAGACGATGCGAGTTCTCTCTGAGCAAAGTTACTGTGCAGACTCCAGGTGGTCCCCTAACGGGGCTCCAAGCCTGTGGCACACCTGATACGCATAGCAAGTATTGCCGGCACCTGAGCCAGTGGCTCAGTCACCCACGCTCTCTGTTCCCTTCCCTGTGCCGACAGCCAGATCTCTGTGTCTTCAGGGCTCCCATCTGTCCTTTGTCCGCTCTCTGCTTCCTCAAAATGTAGCTTCTCATTGGTGGTTTCGGACCTTCTCTGTGGAAGAAGAGGCAGTTGGTGGATTCCTCTCCTTGGCCTTCCTGGAATCTCTTTTTAAATATGTGCAGCATGCTTTATTTTCCGTGTCTGATCATTCCTATAATTGTAATCCTTGAGGGTTTGAAACTGCGCATAGTTAATTTTGCTAGTGCTTGCTCATGATGACTTGTGTTTTCTGGTTTTGAAAGTGCATTTGTGTTCCTTGGAATGATAACTGTGAGAACCCTTTAAAAATGTGGTTCAAAGTAAATCTGCTGGAAAAGATTGACATACCAGGTGCTAAACTGTTGTCTTCAGGGTACTTAGGCCAGGAGAACAACACAGACACTATGCTTCTGTGTGTTCTTCTCTTTTGTGTGGTGTAGGGGATCAAAACTGTCACCTCATAGATCCTGGACAAAGGCTCTACCACTGAGCTGGCTCCCCAGCCCATGGCAGGCATTTAACTGACTCCTGGTGACAGGGGGCCTAGGTTAGACATTCTCAGGGGCCTGTTTACAAAAAAATCTTTCTGCGGAGCAGATGACTTTATCTCAATTTACTCATAAAGGAGCTGCTTTTCAGCTCTAGCTAGCTCCGAATAGTGTGGCCCGTGGAAGACAAAGGTCTAAAAGTATCAGGAAGATGCAGATGACCCCAGACACTGGCCAGCTTTGTTTTTGTCAGCACAAACTACAAAATGCACCTCCTAGGGATGGATGAATTTCAAACGGACTTCTTCCTCTGACTGAACTGACTGTTGGTTAAAAATCACCTCATTTTTCACCTTTATCACAAGTTTCTTTTTTCTTCTTTTTTTCTTATACGGGGGATTGAACTCAAGATCTTGCACTTGTGAGGCAAGGGGCAGCCCCACTGAGCTACATCCCAGGCTGATCACATGCTCTTGGGTAGGGCATGACTTCATTGGTGTGTGCAGAGAACTGTACCGGCTTTAGCTCTTGCTTGTCTTTTGGGATTTGCCCTTCCCCTGGATTCTGGTCTCTTACCAGTACTTGACCTTTTCGACTAGGTTGGCTATGTATTAAAAATACTTAAAAATATATTATATCCATCATTTCAGGCATCGTATTCCAGGAATTCATCTCTCAGTAATAGATCTATCAAACTATAGGAAACAGAAGTACCTCATTCATTTTCAGTTTTTGCACTGAGATACATTCTCAGCTCCTTCAAAAACTTTTTCTTAGTTGTTCAGGCTGAGTTTGAACTGTTATCCCCCTGCCTTGGCCTCCCAGAGTGCTGGGATTACAGGCTTGTGCCACCACACCTGCCTCTGTGCTTTTCTTTTTATTCTTTTAACAAATACTTCATAAAGAAGGCTTTTTGAATCACTGAGCAAAACTCTAAAGTATAATAATGCACAAAGCAAAGACCTGCCTTCATAAAGCATCTATATTTGAGTCATTCTCTGTCATTTTCTGGGCGTGTTTTTCTTTTTAGCAATCACACTTTCCAGAAAGAATTCCCTCTGGAGAGAGTGGAGCTCTAGGCACAAATAGTGTAACATAATCTTCAATTTGCCCTCCTAAGTGTTTTCCAATGTGTAGAATACATTTCTGTGCCCTGGGAATCTACGCAAATGCAAAACAAAGGATGATACTTTGCCAGTGCAACCTTCCACTACACATCTGTTTTGAATAAACTAAGGACCACCCCTCACAGACAGTCCGTTTTCCAAGTGGAAGAATTTGCTTTCTTTGAAACTGCCACATTCGAACTCCAGTCCGCTACTCCAGTCCTGGGAGCGATTTAACACACCAGTCAAGGAGCTTCCGCCTATGCAAATATCCCCAGCAAACCCAGCATAATTCAAGGATTACTTTTCTAATTTTTCCCTTGGTACTTTGATTCAAGTTTCTTCTGCAGCTGCTATGCTAGCCGATGATGGGTTTTTACCGCTCTCAGCTGAGGCCACTTATGAATTATGCCCAGCAGCCAGGGTTCCCCACAGTGGCTCAAAGAGCTTGGCTCTAGCTGTTGCCACATCAGAAGTAGTCTGGGTACTGTGGGGCAAGGCTGTTTCTCCGGCAAAGCCCACATCTAATCACCGGAAGTGTAGATTCCCCCTGTTGCCCCTGTCTGGACAGGGCTGGGCAAGGACAGGTCAGCAGCGCTGGACAGAAGCCCTTTTTAGTCCATATGTGTGGGGCGTTGCCTCAGTCACTTCCCATAGCAGGACATCTGCGTATTCCTTACAAAAAGGGTCTCCCGGCTCAGGCTCAGCTGGCTCCCTTAGATTCCATCCCTAGGAATGCGGGTGGAGTCATCCTTTGACCTCTGCAAGCCCTGACCCAGTGATGATTTGACACAGTTTAAGGCCCTATAACCCTTCATCACTGAGACACAAAGTAAAGCAGGCATTTTTCTAACTTTATTCTGTAATTATTTCCCTATTTATTTAGTTAGTTAGCTTTTGGGAGACAGGGTCTCACTATGTATTCCAAGCTGGCCTTGAACTCATGTAGCCCAGTCTGGCCTCAAACTTGTAGTGATCCTCCTGCCTCAGCCTCCTGAGTGCTGGGATTACAGGAGTGCTCCCCCACACCTGACTCACTTTCCTCCTTCAATTAAAATGTATGGTCGAGTGGATATTAGCATATGAATGGGAAACTATTTTTTCTTCATAATTCACATGTACTGGGAGATGGCAGAGACTAAGTGGAGTCTCTGTTATGGTAGGTGGTGAGAAGAATTTGAGGGCAGAGACAGGTACGAGAATTTCTGACTCTTACCAAGTTTATTACCTACCACAGTATGAATTCTAGACCAACAGGCATAATGCATTATTCATTGTTGTATGTCCAGAGCACGACATTAGTCTTGGTATATAATGTCATTCCGACTATTAAATTGACAGAATGTGCCTTTCTCACATCTCTTTCCAAATGTAGCTTTTCTGAGATTTTTACTGGGCCGATTCCATTTCTGTTTTCAGTTCTAGGGAGCAATTGGCCACGAGATCCCATAGGCAGCGACTGTGGAGACCTGGCTCCTGCTGAAGGGTTCAGCACATCCCTGCCTCTCCTGTCACTGAGCCCGGATGAAGCAGGAGTGCATTTGTGGCACAGCTCCAGCTACCACTGAGGGAAGACCTCGTTTGGCAGGCTTGGGATGCTATACCTGTTATTAGCCACCCAGGCTTTTCAAAGGAGATTAGCATCACTTACTGTTACTCAGATTGAAAAGGGTCCTTTGTGGTGCTTTTAATGGAAAACCCGTGGAAAGCATTCTGCAGATGGGATCGAAAGGGGTTGCTCAAGGGCAGGCAATAATACGGGACTCAGAAAGTGTCTGCAGTGAACTGTTGACAAAGATGGCTGCTCCTGGAGTTTCTCAGCATGGCACACACAGTCCACAACTCCTATCAAGAGGGGAAGCCCATGGCCTTTCTTTCTGGATTAGGGCTGCTCTTCTGACATGCTTTGAGGAGTAGAAGGGGACTTGTGATGATGCATGACTTGGATTAGTCTTTGCAGGTCTTGGAGCTTTGTTTCTACCAGGTGCCATTTAAAAAATTTGAGTTACCCTATGGAGAAGCCAAGCAGAGTAAGAGCGGGAGGAGAAGGGAGGAATGCGTGTGCACACACACTCAGTGAAGATGAGAGAAAGGTTTATGTGGCTGAGAAATTACGTCCCTCAGGTAACAGACATCGCTGTCTTCGTCGCTTTTGTTGCTGAGACACACTACGTGAGACCCACAAATGAAGGAGGGGTTTATTTCAGCTCAGAGTTTCAGTCCATAGTCAGCTGGCTCCTGGGTGGAAATAGCATGGCAGAGGGCGCGGTGGAAGAAAAGCTAAGCATGCCTGGAGGACAGGAAGCAGAGAGAAGGGAGGAGGTGGGAGGGAGATGTACCCTTCCCGGTCAGGGCCCCAGTGACAGGCATCCTCCCGTCACACTCCACCTCCCAACAGCATGTTCCTAGTGATGCCCCCTTGAGTCATTCACAGGAGACTTTGGGAGCCATCCTGGATCTAAATCATAACAAAGACCAACACCAAGTAGGAGATTAAGGAATTGGAGATGAACCCATGTCTGCCCAGTCCACCGGAACCTGGGGTGGGCGTGGCGGGAGCTGAGCCCCCCCTCTAGCCCACTGCCCCACTCTGCCAACTCCCCACCCTGACCCCAGACCCTACCCGCTCACCCCTTGACCTGGTCCTGGCCTACGCCCCCGTGCACGCAAGGCTGGCTCTGGCACGCATCGAGGTCAGGCTGGCAGCTGGCGCCGCACGCAGCAGGAGGGGCCTAGGCCATCCAGGCAGGAGCCCAGGTGCAGCAGGGTGCCCATGCGCACTTGCCACTCGTCCACCTCGGCCTCTCAGGTCCAGGGGAGACACAGAGAGCCTGTGATGCACACCCAGGGCTGGGCGAAAGCGGCCGGGCCAAGATCACGAATGCTCCACTCACAAGGGGCCACCGTGCAGCTCTGCACAGAGACCCACTGGCTCCTTCACCGGAGCAGGTGCCGCGTCCCTACCCTTGTGGAGCCCCTAGTGCTCTAGGCCTGGAGACAGGGCTAAGCAGTTCAGGCTGGCCTTGCATTCACTGTGTAGCCCTGGCTGGCCTCAAACTCGCAGTGATTCTCCTGCCTCAGCCTCCCGAGTTCTGGGATTACAGGAGTTCACCACTGCTCAGGGCAGGAAGAGATTTTTGAAGGATGGGTTAACTGGATGCCAGAAGGAGACTGCAGTTGTTCAGTTCCTGCTGAGGGTGGGGATGGGGGTCCTCAAGTGAGGGGAAGAATCGGACAGTTGAGGCAGGAGTGTGGGCGGGGGTTCTCAGAGAACCCAGAGATGCTTTTTTCTCAGTGGAGGAAAGATAGCCTTTTTAATGGATGGTGTTAGAAAGACTGGCTTTCAACTTGCCGGGGATTGAAACTAGATCCCTATCTTTCACCATGCACTAAACTAAAATCCAAGTGGATTAAAGATCTAAATATCAAAATAGAAACACTAAACTTGCTGGAAGATAAATTAGATAGAACTCTCAAAGACACTAGCATAGGAGAAGACTTTATGAACAAATCCTCAGCAGCACGAGAAATTGCACAAAGAATCAACAACTGGATCTCACTGTATTAAAAAGTTTTTGCAGTTCAGGAGAAACCACTAACAGAGCTAAGAGACAACCTACAACGTGGGAAAAAATTTTTACCAGGTGCTCCTCAAAGGTCTACTATCTAGAACATATAAAGAACTTAAAAAAAACCATACTCCCCCTAAATGCAAAGACCTGATTCAAAAATGGGTATCTGAAATTAACTGACATTTCTCAAACAAATAAAAGCAGCAAATAAACATAAGAAAAAATGTTCAACATCACTGGGAATTCTAGAGAGGCAGATGAGAACGACACTGAATTTCCACCTTACCCCAAAAGGAATGGCTGCTGTCAGGAGGTTAGCCAATAACAAATGCTGGTGGGGATACGGGGAGAGAGGAGCCCTTCTTCATTGTTGGTGGGAGTGCAGATTGGAACTCAATATGGAAATACCTCAAAGAACTAGGATTTGAGGTCCCATTTGACTCAGCTATCCTCTGCTGGGTATCTTTCCAAAAGAATTAAAAGAATCACGCCACAGTGAGATATGTGCACCCATGTTTATAGCGGCACAATTTGTAATAGCTAAATCTTGGAAACAGCCAAAACGCCCATCAGCTGGAGACTGGATAAAGATGTGGTTTTTCTATAAAATGGAGTACCACTCAGCCATAAAGAATGAGGAACTAGAGACATTTGTAGCTAAAGTGATGCACATTGAGGCTATACTCAAGGGAAATAAATAGGACACACTTGGGTAAATACTGAATAGTTTCTCTGGGGTGAAAAACTAAAAGTGTAAATAAGGTTCAAATGGTATAATTGATAGTGTGAAATAGAAATAAAATGGCTAAAGGGGGACTGGGAAGGGTAAAGGAAAGGAAATAAGGGAAAAATGTGAAAAAAGGAAAGAATGGAAACAGAGTCTTTGTAAATAGGGAAGGGTGAAGTGTGTGAAGGGTGGGTAGGGGTATGGGGGAAAAAATAAGAACCAAGACCTGTCATGTAAAGGTACAAGATCCCAATGATAAATGCAACTACAATATTTGCTTTAAATGTACCAATAAACTTAAAGGGGCAGGGGGAGAAAGGGGAGATGCTGACTGGGACTGAGTTGGTGAAGTAAGGGAGTTAAGGGGGTCCTGGGTCAATGTCTAGTCCACACTGCCAAACTGACTGGCTGTGCCGGCAGACAGCTCAGGGTTGACTCTGGGTTTCTAACTTTGGATGTGGGGACTCTCAGATCTAGAACCTAGACTCCTGTTTGGTTCTGTTTCACTGCTTTGTCTGTTACAATAACCTGGCTCATGGGAACACCTAGTCTTGTTTTTTGGTTTTTTTTTTTTTTTTTTTTGGAGAGTACCAGGGATTGAACTCTGGAGTCTTTGTTTCAGCTGCCTGCATCTGTAGCTATCACCGGCTCAGGACTTTGTCCTCCTTTCCATCCAAACCGCATTTCTGTCCCTGTTCCCGGTTGCTGACTGCCGGGACTACCACCTGTTGTTCGCTATGATCTCCGGACCCATATTCCATCTGTTCTCTTTACATCCTCAGAGACCCTGGAACTTGATTTTTCATATCCTCAGTTCCTGCCAGGTTCACTGAATCTGCTCATGTCATGTTGGGACCAGGCCAATCTATGGCCACACCACAGGGTGCAATTCTTCTACATAATAGTCTTTGAATATCTGGTAGCAACCTTTTAATTACCTTTAATTATCTCTTTAGGCTAAATCTTTCTGGCTTCCGTATTCTGAAGATCACCCATTTATGGATATAATCTAGTTTGTTGATATTCTTTTGAAAAGATGGTGTAGAGAAGTGATTCACATGTATCAACAGAGAATATTGTGGGGATATAATTTCCTATGATAAAGGCATTATATTTTATTATTTATGCCCATGTGTCATTTTATTTTGCTTTATTTATTTTGGTTTTTTGATGTATTTCTGCCTGCTCTTGAACCCAATATGCAACTCAGGCTGACCTTGAACTCATGACAAGCCTCTTGCCTCAGGCTCTGAGTTCTGGGATTACATGTGTGCACCACCATACTTGGCTTATTTTGTTTTTGTGGAGCTGGTGATTGGCCTTGTGTGTGCTAGACAAGATCTCTATGACCAATCTATACCCCAGCTCTTTTTATTTTGGCACAGGATCTTACTAAGTTTTCCAGGCAGGCCTCTAAACTTCCAGTCCTCCAGCCTCAGCCTTTGTAGTAGCTGGAATTAATTATGGGCATGCTGTATACCGTTTGGATCTTAAATGTTCCTGGAAAATTCACATATTGAAGGCTTGGTTCCCAGCTAATGGTACCACTACTTGGAAGAAATCAGGTCATTGTAGGAGGTCCTGGGAGGGACAGTTGGGTTGTTGGTGGCTTCCTGTCCTTTTGCTTGCTGGCTGCCATGAGGGAAGCATCTTTGCTCCGCTGTGAACCGCTGCCATGCTGTTCGGCCTTGGAACAGGGTCAGAGACAGGGCAAGCAACAGGGACAGAAGCCCTGAGTAAAAATAAGAGTCCCCTCCTTCCAAGTTGTTTTTCATAATTATTTTGTCATGGAAAACACACATATACAAATTTCCAGCTAGCCTCTTTTCTTTTTTTTCTTTCCTTCTTTCTTTTTCCTTCTCTTTTTCTTCCTTCCTTTCTTTCCTATCTTTATCTCCTGTATTTTCCTTCTTTCCAGAACTGTGTGTAATCAGGATTCCACTCTAATTTAGCACCCTTGTATACTCAGCATATGGGACTGGGATCAAATACAGCAACACATGTTAGGGACCTATAAAATGCCCACTGCTAGCCACTGGTTTTCATTATTTATCAGAAAGATCTTAGCAAATCGTTTATCTTCCCACTCTCTTTGATGTAATAATAACACACTTAACCTTTTTATAGATTATTGTGAGGTTCAAACGATAAACTATGTGGCTGTGTTTTGGTACTTGGAAAACATCATGCACACAGGTTATGGCAGCTGAGGCTTCGCTTGACATTGTTAATTTTATTTTTTATCTTTTCTTTTCTTTTGAAATAGGATCCTGCTAAATTGTCCAGACGGGCCTCACACTCCCAATCCTGTTGTTTCAGCCTCCTGAATGCTGGGATTACAGGCGTGGACCCCTTTGCTCCACCAAGATCGTCAATTCTACAAAAGGTTATGTGTAGGAAAGAAAAGGAGACTCGGCCACAGGTGTGATCACTGCAGATCTCAGAAGTAGGAGGAAGCAAAGAAGAGGTGTATGCCTTGCAGGTGCTGGAGGTAGTGACCTGGCTACTCAGTAACCAGTTTGACTGGCAAACGATCAGAAAAGATGAAATAACTGGAGTCTAACAGGTAGCAGCCTCACTGTACAAAAGAACCAGCGTGTGTGTGTGTGTGTGTGTGTGCTTAAACGTGCATGCTTCCACAGTTTTGACTCTGCAAACGTGGGCTCCAGCTCAGGTTTCTCCAGGAGTTTCTTCAGCCCTATCTGCCTTGCAGTCCAGGTTACCAGCCCGGTGCCTCCAGAAATCCTACTCCTTTTTCGGGCTGAGAATCAAGGCCCCTCCTCCACGGGGCTTCCCCAATCCCTCCTGGTCCTCCCACAGGAAGAATAAATGGCTCCTTTGCCAGGCCATTCTATGAAAGCACTTCTTTCACTCCAGAGTGAAGGGGACCCAGTTTCCCTGCTTCTGTGTGTCCCGGACTTACTCTACAGTCCACCACCGAACAGGCGCTCAAAGGCGGGTTCGGCAGTGAAAGCACTTTGAAGAAACAACTTTTAAAAGTTGAGAGGGCATTTAAGGCCAGGCTTGGCAGTGAGAAGGCCGCGCACACACTCACTGGCTGTCGTTAACCGGGCGCCTCAGAGGCCGAAGCGAGCCCCGGCAGCGCCGGGAACCTGGGGAAGCGGGGGCGGGGC
>NW_022900926.1:11487616-11497263 GCF_012274545.1 Fukomys damarensis | reverse complement strand
GGGAGTCGGTGGGAGCGGAGTGGCCGGGACCTCGTGGGCCCGCCGCCTCCCCGCCCTCTTGCGGCCCCCTGGAGGTCGGGCTGGCTTTGGGGACGCCTGAGGCTTGTGGGAGGAGGTCGCCCTGTGCAGCTTTCTCTGCGGACCCAGGGCGCCCTGCAGTAAATGTCCATCATCAGACAAGCTGCCCCCCTTTTAAAGAGCCCTGGGTGGGAGGAAGGGAAAGTGGATTTGTTATCTTTTTTTTTCCCAGAATCAGGTTTCTGAAGGTTTTTGGACCTGTATCCGAAATGTGCGTCTGCCAAATGTCTTGTTCTTCGTGTTTCTGTTAATTGTGCTTTTTAAAAACACGACTTTTTTTTTTCCTTAACTTTTTTGTTTTTTTCGGTCTCCTTTTTGTGTTTGCCTATTTCTTTTATAGGAATTCCTCATTTCTGTATTCTCTGTCGTCTGTAGCACTGTATTTAACATTTCGGTCAGTGTCCTGTCATTTCCACTTGGGTTTAGCACCTGTGGGAAACTGAGTCCATTTCTTGGCTGGGTTGGGGCTGGGATTTAGAATGCTCAAGTCTCTCAACAGGTTTTAGTGGGGAAGGAGCAGCAATGAATCCTACGCGGTTTCCGTTCTGAGAAATCACCAAACAGATTGCTGTTGCAGCCATTGTGTCTGGTGTATTGCAGTCTTGAATTGAGGTAAAGGCCAGCCAAGGCCGCCCATCATGGCTGCGAGTTTGACACAACTTTTTTTTTTTTTTGTTTTTTGGTACCTGGGATCGAACTCCAGATTCTGTGCTTGCAAGGCATGCGGCGGAACCACTGAGCTAAATCCTCGGCCCTGACACAACTTTTAAAGAGCTGTGCATGTCAGAGCTGCAGTGGTCTTTCTAGGATTCACTTTGAGAACCACCATCCAACCTCAGAGGTCGCCTCTTTGGAGATTATTGGAGAACTGTACAAGTGGTAATGGCTTGAAACAATGGGGAATTTAGGGCTGATTTAATCCTATCTGTCTTCCTCACTGACTTCTTGGGCAGAATTCCCGCTGAAGTCAGTAGTGGTCTTGTGTACAGCCCGATTGCTGAGAACAAGAGATTGCTCATTAAGAATAATGGGAGTGGACAGTATTTTTCCTTCTAAAATATTCCTCCTTAAAAAAGACCTAGTCATAACTGTTACCTCTATTAATTCGTCAGTAAGAGCACTGTGTGCAGGAGCCTCTGAGAGGAAATGTGTGGAACCATCAGCCCTCAGACTTTTGAAGTATAAATTGGATGAGGCTCGCTGAAAAAGGTTCAAAGTGACCAGAAATTCATTTAGCACTAATCATTTTACTGGAATTTCAGTAAAATATTTACAATTTTGTGTGAAAAATTCAAACTGCTTTGGAATGCTTGCAGCAGTTGAGTATGCGTATTTAAAATCTGAAATTTAGGTCCAAGTGGAAAGCAAAGTCGAATATCCAGAAGAGAAATCCGAAGAGAGGCCCACCAAAAATTAAGTGCAAAGAGAAAACAAGGAGATGCAGAAGCCCCTGGTGTCTTTGGAGACGGAGCGTTCATGCAGTTTGCTCATATACACGCCCCTCAGGAATTAGGGATGGAGGGGCCATCGTTAGATTCAGGATGACCAGGAGGGAGGATTCTGGTTTAGCTATGGGCTCATTTGGGTTGGTGAGCTCCTTAGGTCTTTTGCTTTTTGACTTAAGGTTCTGTGGTTACCCTTTTCAAATTACCAGTTTTAAAGAATTGAGTTTAGAAACCTAACCAGTGACCAGAATGTAAAAATAGATATTTGAAAATCAGAACCACGTCCATGTGTTCTACCCAACCACTTGCTTTCAACTAAAAATACTTGCAAAGATGACAAAGCAGTCCTCAACCAAAATATTTATTGGTAAAATTTCTCTGTAATTAGTAATATTGTGTAGTTAAGTTTAACATCAATTTCTGCTCTGAAT
The DNA here is from genome assembly GCF_012274545.1 of Fukomys damarensis. Classification (NCBI taxonomy): domain Eukaryota; kingdom Metazoa; phylum Chordata; class Mammalia; order Rodentia; family Bathyergidae; genus Fukomys; species Fukomys damarensis. Next base: position 11,495,309 of record NW_022900926.1, on the reverse strand, counting down.
CACCACTCTTGTATTACTGTGGTTAGTGACCCACAAAGGTTGTATTTTGCTATTTTATTTAAGAAAGTGGGGTTTATATATTTTATATAGCAGGATGTTAAGTGTTTTTGAAGGTTTTCTGTTTTTGCAGGAAAGCATGGGCTTTTTTCTTTTTTGAATTACTCTACTTAGAAGCTAGGGTGAACTTTGAAAAGTATACATTTCTATATATTTTTTTTTTGTAAGGCAGTGACAGTTTTTAAGGACTGATACCATGGAGAGACACATTTTGTATTTTAGAAGTTTGTGGTGTTACTTGGAGAAAACAAAGGAAATGTGCCTATCTCCTCCACCCCGCCTGTATTTAGAAACATGTCCAGGGACCTTATTTGTTTTTTTCAGATTCAGAATTACTGTATCTAACCACTGGGTACCCTTACTGATTTAAAAGCCTCAAGGAAATGTTTTTGCTGGCTTCAGTAGTCAGCAAATACTTGCCAAACCCTAATTTACTGCTCTTCTATAGAATCTTGGAATCTCTGGGCTGAACTGTTGGGAGTCAGCAAATCCACTCCTAGCCCTTGTCCCCACCCCTCCACACACAAACATTTCTAGCCTCTTGGGAAGACCTGAGTAAATAGAACATTTATGTGTGATTCCCCCACAGATTCTAGACAGAGCATCCTTTGGGAACGCCATGTTTTGGCATAAAGCAGCAACTTGATATTCATAAGATTTCTATCATTCCTCTGTCTGGGCAGCGCCCTAGAGGAAAATCTAAAATGGAGTCAGTCCCTGTTGTTATTAGCCAGAGGGGAATGGCCTCCAAGTTAGCTGTCAGATTATAGTTATTTAGAAGTTACAAGTAAACCAGAAAGGAAAGAAATAATCTTTGATAATGTCTGGATGTGATGAGTAGTTATACTTCTTTTTTTTTGGATACTGGGGATCGAACTCTGGTCCTTGGGCTTAGGAGGCAGGCGCCGGAACCACTGAACTAAATCCCCAGCCCGGTGATGAGTAATTATAACTAACCTTTTTGGCGTTGTTTTCTAAAAAGTGTGTGGTTCTGTGTGTATCCTGTGACAGCTGTTACATACCTGGTAGTTATTGGTGGGGCACCTGTACATTGTGTGAATTTAATATTTCAAGAATTAATTCATTGAACCTCTATGTATATCTGAAATTTTCTCAAGGTGAACCTGTATATATTGAGGTACTTTTAGTTAAGATTCTTTGCAAGTTGGAGCTTTGTAGGAACTGTGTATACTTTATGTAGAAATGTCATGTAGAGAATATAGAGGGCTTGGTTTATTTTAACCATTGGATATTATTCTCCCTTGTTCTGTGAGTGGATTGGGATCTGTGTAGTTTCCTTAGATGTGTGGTTCTATTGTCTAGAAGGGTAGGTAAACTATTTGTTATTTCTCTGGTTTTGAGGATAGTATTTACCTAATGAGAATATCAAGTTATCTGAATTTTCTGTTTTAAAGTAATATCATATCTGAGCCCTTGATACCAAGCATTGAAGAAATCATGTGGCCTGGAAGTGCCTTCATACCACATCTGTTTTTTCCCCCCAAAGATTGAAATCGAGTTTTTTTTTTTTTTTTGAGACAGAGTCTTGCTTTGTAGTGCAGCCTGGTCACTGTAGTCCAGGCTGGCCTCAAACTCATGGCAGACCTCCTGGTTCAGCCTCCTGAGTGCCAAGATTACAGGCGTGCACCAGCATGCCCAGTTGAGCTGATTTCATCTTTTTAGTTACTTTACTGACTTTTACTTTACAGATACTTCCCATTTTGGTAATTTTGTCATTTTAGTGCATTTGAGCCATATGGAACCAATTGGAGAATAGGAACTGTCTTTTCTGTGATCCGAAAGCTTTACTTTAAATAGCCAAGAAAAAATTTTGTATAGCAATTAAGTCCAGTGTCACAGGGCTGGTTTGGTTCTTTTCTGGGTTAAGAATGAGAAGGCATAGAAAGGATCTGGAAGTGGTTTTGTTAATCTGTTGGACCTACTGCCTTGGTCAAGTAGGTAAATTTATAATATGTAGACTCAGTCTTTCATGCTCTAATTTGAAAGCTAGTTTCCTCTTGATTTGCTCTGTCACCTCACTGTCAACATTTGTCAAATAATTTTCAAGTACTTAATAGTTATGCTACCTTTTAGTTGCCCTTTTCTTAGATAATTGTGGTTTAGAAAGCTTGTCATATGGGTCTGATTATTGACTGCTTACTGATCTTTTCCAAGCCTGAATTAAGTTTCCAGACTCAATGAGCTTTAGAGATGGATCTGTCACCAGATGTGTCAGCACAACACTGCTGAGTTTGCTTTTTTTTTTTTTTGAAGACAAGCACTAAGTTGAAAGTTGCCCAGGCTGGCCTCAAATTCAAGATTCTTCTGCCTCGGCCTCCCCAGTGCTAGTATACAGGTGTACATTGCCATCCCAGGAACTCATATTTTTAGTTTCTTATATTCCACCATATCTATACACATCTGCTTGCTGGAAAACATAACATTAAAATGTAATTTATACTCTGCCATAATCTTTAGTTCTTTTGTTTTTTGGATAAAGAGGTTACTTTTTAAAAAAACAAAAAGAAACTTGTATTAATACACGCTCAGGGCCAGAAACAGCTTGGAAATGCTTTACTTCAGACCCCTGACCTGAGGTGGGCAGTGCAGTTTGTGTGGGGTTCAGGGGTTCCTAAGCTGCCTGGGACTGTAAGTTAGGTGATGTGTTTGTGTGCAGGTGAGTAGGTGAAAGGGAGGTTGGGCTGGGGTTAGGAGATAACCTTGGGAAACAGAAAAGGTTGAAATTCTTCGAGTTCAGTTTTTATTTTTGAGATTAGGAAATCTCAATCTTAGAGGCATCCTTTCATTTTTCATGTTGCTTGTTGCTCTTTCATCCTTGATCCCTCTCCTCCCTAGCCTGATTGTACTTATTTCCATTCAGTTCAGTCCTTTAGTTGACCCCTTTTACCCAGTTGACAGTTGTCAAGGTTAAACTGAATTCTGATATAATCTTGGCCTCTCAGATTATTACCTGTGAACTTAATGAAGATGCTTTTTATTTCCTCCCAAATTCCTTTGATGGAAAGGTTGATTAGAGGGAATCAGTAACAAGCCTGTACTGTTTGGTTCTCGTTAGGCTGGTATTTAGGCCTGTGACTTTGGACAAAGTATTTCCTCAAACACCCTTTCCTTTACATAGGGTTAAAAACCATCCTTAGCTTATAGAGTTATACAAGGATTAAGTGAGCTAATGCTTATAAAATGCTTCAGATAGTGCCTGGCATCTGTGAAAATTGAGTTAAGAGGAGCCCTAAGGAGGGACTGGGGATGCAGCTCAGTGGCACCACACCTGCCTGGAAAGAGCAGGTCCTGAGTTTGATCCTCATTACTGGAGGAGGTGGTGGTGGTGGTGGTGGGGGAACGGGAGGATCCCTAGTGGTTGCTTGTGAGTGTGGTAAGCACATCTTACGCAGTGGTCAGGACTGATTATCTTTTGGAAGTGCGGTCTCCCAAGGGGGCTGGGACTTCCTATGGTGAAAACAAGTTGAAATCATTTGTTAACTGTTTCAGTAAACTATCTTCAGAATTTGTGAACTCTTAGAAGACTCCAACCTGACAAATTCCATCCATCTTTTGATGGTAATGCACAAGAGATTAAAATACATAGCAGGCTGTTGGGAGCTAGTTTCTATTACACTGGGAAAATGTGTCTTTTTTTGTTAAGTTGCTGGAGGTAACTGATTCTGAGTGTAAAATATTGTAGTCTGAGTTTCTTTATAACTGCATTATGCTTGCTAGCATAAGGAATTTTTATTAATTTTATAGTGTTTAAACTGCGTGACATTAAAATGTGACCTTTATAAATTCAGTCCACCTCTTTTTGTGTATGAAATATACCTGCAGACATATTTTCCGCCAGCTTAGTGTATTAACTTTAAACTAACTGCCAACATTAAGGAAGAAATTGGGAGATTTCATGTCAATATTATTGGCTAGAAAAATTGAGTGCTTCTCTCCATTGGAAGCTTCTCGGCTAGTTTAGTAGTTCCTACAGAATTTGCACTGCTAATTCTTTTCTCTATTGTCTCAGTTCCTCCCCTTTCATCTCACTTCTTCTAGACCATTTCATTCATTTTCATAGAAAAACCGACTCTAATTTAGACTGAGTTTCTAAAATATCAGTAGAAAGATACAAAAAGACCTTTATCTGTTTGACCTAAAGTGTATGTTGCTGGCGTTGGGATTTCTTCACCTCTTGAGACCAGGCATTTCCTGCCTCTTCCATTGTGGAGGATGACCTTGGGGTGACGCTGTGATAGTTTGTGGAGTCCATTGATCAATGCCCAGCTCCCAGTGGGCCTTTGGTTACCATGTGGAAGGTTTGTTCTAGACTTTTTGCCTTCCTTCAGTTTTTTGAAGTCTAATGTCTCTATTTGTGTTACTTGGCCTTTTAAAAAGACTTAAATTTTATTTTATTACTGAATGCTTAGTATGTACTAATCTGTCAACCTAAGCTCAGAATCTGTAGAAGAATTTTATTTGGGATCTTAGAAATTGCAATGGGAGGACAGTGTTCTAAGGCAGGCAGGGAAAGTGGGAACTTATATGGGCACATAGTGCTGAGTTGCCTGTTAAACCTTGTGAAAGCTTGGGATATGTCACTGGCACATGGTAAAGAAAAGTATGTATGTAATTAGTGAGAATGTCCATAGAGCAAGAGGTTCATAACTTATTATTATTATTTTTTGAGGTATCAAGGATTGAACCCAGGGCCTTCATGCTGAGCTACATCTTCCTCCATTCAGAGACAGGGTCTCACCGTGTTGCCAAGTTGTCCAGCCTGAGCTAGAACTTGTGATCCTCCTGCCCCAGCCTCCCAAAGTACTCGATACTCATGTGCCATTACACCCTGCTTCTGATAACTTCTGATCAGCGGCATGAGTCTGTGAGCACAGTATAATTACTTGATTGTTCTGGTAATTCTGCTCAGTCCAGATGCCTGCCAAGAATGAAGGTGACCATGTTCACTAGTCCTGCTTCTTTTGTGTCCTCTGTTTTGAAAAAATCTTTCAATATTGTTTTCTTCATTATTTTCCCTTCATTTTTAGTCTCTAGAAGATAATAATTCTTCTATAAACCTGACTGGGATACCATCATCTCACTGAGAATTCCATAATATTGAAAATATCCAACATCATGTTAAGTTCTTTGTCTTAAGTCAAGTTTTGAAAAAGTTTGCTTGAATTAAGATCTAATTAAGGTCTGCACATGATAATTCATTGATCTCCTTTAAGACTAGCAAGATTTAGTTGCCTCTGTATCATTTTTCCTTTCAGTTTATTTGTTGAAGAAATAATAGTTCCATATGGTTTCGTACATTCTGAATTATGCTGATTTAACCCTGTAATGTAGTTAATATGTTCCCCTGTTTTCTTTATATTGGTAATTGGCTCTAGCTCACTTTCTCTCACACCTTTCCTTACTGTAAAATTACTCCATAGACATCCTTGTGCTTGACACTTTTTGCTTTGCCTACGGTCTCCAACCTTCCAGTGCTGTCCCAGCTGCCAATTTGCGTAAGTTGTCTTGGACAAGCATTTGGTGCTTATGGTTGGCTTTGTTCTGGGTTCCATTTTAAGTAATCCCGCAAGGCCATACTCACTGATAAGCAGTGAGTATGTCAAGGTGGAAAGTGTTTTGGAGCACAGACTATAAGCCCAGCGCTATATTTGGTACATTACACATGTTACTGTCCAGTCTTTTATAGTAGAACCTTGGAGTAGAGTTCATTTTACACATGAAAATTGACGGTTAAAAATTGAGTTGCTCAAAGTGTGTGTGGCTAATATTTTTGTATGCTGTGGTCATTTATTTTAATTATTTGATGTTATTACCTAGAAGTTGAAGTTTCTTTGGAATTTGTTGGCATTTATACCGTCTAACTTTCCTGGCTAGTTTTTTGTCTCCTGCTTTCTTTTGTCAAAGTGTAATTTTGAGACAGACCAGTACTACTTTTAGATGTGACTATTTATTGCTGGGGATTGAACATGGGGCCTTGTGCATCCTAAGCAAGCAGTTTACCAGTGAGCTGTACCCTTCCTAGTTGTGTGATTCTTGAATCATGCTGGAATGGGGTATACCGCTCATCTTGCTTTTTCTCTTATTTTTCAACATTAGAAAAGTATGCCAGATGCCAGGTATGATGCAGCATGCCAGTAATCCCAGCACTTGGGAAGCTGAGGCAGAAAGATTGCTGCATATTCAGTGCCAGCCTGAGCTACATAGTGAGTTCAAGGCCAGCCTGAACTACATAGCAAGATCCTGTCAGGTATCAAAGTATGAAACAAAGGATAAAATGTGCTGACTACCTCCCCCGTCAGGCTTTTCTTTCTTGTGATTTGACACTTTCTGCTGTCTAATCTACAGTACAGATGGCGTTTCCATGGTTTAGAAAGTCAGGTAATACTTCAGGATTATGAGGAAGAGCAGTAGCCCAGTGCCCTAACTCATTTCCCCAGAGGCAACCCCCTTTCAATTCTTTTGATTTTTGTTTCCTGGTATGTTTGGTCTCTAAATAATGCAATTTTCTTGTTTCTTAATTTTACAAATGACCATATTTTTACATTGTAGTATTTGTAAAAAGCTTATACACTTTTCTGAGAGAGAAGGGGGCATGCTAGAAGTAAAAATTTGATTTCACAGATATTTAATAGTGTCTCTCTGGTTTGCTCAGCTCTTGTGAAGGTGTTTTTGTAGTCATTCAAATTGATGTTTTTGTCTGGGTACAAGCACCGCAAAAGCCTCTTGTCATCTCCCTGAAGTCTGCTTACTCCTGTTGATTTTGTACATTTAATAAGTTGCTCAGTGACTTTATACCTTAGTTGCATTTGGGCACTTTTCTTGCCCTGTTTTCTCGTGCACGTAGTCACACTCCTCTTTCAGTCTCCAGCAGCGTATGTGAAAATCTAGTTTTGATTGCATGCGTTTTCTTTTACAATTTTCTAGCCTGTCCTGAATATTGTCATATTGTTTCCCCTTTTTTGTGTGGTTTTCTTATATCTGCCCTTAATTCAGCTCTAAACTGTTGGAACTACAAAATTCTTGCCAGTAGGGTTAAGTGTGAGGCAGCCTTTTTCCTGGGCCACCCTCCATCCTGAGCTGGTTTTATTTCTGGAACTGCTGTGTGGCTGTATGCTGGGACACCCCCTTGCCTTTCTGGATTGCGCCTCTCCTGTGCCTGTGTCCCTTTCTCTTATTTTACATGAGCATATTTACTAGTCGCCGATGGAAATGTAAAGGGGAGGTAAGATTCCTGTGTTAAAAATGTCTTTTTCCACTCTGAAGATTGTGTTGTTTCTATCTTTGATTGTTCATAGTTTGGCAGTGTATAGGACTTAGTGATTAGTTTCCCTCTAATTGTGAAGACATCTTTTGCAGTCTTTTGAAGGCTATTGCCGATTCTGTCTCTTACTCCAGCCTCAGAGGTACCTGAAACCTATGGCCCCTAAGGCTCCCAGGGCTTCTCCAGCCATCCTTGTTTCTCGTAGGCTCCTACCAAAACAAGAACTCAGGTTTCAGCTTCCTGCTCTGCTAAGTCAGTTATTTTGTACATCTGCTTTCCATCTTCAAAAATCCTGTTGGCATATCTAATTTTCTGGCCTGTCCTCTTTTTTTTTTTTTTTTTTTTTTTTTTTTG
>NW_022900926.1:11477213-11487543 GCF_012274545.1 Fukomys damarensis | reverse complement strand
TTTTTTTTTTTTTTTTTTTTTTTTTTAATGTGGATTTGTACTTAAAATTTTTTTTCCCCTACTGTCATTTTAGTGTGGTTTTGGGAGGGGAACAGAAGTTAACTCATGTTCAATCCACTAGATTTAAGGGTTTAAAATTGATTAAAAATAAAATTCACAAGATTACTGTGGTGCTTACATTTGGTAAGGGTTATAGCCATAATAAAATTGTACTTCTTTTTCCCCTCTTACTTGCTAACTTCAATTATAAAAACAGGCAGCAGAATTAGGTTTTGAATCAATATTTAGGGTGCGGATGGGAGAGGATAACTGATACTATTGGGTATGTAGTATATATTTTTTTCTGTGATCTTTCAAGGATTAGTTACAAATATTATATACTTGGGCTAGATTTAAAAATACACAATATAAACAGATTTGGTGAACATTTACCTATCAGAAACAGCAACCTTATTTTAGAGTTTACTGAATCTCATAGCTTGTCTGTTTTTAAACTGACACATGGTTGCTACACATAAATTTGAAATTTCTTTTAGTATGATTTGGGCAGTAAGCTAACCCTTTAACCCATGTGTGTCTGTTAAATATTGTAACTGTGAAAAATTTCATTACTAGGTGTGGTGTAAAGAAGGAGTGGAATTTATACTAATATGAAAGTACAATATTAGGGATTTTTACGTATGGATTTTGGGGATGTTGAAACAAAAAGGAAGGTTCTGAGTAAGGTATGGACTCACAGTGGCTCATAGTGTGGTCTTAGCCCCAGGAAGATCTCAGGGCTACGAGTATATGCAAATAGTGTTAATTAAGTTGCCTAGTGAATTTTGCAGATTTGTAAATTCATATCCTCTATTTGTTAATGGCATTGTGGACAACATTGTGAAGACACGTGCGCTGAAATGTGGTGGTATGTTAAGTGATTGAGGCATTACAGAGAGGAATCTTTTTCTTTTACTCCTCAAGTATGTATGTCAGTGTGCAACAGAAAAATATACAAGAAACTCAGAACTGTAATTTCATTGATACTTCTTAGCCAAAGGCTAATGAGAGTGTGTGTCTGTCCCAGCAATTCTTGGGATTTGCCCTAGGACCTCACACTGAACTGCATTCCTAGCTTTCTTTATTTTTGTTTTACACAAGTTCTCATTAAGTTGCACAGGCTGGTCTGGAGCTTACCATCTCCTGCCTCATCCTCACAGGTCTTTGGGATTACAGGAAGCATGTGAATTTAGGGCCTCTCACCCAAAGGCAAGTGCTCTACTACTGGGCTAAGGCCCCCGGCTATCACACTTTTTTTTTTTCCTTTCTTTTTTTTTTTTGAGACAGGGTCATGCTGTGTAGTTCAGGCTGACCTTGAACTCACAGTGATCCTCCTGCCTCAGTCTCCTGAGTGCTGAGATTACAGGTTTGTGCCACTATGTGTAGTGCACGTAGGTATTTTTAAATTGACTTGATTTAAAGTCATTAGATAATACAGTGATTGAATGTGACCTGGCAAATTGTGTATCAGTGACTAAAATTTGAAGAACTTTGGGTAGGTTTAAAATATTTCTTTGTGGTGCTTTTGTACATCTTTTCCTTCTAGATTATAGTGTAAAACTATTAACATATACTGTTGGATGGTCTTTGGTTTTCTTTTTCTTTTCTTTATTTTTTTGTGGTACTGGGAATCGAACTCAGGACCTGGAACTTACATCCCCATCCCCAAATGCTTTCTTATTTTTTCTTTTTAATGTACTGTTTTTATTTTATAAAGCTAAAATGATTTTTATTTTATTTTATTTTTATTTTTATTTCTTTTGGTGCCGGGGATTGAACTCGGGCGGGCCCTTGTGCTTGTAAGGCAGGAGGCAGAACCACTGAGTGAAATTCCCGACCTCAAGCTAAAACAATTTTTAAAAACAAATCCTGAGAACATTTTGCCATTTGATATTTAAAATAATTTTGTACCATAGGTCTGACAGGTAAGCAAAGCAAGTCAGGAACAGGTTGAATGTACCAAGTCATTCAGCAGTTTAGTATAATAATGCGTTTCAGGCATAGCCAGTTTCCTTGCATGGGACTGTTGCTTATGTAATGTGTTCTGCTGCTGCTGATGGAGGAGCCAACTGAAGTTTTCCTGGAGGGCTCAGGCATGTTGCCAAGTTTTGTAGCTAAAGGAATGTCTGTCTTAAAGCTTTTTTTATATCTTGATCTCTGGAGGTAGACACAGCGAGGTCTTCCCAAAATACTTCAATAAATGTGTCAATATTTTGAAATACTAGTGAAAAAACAAGCAAGTGGAAGTTGTCTGAGATTATTGGAAAATGATGCCAAATGCTTTCCCAAGTACAATATTTGAAAGCAAATGTGGCAGTAGACAAAAGTTCATAATTAGCCTTGGCTTTTGGAGTCTATTATAATCTTTTACTTTTTTATTTTCAGTACTCTGTTTCTACACTCTGGTAGAAAAGTTGCTAAGTGAACATCTTCCTTGAAGTTTCCTTTTAACCCACTTTTCTTAAGGAGAAAAAAGAACCCTCCCAATAAAGTGAATAAAAATTAAATGTAGAAAAGTTTGGAGTGTCAAATAATGACTCGGGTCTGTCCACTGAAAAATAAATCATGAGTTTATCTGTGTGCTTGTGGCCAGAACTAGATTGTCTGTTTCAGATTATGCACATATGGAAATGTGAAAACACTCCCCTCCCTTGCCAAGCGCCCCCACCTGGAAACGGGAAGATGGAGGTGCAGTATGTTGAAGCACTGCTGACATTGGCTGCTCTGCAGTGAAAGGCCTTGCTGAGGGCGGCACATGCCGAGCACATGTGGTGCCGACCTAATCAGCTGCAGCCTACTTCCATCCTCAGTGCTGCAGAGTTAGTTGGAAGACTCAAGGGTGTGGTCCAGAGCTTCTACAGATCTGTGATCTGTGTGCTGCTTGCTCTGTGCAGCATGCAGGACAGTGGTGGAGGAAAATGTGGCTCTTTTGAGAATCTTTTGGTTGTTGTTGAAATTTCCTTACACCATCTTTTTATTTTATCTAACTCTTGAAGTGCTTTGCTTTGGAGAGAGTACCTTGCCAGGGTAGAGAGTGTTTCTTTTTTAAACATTTTAGACAAAATTTAAAATATAGGTAGAAAAGTGCATGGCTCCATGTGCCTTTTGGCTTCGACTGTTGGCAGCATATGGCTGTCATCTTACACACATTTCCCATGTACTCCCTGACATCCCCCATGTCCCACCTGTCTTGTTTTAGACAGCATATAATTTCATTTGTAAATAAGGGACCCCCCCCACCCATGTACTTCTTGATCTCTAAAACATAACTCATATTCATAGGCTAACAAAAATAGTTCATTTATAACATGTAATGGTCATGGTTTTGGAGTAAGTGTATGAATATTATTTTGCTCCCTGAAAGCAGTTTGCCCCACATAAAGCATTGTGGTTATAGGGAGTGCTTTAGCCAATGCAAAAACAAAAACAAAAAGGCTTAATTTCTATACCAAGATTGAACAAATCTTCCAATTTTAATATATTCTCAGGATACTGTTCGTTACATACCGCCCTCCACTCCTGTCTTTGTTAGATAGTAATGTTTTTAGAATTTTTAACTCCTTCCCTTTCCTCTTATGTAAAGTGATTTATGCAGTATGTTAGAACTAGACTCTGTAATACACATTTATTACAAAATCAAAGCAGTTTGTTTTGTGCTTGGGTCTGTCTGGCAGTGTAGATGGAAAGGTACATGCCCTAAACATTGATTATTAACTAGTTTACACATCATTATGTTAATTGTTAGCAGAATAGCTATAGCTGACAATCACTTAATAGTGGAAATGCTTTTCCTAATTGACAGGCAGGATTTTTATGTTGGAAATAGTTTATTTTATATTATATTTTAATTTATACTTTCAGTTATATATAATTATTTAATATGATTTCCTTGTAAAGATATATTGAATCATAAAGTAGTGGTAATAACAACTGTCTCTTGATACATATGTCAGACAATGTTCTATAAATCCTTTTGCATATATTCATTTAGCCCTCACAGTAACTGATAAGTACTATTTTATTTTTAAATTTTATTTGTTTATACATATTTGCAGTACATAATATTTATATTCCTTGTATGAAGTTGGTACATGTACATAATACACATTTTAATTCCCTTCCCCTCCATCCCTCCTCTGTTCGTCTGTTTATCCCCTTCCCATCTGAGAAAGCTCTGTCTCCCTATTATATTTTATTTTACTCTTTATTATTTGGAGTTCTCATATGAGAGAAATCATGCAGTATTTAAGCTTGTGTGTCTGATTTCTTTCACAGTATGGTACTGTTACCCTAGAAGTCCCGTAGGAAAATGGAGGCACTGCACGTTTTAGTAACTTGTTCATTGTTCAACTAATTAATGGCAGAGCAGGGATTTGAACCCATTTGTCTGGTTCCAGAGCCTACAGTCATAGCTGCTGTCCTGTATATCTCTAAGAAAGTCCTTCAAACAGTCCCTATTCACATTCCCCTCCCCAGAGGTAAAACTATCTTGTACCAGAGCCCATGGTATCCTATTACTGTTAGGGTATAATTTCATCACTGGGGGTAGTTTTCATTCAGATATTTGAAAGAAGTTAATGAGATTCTACTTTTATTCTTTTACTGATTTTAATTATAAAGGGCAACATGGAAGCATTTAGGGAATAAAGTGGTGGCCAGTAATGTCGGTTTTTTTCCCCACCCCCTACTTTTTAACAATGAAATGTTGAGCCCATCTGGAATGTTGACACGTCACGAAGGAGTTGTTGAGGTCAGCAGTTGGAAGTACCATTTAGTGAATGGTCGAAATTTGTGTCTCCAGTTGAATAACTTCAAGTGACAGGTGTGTTTAATGGAGGCATTGACCATTATTGGTCAGTATTGCAGAGTATAGACTTTTGGTGGCATTTGTCCTGAGAATTTGAATAGGTAACTAATACTGTTTTAGCCCTCTTTTTCCTGAGTGGAGTAGAAGAAGGCAGAAGGAAAATTGTGCTGGCCCCAAGTCCCAGTCCACTAATTACTACAAGTAGTACTGGGCAAAGAATGTTGTTTCTTGGGTCTGTTTTTTTTCTTTTTGGTTTTTTCTTTTTTATTTTTTGGTACCAGGGATGGAACTCAGGTCCTTGTGCTTGTGAGGCAGGTGGTGGAACCACTGAATTAAATCCCCAGCCCTTTGCTTTTGTTTTTGGTACTGGGGATTGAACTCAGGACCTTGCGCTTGCAAGGCAGGCAGCAGAACCACAGAGCTAAATCCCTGGCCCTTGGGTCTGTTTTCATTAATTCAGATGTCTTGAACTAAGTCCTAATTTTTATAAGCTTGCCTGACTCGTTTGTCTGTATGGAGAAAGTGACTGAGTGTCTTCACAGGAAAAACAGAAGTAAGATTTTTATAAAATATTTGATAAAGTTTCCCTGGTGTATCTAGCAACGTAAGGAAAAAAATGAAACAAACACACCAGTGCATTGGAGGGAGATCCGTGGTGGTATTTGTTACTGAATTTTTAACATTGGTCATTTCCTATCCAAGGCAATTTTGCCAGTAATTTTTAAAAATTTAAATAAAAATGTAACAAATATATAAAACATAAAAGTTATACATATTTGTGGGGTGCCATCTAATTTTTCGTACATGTGTGCATTGTGTAATGTTTAAGTCATGTTAAGTGTGTCTCCTCAGAAATTTATCATTTTTTATGGTGAAAACATTTAAATTCCCTTTGGGCTTTTTGAAATACAGCCTATAGCACATTACCATTGCCTGTAATCAGCCTACCGTGTAATAACATACCAGAGCTTCTTATCCCTGGGTAATTATAACTTGGTAGTCATTGATTAGCTTGTCTCCATGCCTCTTTCTCACCTATTCTCTCCAGTCTCTGGTAACTACCATTTTTCTCTGAGTTTTTTTTTTTTTTTTTTTTTTAATTCTACGTATGAGTGAGACCATGTGGTAGTTCTTTGCCTAGCTTACTTATTTCAGTTGAAGTTATGATCCATGGTCTATCCATGTTGTTGCAAATGACAAGATTTCTTTCCTTTTTGTAGCTGAATAGTAGTCCCTGGTGTATGTAATCACATTATCTTTCTTCTTTTATTACCTGACAGGCACTTAGTTTATTTCCTTTTCTTGACTATTGTGAATAGTGGTGCTGTAGTGAACATCTAGAAGTGCAGATGTCTCTGACATATGGATTTCATGTCCTTGGATATAGAGACTCCACAGAAGTCTGTAGGTAAGGAAATCTGATAAGCTGTGTACAGATTGTTATATTACACACAGGGCTGAAATAAGCAACATGAAATTTGTGACAAATAAAAGCTAAGTCTGCTTGAAAAGACTTAAGTATAAGTTGAGAATACCATAGCATGAGAGTTCTAAAAAGGTCTGTGCAATCTCTTTCCATATTGTCAGTGTGGAACTTCGTTAAAAAGTAGCAGATCCTTTATTTTTCAGTATAAGGCACATTCTTCTGGTCTCACCACTCAGCTGAAATTGATCTTTATGAAGGAGTGGATGGTGCAGTTGTCAAATCTGTTGAATACATTTTCCCTCTATTATTATTAACCTTGTGGATAAACCACATTGTTTTTGGCTTTCTCTCCTGACCTGTTTCCATGTCTTGTTTTATTTTTCCTTCTGTTGTTTTCAGACATTTTTTCTTTGATTATCCTTTTAATTTTTCCTTTCCAAGTGTTCTGGCCTCAACCTTTGATTCATAGCCCTGATTAATTTACTTACTATTGTTGTAATCTGTTCATTTACATGTCTCTCCAGACTACATCTTTTTCATGACATAGAGAAGTTTTTGTTAGTATCACAAAGAAAATTTTAAGTGAATATATGAAATAATTTATGGAAAATATGGATTGCTATTGAATATTCTACATTGACCTAAATATTTAGATTTTATGTTTTCAAGGGTACATAGTATGCACTAAGTATATATTTGTCTAATAAACTGAGTAGAAGCTTTGATAAACTGAAACCACGTCCATGAACCATGACCAGGATGTTCAGGTGAGGGGGAAATTATAATAACACACAAGGAAGTAGCTCTTGGAATAACTGAAGGGTAAGACTTGTTGAGGCAGGCAACTTTTTGAGAGTGTGCTTTGAGGACTGGCTTTCTAGCTTTTTGGACAAAACCCATTGTAGAAAATAGTACTTCTTGATCCTTTGTACAGTGTGAGCATGCATGTATATATATATGTATATATCTGTATATCTGAATAACAAACAAGTTTCACAAAATAATATTTAACCCTGCTGTGTGCAGTGTGCTGAAATTTTCTTTTCTACTTGATAATAACGACATTCTACATCAATCCACAACCTGATTTGACATCTTACCAGTGGACTGCGATCTCTGTTTGAAAAATTCTTGTTGTGTGTATAAAACTAAGACATTTGGAGAAGGGAAGTTTTGCAGCTGATATGAGAAGAGCTTTTTAGTAATTGGAGCAGGTGGAGAGCAGAAAGAGGCTGTCCTGAAAGGGAATGCGTTCCCAGGACAAGAGGTTGTTGGCATGTGGCAGGGAGATTGCCAAGGTGTGACCACCAAGATGTCCCTCCCCAAATCTAAGATTTGGATACTTGTTTTATGACTTGCTGAAATTTTAAGATGATTAAAGTTATTTAAACATAAAATATTCTGAATTTTATTTGCTATTATTTAAGTCCAAAATGTTTCATCATCATCATCATTATTATTATTATTATTATTATTATTATTATTGTTTTGGTACTGGGGATCAAACTTAGGACATTGCGCTTGTGAGGCAGGTGGCGGCACCACTGAGCTAAATCTCCAGCCCAGTTTGATCATTAAGACATTGACCTTATTTTTGTTTTTTTTTTGAGACAGGGTCTCACTATGTAGTTGAGACTGACCTGGAATTCACTTGCTGGTCTCAAACTCAAAGCGATCCTCTTGCCTCAGCCTCCTGAGTGCTGGGATTACAGGTGTGCGCCACCACACCTGAAAATAAAATATAAATAAATTATTTTTAATTAATTAATTAATTTCTATTGTGTATGCTAACTTGTTTATTTCCTTTTTTACTTTATAGGAAGTAGTTCGATTTAGAAAGTTTTAAGTAGGGCCGGGGATTTAATTTAGCTCAGTGGTTCTGCCGCCTGCCTCGCAAATGTAAGGGCCAGAATTTGATCCCTGGTACCAAAAAAAAACACATTAGAAAGTTTTAAGTATACATAAAAGTAAGCCCTGTGGGGTTTATTGGCGCCTTACTCCCACACACTCTTAGCACTTAGCTTTAACAGTTATCAACCATGACTAACCTTTTAAAAAAAGAGGTTCATTTTTTCTCCTATTATTTTGAAGAAAATCCCAAATCTCTTATCATTCCATCTGCATAGTTAGTATATGGTTTTTTGTTTGAAGCAGAATCCATGTTAGGTCCACACATTGTGAGTAGTTGTAATCTGTTTTATTCCTTTTAAAAAGTATTTCCTTGCACTTTATTATTATTAATTATTATTATTATTATTATTTTAGAAATGAGGATGTTTGTCCCATATTCTCACAATTTTTGTTTTGCTGATTTTTTTTCTTTGTAGTGTAATCTGTTCCTTCATCATATAAACTGTTAGGTATAGATGGTGGCTTTTTATCAGCTTCCAGCTCAGTTTTTTTCATAAATACTTAATTGGTTTTATTATTTCTTACAGCTACTCAAGTAGTATACTAAAGCTAACTGTAAAGGATGTTTAGATATTTCTTTCTTAGTTCTTCATTTTCTGAAATTAGTGTAAGCCAAATTCCCCATTAAAACAGATGGAACCACTTAGAATTCGGGAAGATAATTTTCTGCAAACACCACATCCAAATACATATTGCACAAGAGTTTCTAGTCTAGCTTCGTTTCCAAAAAAGAAAAGGAGAAAGCAGCTGCCATAGTAATTTCTGCGGACCACAAACTGGGTTTTCAGTTAAGTGAGACATTTTACAGTTAAACTAGTACTGATTTTTCTAACATAGTGGTGGAAACATTTCAGCTTTGCTACTTAAACTTCCCACCCACTGACTACTTTTTCCCCTTTTCCTTGGCAGTTGTAAGTAGAAGGATTAAAGTGGGAAGATAGTAAATCAGAAGGCGACCAAAGTGCATGGGATATCAAATAAATGTATTCTTCAGGGATCCTTTGAAGAATATTTGTAATAGTCTTTATTGTAAATGGACATTTTCACGTGTAGAGATACAGTGGTATAGGGAACATCTGTCCTCTACCATGTAATTTATTCTCTCATGTTTAGTACATTCCGAGACATGGGGATGGGGCTACACTGCTATCCACTGTAATCTTCTGTCTTTCTTTTCATTTATTATCAGGCTTGTGGCATGGACTTTATATCTTTTTTCTTTGTTAATACTGATAAATTTGCTTATTCTTCTTTTACCTAATTTTGGTTGTTGCTTATTTTATTCTGTAGTAAAGATTTTATGATTAGGTGAAAATGCTGTGATTAGGGTTCATTCCCTCTTTTCTTACTGTACTTTTTTAAAACAAAAATACTTTTTTTGTAATTCAACAATATACAGAATAGAGTGTACCTATCTTCTAGCTAATTATCACCATATAGCCAATTTTGTTTCTTCTGTGTATCCCCAAGCCCATATTGTTTGCCATAACCTCCCCCATTTCATACTGTATTTTTATTTTTATTTAAAACAAAATTTTTTTTGAGACAGGGTCTTACTATGTAATTGAGACTGACCTAGAACTTACTGTGTAGCCCAGGCTGGTCTTGAACTCTCAGCCACCTTCTTGCCTCAGCCTCCTGAGTGCTGGGATTACAGGTGTGCGCCAATCATACTGTATTAAAAGTAAGTTCTACACATTATATTACTTCATGCATTTTTTAAATGTCTGTAATGGGTAAGCACTTAAAACCACAATAAAGCCTGAATAGTTCCTTAATATCATCAAATATTCAATGATTGTTCATATTTCTTTTTTTTTTTCTTTTTATTGAGGTTATTGGTACAATCTAGGTATACAATACAATTACATTCATCATTGGGATTCTGTACCTTTACATAATAGGTCTTGATTCTCATTTTTCCCCTTGTCCCTGCCCTCCCTTCACCCCCTCCTCCCCTCCCCATTTACAAACACTTTATTTCCATTCTTTCAGTTTCTCATATTTTTTTCCTCTCCCTTATTACCTTTCCCCGACCCTTCCCACTTTCCTTACACCTTTAGCCCTTTTCTTCCTATTTCACGTTATTAATTATCTCATTAGGATCCTGTGTACTATTATAGTTTTTCACACCAAAGAAACTATTC
>NW_022900926.1:11475996-11476408 GCF_012274545.1 Fukomys damarensis | reverse complement strand
TCTCCCTTATTACCTTTCCCCCACCCTTCCCACTTTCCCTACACTTTTAGCCCTTTACTTCCTATTTCACATTATTAATTATCTCATTAGGATCCTGTGTACTATTATAGTTTTTCACACCAAAGAAACTATTCGGTATTTCAGTTAAAGAAATCTCTGTATGAACATTAAAAATAGGGAATCCTAAAATAAAACTAAAAAGGAAAGTAAAAGAGGAAAGGCAGTGATGTAACATCAAAATAATCCCTAATTCTGGAGATGAAAATGGTCTCTGAAAATACTTAAATTGCTTCTCGCTCTTATAGTCTTATCTTATTCTTTTTTTCATTATTTAGAGAATACTTTATTAGTTTCTGTAATCAAACCCACGTAGATATGACCTTACATATTTAGTACGATGTGTTACCCCTGT
>NW_022900926.1:11475111-11475440 GCF_012274545.1 Fukomys damarensis | reverse complement strand
ATACAGTACCGTCCTACATCAATAATACTAGAATCAGTTTTGGTTTGAAATTTACTTTGTCTGCAAATAAGATTGCTACCCCTGTTTTTTTCTGGGCTCCTGTCACATGGAGAATTGTTTTCTGTCTTTTCACTTTCAGTCTTTGGGCTTCTTTTTGCACTAGGTGTGTTTCGTTTCTTGTATACAACATACTATTGGATTTTGTTTCTTATTCCATTTTGCCAATCTTTCTCTTGATTGGTGAGTTTAGGCCATTGACATTGCTGGTTATCACTGATATGTACTGACTTATTATTGACATGTTATTGGCCTTTTGTTGACTCTTTTTA
>NW_022900926.1:11472894-11474594 GCF_012274545.1 Fukomys damarensis | reverse complement strand
TTTGTATTTTCTCCTGCTACTTCATGGATTCCTATCAGTCTTATGTTATTCTTCTTTGCATCGTCTAGGAGTTGTTGGATCGATTTCTCATGATCTCTTACTGTTTTTAAGAGACCTCTCTTTTCATGGTCACTGACTGCAATCTTATCTTCTATATCTGAGAGCCTATCTTCGCATTCTTTTATTCTGTTGCATACACTTTCAATAGAGTGTTTAATCTCCTGGATATCTGTTTGAATCTGTTTTATGGATTCCATTTCTTTCCTATGTTGGGCGTTTATTTTTTCCATTTCTTTCTTATGCTGGGCCTTCATGGCTTCTATCATGGTCCTGAGCTCATCTATTTTTTTGTCAGTTTCTGCTCTAGAGTCTCGAATCACGACTTCCATTTTGCTCACTATCTCTATGGTTATCTGGGAAATTTGATTGTTCATATTTCTCCAGTTGTACCATAAGTGTTTTTACAGTCTGTTCAAATTAGCATTCACCTAATATCTACATTACATTAAATTTGGGTGCTGTATCTTGATTTTTTTTTTTTGGTACTGGGGATCAAACTTGGGACCTTGCGCTTGCAAGGCAGGTGGCAGAACCACTGAGTTAAATCCCTGGTCCCATCTTGAATATTTTAATATGTAGTTTCTCTTCTTTTCTTTTAGTTTATTTGTTGAAAAATCTGTTTTGTCCTTTAGAATTTCCCTCTTTCTGGATCCTGTCTGTGGTGAAATTTAATGTTTCTGTCTTTGAGTTTCCTATAAGTGGGTAGGCAGATCTTAAGCAGATGCAAGTTGACTTGTGCAATGGGATAGGACAATTACAATCCTTCATAGTTGCTGGTGTTTATTTCTTATTGCATCCTAAGAGATGGTGTTTGGTTGGCTGTATTATTGGGATGAAGATTGATCAGTGGGCTCAGGTATTTTCAGCTAAGTTAATCCATCTGTTTTAAAATTTCCCCTCAAACTTTCACCTAATAGTTTTTTGCAGCTATTGATGATTATTGCCTAGACACCTCATTTCATTATATTAATATTTTCCCCTGTATATTTTTTCTGTATATTTTAAAGGAATTTAAATTATGGAACTCATGACATTTGACTGACTTTTTTTGCTATATATTTGTTAAAAGGGGTACATTTTACTACTTAATGAGAATACTATTTTGATATATAACAACTGGCAGTGATTCTCTAATGTTAGGTAATATCTGATATATTAAAATCTCTCCAATCATCTCCAAGATGGCTTTTATAGTGTGTTGATTAAACCATGATTCTGCCAAGGAGCCCATGTTGGTTTAGTTATGGTAATGTTACTTAAGTCTTTTATAGTCCAAATTAGTCCTCCCCTTCTCCATTACCATGACAGTGATCTGTTGGAGAGATGGAAAATGTGCTCTAATGTCTTCCACAGTCTTTCTTTTTCTGAGTCGGCCTGATTTTTTCTATGTGGTTGTATTTAGCTCATTCTATATATTTTGTATTTCTTGTAAAGTAAAACATCTAAAGAATTATTGCATTCGGAATAAACATTTTGGTAAAATTATTTAATAACCGGTTTGTGTAATTCATATTATATTATATCAAGGAATATGAAGTAATTATTTCATTATTAGTGAAGCTAAGCTTGATTAAGTTGATGACAGATATCCCTATTGTAAAATTGTGTCTTTCCTTTTTTTTTTTTTTTTTTGTGGTATT
>NW_022900926.1:11442475-11472657 GCF_012274545.1 Fukomys damarensis | reverse complement strand
TTTTTTTGGTGGTATTGGGGATGGAACTCAGGACCTTGCGCTTTCAAGGCAGGTGTGGTGCCACTGGTGTCTTTCTTTTTGATACAAGGATGTAATCTGACAAGAGTGAGACTTTGGCACTTTATGAATGTTGAGTTCTTTATCAGTCTTCTGCCTGTTAGTATCTGTAGGTACTTTTTACCAGAGTCAGTTATCTCAATGGGATCTTTTAACAAAAAGATGGTAAAATGGGATTAAAAATATTGTAATAACATGCACATAAAATTTACTATTTTGACCATTTTTAGGTCAATAGTATAGGTCAGTAGTGTTGAGTATATTCACATTGTTATGCAGGTAATGGAATTTAAAAATTTTATTCATTCAAGTTTATTAGCTTGAATTTTTTTTGTTTTGTTTTGTTTTGGTACTGGGAATCAAACTTGTGTCCTTGTGCTTTTGAGGCAAGCAGCAGCATCATTGAGCTAAATCCCTGGCATATGAGCTTGAATTTTCTATGCAAATAGAAATGTGGGCTATTTGATTATTATAATTTTTTTTTTTGGTTTTAGATATGAAATGTAGGATAATGTTTTCCTGTACAGAATTTCAGAAGATTCAGTCAGTATAGCAGTTACCTGAAGTGCTTGTGTGTGTTAGGCTTTGGATCTTAAGTGTCCCTGAAGGCCCATGTGCTGAAGACTGGTGGCCTGCAGTGCTGAGGGAGGTGGGGGAGCTGGGAGGAGGAAGTAAGAGATAGGGGTGTGTACTTGTAGGCGATTTGGGGTCTCAGTCCCTCTTTTCTCTCTCTGTGGTGAGTGGCTTTGCTCCCTGCCAGGGTGTGCCATCTAGCCACTGGTTCAGAAACTCAGAAACTCAGTTGACTGACCACAGATGTAAAGCCTATGAAACTGAGCCAAAATAAGCCTTTCCTTCTTAAGAGTTTTCTCAGGTACTTGTCACAGCAGCAGAAAGATAACCCTGTCTGTTTCTCTCTTCTGATATCATTGATGAAAAGATTTTTATACATTAAGTAAATTTTGATCAATTACAGTCATTCTTTCTCCAAACTTTGGCCATCCTCTTGACTGGTTTTTATGTCCTTTTGACAGGACTCCATTAGGTTTTGAAAACAAGGATTGTCTTTTTAAAGGAAGTTAGGCTTCTTTTGAAAAAAAAAAAAAGCTTAAATAGCTCTCCTGCAGCCATAGCACTAAAAGTATCTACACTATAAAAGAAGAAAGTAAAGGCTTGATACTTATACCCTAATTTATCATCAACAGATGCTCTCTAAGGCCTCTGTTCACTTTATGGTTTGTGATCTTTTATCTTTTATAATGGTATTTTACTGTTCATTTATTGGAACAAAGAATTTCAGGAGTTTGCATGTTTGCAGTATCTTTATAATTTTTTTCTCTTGTGATAGCATCCTGGGTCATATATCAGGGGACTGGAAATTTGGAAATGTGAAAGTTCCTACATATTCCAATTGAAAATTCCATCTTCAGAGGAAATAGGGAGGGGTTGGCATCCTATGGTTTATCTTTTATTCCAAAATGAAACGTAGCTAAACATTGTGTGTGGAGGTCAGCTTTATAAATACTAGATCACTGAGCTGCTGCCCAGTTTCCTGTGTATAGCTTTGTTTCCTTCAGTTTGAGTAAATGGATGAGGTTTCATCAAGAGTTGAAATGCATAACTGCATTTGTGAAGAACTGTTTTGTAATGGAATAGCATAATACTTCTATCATGTTTCTAACCTTTGGGAATTCCTTGTCTGGCATTTTTTAAAACACTTGTTGGTTTTGTAAATTAGCTTTTCTTTTCCCCATGTAGAGTTTAATGTGGATAATGTTCATTCTGTAGGCAACAATTCGTTTTATTTTTTGTAGGTCTTCTTTTCCATAATAAATATGATTAGGTTTTATTCTTGTGCCCACAGTAGTTACTATCATGACTCTTTTGTTAGGTATTAAATATGAAATGCTAGTTTTTAAATACTTTGAGCATTCATTGAATGTTGGGCAAGAGTACAAATAATACAGCTGCATACCATAGTAGTAAAAACAAAATGCTGTGTTTTGAAAAACCATTTCTTCTCCAAGAATAAAAACAGTATAATGGAATTCTGTATTCGTTTTCCATTGAGTTAGGTTTGGGAGTAAATGAAAGATTACACTGTATTTTAGATAGAAGTAATTTCTTTTCAGGCCTTTTAGGAATGGTTGGCAAATAACTATAAGATTGTTTTTATAAGAAGCCCGTTAATTAATTTAAAAGAATTGGTATTAAAAAAACACATGAAAATTGCTTTAAACTGCAGAAACTGAATACTTTCATTCGTAGTAAATAGATTTATTCTGTAATTTTCCAGATGGTGACAGCAAAGAATAACTGGATTCATTATTTCTTTCCCATTTGTGATATTAATGAATTGTGAATTAGGGAAGTTTAAATATTTACTGGATTTTCCTTTATAATAGTAGTGGTGTGCTGCTTCTTATATGAAAAATAGAAATGTATCTATGTAGAGAAGTTATTTTCTACCTAAGTATGCAAAGGATTTGAGGCATCTTATATATGATAAATTTGCTTATTTAGGAATGACTCAAAATCAAGTCAGTTAAAAATAAAAAGAATATAGTCTATGAAGATCTGTTCTACTGTGTATACAGTGGTAGGAATTTTTATAGAGATTCTGTTTATATATCTTTTTGCACATATATTTGTATGTTTTGTCTTCTTTTTACACAAGATATACTTTTAAAGGACAGTCATACTTGATAAAACCATTATTCTTCCCTGAAATATTTGCTGTAAATTGTTGAAGTTGTTCTTCCCCGTGAGTATGATCCTGAAATGTTTTGGCTTTTTAAAGTATAAGATTAATAACTTTTTGGGGATGTAGCTCAGTGGTTCTGTTGTCTGCTTCACAAGTACAAGGTCCCGAGTTCGATCCCCAGTACCATTAAAAAAAAAAGAAAGAAAAGGTAACTATAGTGATAGTTGAGACTGAGTTTTTCAGTATTTTGCCCTTAAATGATGAGCGTTTATATCCTTTGCTTAGAGCCAGTTTGTCCCACCCTGGTTCTGTGAGTGTGACTCACTCATGTCAGTTCAGGCACAGCTCAGAGGTCAGTTTTTCTGTGAAGTCTTCTCATTCTCACAAGACCTCTGTGTTCTGTGTCTCCCAAGAAGTTTAATGGTGCTTATCATGTTAGCTCTTAACATCCTGTCATTTTTTCCAACTACATATATCACTTTTTAATAGGTTAGAAATCTTTTACTCGTGTATTCCCAGTGATTCTATAGTTAACTGGTGGAATGAATAAAAACAAGTAAATGAAATGGAAGTTTCAATGAAGTTTAGAACTCTAAAGTGATAATAACAATGTCAATTGACTAACAGTTGAATTGAGACAGATATTTGGATAGAGAAGTGGAGGTAGAATATCTGAGAGCTTTTCTCTCCCCAGTGCTTCCCTGCTCTCTCTATAGAAAAGGCAGCTTCCTTTGATTTGTAGAAAAGTGTGGGCCTTAGATTCCTATCCCATCACTTCTGGGCTCCTCAGAGATGTCCTGTTAATCAACCTGTAAGTGTTTAGTTTTCTTGGAGCACATTGGAATCATCTGGATATTATTTAAGAAAAGAAAAAGGGAGGCCTGACACCAAACAAGATCAGTTGTGTCAGAATCATAAAATTACAGATTTGGAAGAGATACATGTTTTATTTTATGAAGAAACCAAACTCTAGAGAGTTGAGGTGACTTTTCCTCCCTTCCCTTCCCTCCTCTTCCCCTCCCCTCTCTCTTCTCTGCTCCGCTCTCGACTCCTCTCTCTTTTTGGTGTTTTTGAGTCAGTCTTGCTATGTATTCCAGGCTGTCCTTGAATTTACATTAAATATCCCTGGCTGGCCTCAAACTCAGTTCTCTTGCCTCAGCTTCTTGGGAGCTGGTATTATAGGCATGAACCACCATGCCAGAAGACAGCTTCTCTAAGCTCTTGCTTTTGGTTACTTTAAAGACTTGGGGCAAGAACTTGGCTATTTGTAAATCTCTCTATAGCTGTCATTTTCCACCGCACACCCAGCATTACCAAATCCTGTCCATTGAGTCTCTTGGTTTTCATCCCTGTGATCTCCATTTTCTAGTTTATTCTACCATCTATGCTATTATCACATCCTTCTGCTCTTTAAGATTCTGTTTTATCATGCTACTCTTTTACTCTCGATCTTCTCATATTCTCATAGTTCCCTTATATTTGTGGGAGAAGTAAAAATTAAGTTTATGTCCTCTCCTCCCAACTCCATCAGATCCTGTGTGCAATCCAGATGATTCTTTTCTGCCTTCTGTACAGCTGTTTTTGAGAATCTTAGGACATTCCAGAATATTACAGCATTCCTTTATCTCGGGCTTTTAACTTGTAAATGAAAAAGTAAAGCCTTTAAACGTTAAATGATTCCCATTGCCTACTCCCTATGCACAAAGCAAACTAACTTAAAACCCAGGTTACAACTAATGTCACTTTGTTCACTTTGCACAGGGTCTTTTTCCTTTAAGATTCAGCTAAGAGTGCTGTTTTCTTTAATCTGTCTCTAATCACTTCAGTTAGGGATCTGTCCTGGCCTCCAAACTTCGGTCCTTTATTATGTTGTGGCAGTGTTCATGTTTTCTGTTGTACTAATTAACACTGACAAGTGGTAATGAGTGCTTGTTTTGTGCTGGGCTCTGGGCCGATAAGTATACTCATTACCTCATTTTACCCCATAGCCACACAACATGATAGTGTTATCTACATGATAGAAATAAGGAAACTGAAATGTAGGGAGGTAAAGTCTAAAAAAGTCAGATTTAAATTTGAACTCATTCTGATTAGAACCAGGCTCATCTAACCTGTATTGCAATCTTTTACATTTGTTTTTCTCTGGATTGTATAGATGTAAACCTCTTTTGTTTTCCACTGGTTTGTAAGGCTCTTGATCACAGTGAAGAGGTTGCTAATGGCTTTGTATATCCTATAGTATCTAACATAGTAGAGCATAGTAAAATATTTGTTGACTTTCTTTGTAAGGGTGTGCACCTTTGACCACATTTTGAAGGTCAAGACATTGGTGTAAGTGGAGGAGGGAGCAGAAGGTGAGAGATGAAGTGCAAATGTAGGACTTCATTGAGACAGTAGGTCTAGGAAGGGCAAAAATAGGGAACTGACCTTTCTTCGGAATGATGTGGGCAGGTGAATTCTATAACTTTTCTCATTTAGTGGTTGGTTGAAGCAAGCTAAACATTTATTTCCTTGTTAAGAGTTTGTGGTAGCATCTCAGTTGCACACTGTTGTTTCTGGCCTTGTTCATTGTATTTGATGTTTCCTTTAAGGGGTCTGGAAACTGTCCTTGCTACAGGAGTACTAACAAATACCTTTCCATGTAAGAGAGGTCTTTACCTGCCTGTCTCAATTTAGGATCTTGAACTTCATCTGTTGTGTTAACTGAGGGCTTACAACTTGGTGGGAGGCTTAAACTGTGCTAGTGCATTTTGTTACGGATGTGGATTATGTGAATAGTTTCCCTTTTGTAATCATTCACTTGAGTGTGAACAATCTTTTGTCCTTGTTGCGTGTTAAGACAGTGAAACCCTTAAGCTATTTAGGCATATTGATTTCTCATTTTTTAAGAATTTGAATTTAGTTGCTTTTGTTCTTTTGAAATAACCCCTATAGCATATTGTGCCAGCTTAATTCTTTAGTGCTTATGAGTATGGGAATTAACTCAGTAGATTCAAGAGTTGTAGGGTGATCTTTGAAGTGTAATATTCAACGAATTTGAATTTCAAAATGAATGCTGTCTGTCTTGAGATGGAGCGTAATCAAGCAGAACTAAGTGTAGGAACAACACTGTCTAGGAGAACAAAAACAATTTGCGTTGTTTAGTCATTACTTTATCATGAACCAGTTGTATGATCTTGGAAAAGTAATGCTAGGCTTCTTTTTCCCAATTTCTAACTTAATGAGTTGGATTTTATTATCTTCTTCCTTCTAGCTCATTTACTGGGCTCAGATATGAAATTCATAGTTTCTGGTGGAAACAAAATCATAATCATAATTATTTTCCTCATTTAGTTGGGAAGATAGGTCTCTAGCATTAGTTACCAATAATATTATACCATGGAATGTATTCGGAAGCTGGCATACTAATGTATGGCTCGCTATATTTATTAGGGAATGTTTTAATAGTCATAAGCACTTTCTATGCTTTTTTCTTCAAGTAATTATTGATACTATAGATTTAGCCCCCGAGTTTTATCCTGTTGTAGTGAAAATATACATAAAGATTCACTAAAACTGGACAAAACCCATAAATTTGCCATGTCAAGCATTTGTAAGTGTACAGTTCAGTGGCATTGAGTATATTCATCCCTGTGCACAAAGCAAACTAGTTTAAAAGCCAGTTACAACTGATGTCAGTGTGTTCACTTTTCACGAGGTCTTTTTCCTATAAGATGCAGCTAAGAGTCTGCTGTTTTCTTTAAACTATCACCACTGTTTCCAGAACTTTTTCATCATTCCAAACATAGACTTTGTATTTATTAAAAAATAACTTCTTCCCCTTTGTCCTCAAGCCCTGGGTAACCTTGTTCTGCTTTCTGTCTCTAGAAGCTTGCCTATTTTAGATACTTCATATACGTGGAATCATACAACCTACCTTTTTTTTTACTTGGCATGTTTTCAGAGTTTGCCTGTCTTGTAGCATATGTCCTAATATTCTTCCTTTTGAAAGCTGAATATTTTATTGTATGTCTATACTACATTTTGTTTATCCATTTATCTTTTGATGGACATTTGTGTTATTTC
The DNA here is from genome assembly GCF_012274545.1 of Fukomys damarensis. NCBI lineage: Eukaryota > Metazoa > Chordata > Mammalia > Rodentia > Bathyergidae > Fukomys > Fukomys damarensis. The sequence continues at coordinate 11,465,831 of NW_022900926.1, read as the reverse complement.
TGCATTTTTGCTGTTGTGAATATTGCAGCTGTAAACATTGGTATACAAGTATCTTTTCCGAGTGCTTTTGTTACTTCTTTTGGGTATACATCTATGAGTGGAATTGCTGGGTGGCACATAGTTCTTGTGTTTGTGGGAACCATCAGGGTGTGTTCTACAGTGGCTGTACCATTTTACATTTATGTTTCTACAAGCAATTCACAAGGATTCTGTTTTTTTTCTAAGTCATTGCCTACACTTACTCCTCCCATCCTTTTAAATAATAGCAATCCTAATGGGTGTGAGTTAGTATCTCATTGTGGTTTTGATTTGCATTTCTGTTATTTAATGGTATGAGCATATTTTCATATGCTTATTTATCATTTGTAGGTTTTCTCAGGAAAAATAATTGTTTGAAACCTTTGGGCAATTTTGCATTGCTTTGTTTCAGTTGTTGAATTACTAGTTCTCAGTTCTTAGATGTACCTTTGCTGGGCATGGTGCTGCACACCTGTAATCTGAGAACTTGGAAGGCTGAGGTAGGAGGATCACTGTGAGTTTGAAACCAGCTTGGCCTACATAGTGAGTTCCAGATCAGTCTCAACTACATAGTGAGATACTGTCCCCAAAAACAAAACAAAACAGAAGTATCATTGAATAAGAAGGCGCCATGCTATGGTAAGTATACTTACCTCAGCATTGGTATATAAAAATTGTTACCTTATAGTTATTATTGTGGAATGATTTGTAGATGGGAAAAGGTCTTATTTCATAGTTTATCATAAGTACAAATTCTTCTGTGACTGAGGGATTAAGGGTTGTAGTGAGTAGAGTTTGGGATTTAAAATTCAAGACTTGAGTCTATGCTTTGGGCAAGTTAACCTCTCAGGTGAGCCTAACCTGTAATACCCTGGAATGATAGATAGTAGCTTTGGCCTGCCACTGGTTCTTGACACTAAAGTGTGAATTTAGAAGTGCTTTGTAAATTCAGTAGTGCCATTTGTTATTTTTTTACATGGCTCATTGAGATTCTTTGACCTTTGCAGGCTAACTTTTGAATCATGAGAGAAACAAGGTTTATGTAGCACTTATCTTCAGAGGAACCAAAAGTATATTGTTTATTCCTTTACAACCTCAGGAGCTGAAAGGAAATAAGTTCTACTGTATTTTGAAAGAAAATGCTCACAGGTAGCTTGTTGTCAGAGCTCTACAGGTAGCTTGTTCTCTTTGAGGTGAGGTAGGGGTGGGGATGGAACTCAGGGCCTTGCATGTGGAAGGCAGGCACTCTACCACTGAATTAGACCCTAGCCTCTTTTCACAGCTTTCTGTACCAGAGTCCTGGTTAAGACATCAGTGTGCTTTCTGAAGGCTGTTTCTATGGTTCTTGATATGATAATGTGTAGGCATTGAAGTGATAATATATAGCTGCTTCATGGATTTATCTGGTAAGCCTTTCTTTGAGTGTTTTTTTTTTTTGGTACTGGGGATCGAACTCAGAACCTTGTGCTTGCAAGGCAGGTGGTGTCTTTGAGTGTTTTTTTTCTTCAAATATGTATTTAGAATTAAAACCATTTTTGATACCTGTTGTATAGTTTAAAATGCCTTGTCTCTCTTTCCTTTTATACCATATATCCTTTGTGGTATGAAGCTACACCCTCTTTAGGAAATCACTTCATGGCATTTAAAGAAAAAAATGTTAGAGCCGGGGATTTAGCTCAGCGGTTTGGTGGCCTGCCTTGCAAGCGCAAGGACCCAAATTCAATCCCTGGTACCAAAAAAAAAAGAAAAAAATGTTATTTTCTACTAATGTTAATATTAAAGTAGCATTTTTCCTAGTTTTTGTGTATACTTTATTTTTTATCTTTTTGGTACTGGGGATCAAACTTGGGTCCTTGTGCTTCCAAGGCAAGTGGTGGAACCTCTGAGCTAAATTCCTGGCCCTTGTGTATACTTTATTAAGTACTTTGTTCAGAATTAGAGAAAGGTTAAGCTAGAAACATGAATGCCTACTGGTCAAAAGATTGATTTTAGGGAGGGGGTGAATATAATTACTGTCTCACAGGTTGTATTATTTCTTTTGGTTGTAAGTGCTTGCAGTTATACATTTTCAGATAGTAAGATAGTATGTTTATAAATTTCTTTAGAAGTAGTTCATTTAATAGAATTAAATGAAGAAGTCAGGAAACTTTGAATTGTACCACTGCCTGAGCTGATTTCATTTATTGTTAGTAAAAATTTGAATTGATTAAGATAATTTAAATACTTAAGAGACTGGCATGTGTTCTTTCAGCCTCCTTATTGGCATAAACATGTTCTATGGAATTTATATCCATTTGGTTTTCTTGGAGTCTTGGGTACCTAGTCAGCTTTTTCTATAACTTTTTTTGGGGGAGGACCCATTTTTTATCCCTTAAGTAGCCTACTGTATTATGGCCTTTCAATAAATCTTTTTAACACGTGAATCATATTCAGAGTTACATGGCGAAGAATGAACTTTTAGGGCTGGGGATTTAACTCAGCAGTTCTACCACCTGCCTTGAAAGTACAGGGACCCGAGTTTAATCCCCAGTACAAAAAAAAAAAAAAAAAAAAAAAAAAAAAAAGAATGAACTTTTGATTTCTGGAGTTAAATTAGCAGTTTAAAAATACATCTGTGATAGGTTTAATTCCATCTTCATGCTTTAAAAACTTAATAGAATAAAACTGGAGAATGTAGATTTAATTTTGGAAAGAACAGTGATTAACGTACTGTTTACTCAGGTGATTCTTTAGACTTTGATTACTGAAAAGTGCTAAAAATTCCTTTTCACAAATGCTTAAGTGTGATAAGGGCATAATTTCCAGGTTTTCACAAAATAAATAGAAAATGCTTACATTTTTCAGTTCTAAGCAAAACACTGAAAGCCTCAACATTTGCTTGATACTTTCTCTAAGTATAGTCCATCAAAAGAAATAATAAGGAATCATCTTGTGTATCTTTTCAGAAATTTGGAAAGGATAAAGAAGTGCAGGAGGAAAATACCCCAGCAAAATAAGACCCCCACTAGTATTTGCTTTTCCATTGCTTTCTCTGTTGACTTACACTGATGGGGAGATGCGAAGTTGGAAACATTTGCTATTTGCTAAAAGCAACTGATTATGCAGAGAGAATTTTTTGCAATAGCCTTGCAAAATTCTTTGCAGTCCTCTCCACCTGAGTTGAGCTATCACGGTGTACTCAGAGTGAAATGGCCATTCAGAAATGCAGTAAGTATTTTATAGCACGTGTGGAGAATGGAAGACATAAGGAATGAAGACCTGGCAAATTCAAATTATTTCAGAGTGAGAAACGTTGCATTAAATAATTATTAATGGTATTTGAACCATCTGATTACTATTGGAGAAAATATAAATGTGTGCTTAATTGTAGTAGGTAATGTGCTCTAAAGAATTTCCATGGAACTGGTATAATTTCATGTATTTAGACAACTTGGTATAGTTTTAGAGACTGTACGGTCCTTTTTTCTCACGATTATGGAGACGTAATGTGTTGAGGGCTCTTTGATTAGGGAGTTATGTTCTTAGTGTGGTATTTTTATGTTCAAAGTGCTAAATTAGTTTTCTTTTCCTGGGTACTGGGGAGCAAACTCAGGACCTTGCGCTTACAAGGCAGGCATCAAAACCACTGAGCTAAATCCCCGATCCCAATTTTTTTAAAAATTAGATTTAATTATATATTTATAATTAACATTTTCCCTTTCAAAATATTAAGCCACTTAGAGTTGACTTTTTGTGTAGTCTAGTATATTCTGAGCATCAGACCTTGGGACATTTTTACTTCATTGCTTTGCTCTCTAGGGAGCAAAATCATCACACTGAATTTTGACCCCAACCATTAGTGGCAAATAGCACATGACTAGGTTGACTCAGAAGAGGCAATTTTTTTTTCTGTACTCAGCAGGAAACTGCTTTATTATAAAAGCTTCATTTGGTGTATACTTTTCTAAGGGCCTAATGATTGCTTTGTTCCTTCCCCAGATAGTATTTTATTTTTTAGCGATGGGTTCAAATCAGGACCTTATATATACTAGGCAAGCTCTAGAGGAAGGAATTCTAAAACAGGTATTAAGTCTTAAAATATGTGGGGAATCCTGATGTTCCTTTAGCATGATGGGTAGTGTTAGTTGATGGTTATCTTTAAAAGCCATTATCTTTGTTTATAGCAGTAATGAAGGGCAAAAATCTGCTCTTATGAATTATATAGCTCCTAACCTTTAAACTTATATATCTAATTTTAAAATGTGTTGGAGCACTGGCTTTTTTTTTTTTTGGTACTGGGATTGAACTTCTTGGGTCCTTGCGCTTGAAAGACAGGCCACCGAACCGCTGAGCTAAATCCCCAGCCCAGCCCTGGCTTTTTGTTGACTGGTATCTTTTTCTTTTGGTTAGATCTTTTGACATCTTAGTAGCCACCACATAAGTATACCATATGTTGGTTATTTGAATTTTGGATTGGCACTTAAAGAAGTTATGAGGTAGAATTTTCACTTTGCTTTCCTTACAAATGTTCCAGATCTTGGCAGCTTTGAATAAACTATTGAAAACTCCTTCTTGGCAGAAACTTGAATTGACTTTAGAATAATATCAGACTCTTTGGAAACATGAATGAATACTTTTTATGGAATTCTCTTAAAATTTTTTGAGGAAATAAAACATCTGTCAAATCTTTAGTATTTAGTTTAGGAACTCAATACATTCTTGTTGAATGAACAAATTATTTTTTTGGCTTGATAACATTTTTCCCAGTTTGGTGACTATCTTAAGATGTTACCTAGGAAGCTACATGTGTCTGTGGGCATGTGTACACACACACACACACACACACACACACACACACACACACACACACACACACACACGGTGTTTGTAAATTATTATAATGAAAAATTACCATAGTTTCTTAAATGTTTTCTTGATAGAACATTGGGAAGTTTGATCACTTATAGGTCAGTAAAATTGAATAAAGATTGAAGATCTCTGTAGATTATCCTTTACTTTATCTAAAAAAGATGAACAAGCTGCTGTCTGTCCTTAAGTGTTATCTTGTAATAAATATTGGGAGAACTTACAACCATACAAGCAATCATTTTTTTTTTCAAAGTGATGCCAGTGCTATTACTCTGATGTTTGACTCCTGGAGGCACAATTAATCATTGGGTGCATTTAACACTGGCCTTGTATCTTTTGTGTCTTTGCATGACTGTGAGGTAATGGGTGGTTGTTTGACTTCCTAGGCAACAAACAGCCTGCTGAGACCAAATCTGCTGTGTTCCAGGGGAGCTGTAAGAGCTATGTAGGGACCTGGCCCTGTGGAAGGGAGGCTTATTTGCCTTGTTATCAGCTTTTGAGTTAAAATACATACTGGGATTTTGGTGATACACATTTAAGTATCTCAGTTGTAGGCCTTGCCATTATGACTAAGTGAATTTCAGACTTAAAGCTCTTCTACCTAATGTTCTGGATTGCAGAAAGGGCGGGGTTGGGGCTGGGAGTGGAGTGCTGAAACACTCCAAACTCAACTCTGATATAGATAGGAAATTTAACTTTTTAATAAGGGATAGCGTTAAATGCTTTTTCATTCATTAGGAAAACATGTTTTTCTGATATATTTCTGCCTGCCTAGTTCCTTATAGTATATGCTTAGAATGAGTGATGTTTAAATCCTAAGAATTCTTGTGTCTGAGCCATTTAGTAAGTTAAACTTGTGAGCTTACTAGGTAAAAAAATTATGGAATAGTTTTATGACTAGTAATAATTTATGACTAGTAATGTGTTTTTTGAAGTACCTAAAGGAACTGAAAGGAAGAATTTTGGGAAGAATTGGTTCATAGGCAGGTGGCAGAAGGCATAGGAAGAGAGGAATGGAGGGGAAATGAATGCAGCGTGTGGCAGCACTGGGGTGAGTGTGGCTGGAGGACTAATGGGTAGAGTGCCTTTCACATTAGCTGGGGCCTTCAGATTTCCTCTGAAAGCCACAGGGGTCCAACATAGCTACCAAGCCTTGGCAAGGTGAATGTAGCACTTGAACAAAGCAAAAAGAGAGTAATATAGGCAGTTCACAGAACTGGAAACTCAGGTGACTCACTAGTAGTCTGGAATATTAAGGTTAAAACATAGACTTTTACAAAGCCATTATAATACGATTTCAACAGTGCTACCAAAGTGTTGGAAGATGTAGAGAAATTGTTATCAGTTACTGTTGGTGAGACCACAGTTGGCACAACCCTCTGGGAGAGCAGTGTGGAAATACCAAATTAACACTGACCATGGCACAGTAGCTAGCAATCCTGAGTGTTCTAGAGATTCCTCTATAGTACTGTCTACGTTTGAGGGAGACACAGACAAGCAGAAGTGTTGGAAATGACCTCTCCTTCAATTAGGAAAAATAATATTTTATTTTATAATCGAGGATTAGGTAGAAGTTAAAAGAATGAACATTTAATTCCATAGAGCTACATAAGAAGTGTGACTGAAAAATGTAGCAAATGTTTAAATTTTAAAAAGTTACTGCAGTAAAGGGCACATTGCCTTTAATCTCCCTCATAACACTCCCCCTTTCTTGGAACCCACTTATCCCATTGTTCTTGCCTCTTTCTGAAGTAGCTCTGGAAGGCTTCTTTCCTGAGTGTCTTTAGTTGCACTCTTGTGTTGCCTTGCTGTTCTGCATTGATTAAAAATGTTTACCTTTCATGGTCATTTTAACTTTGGGGAAGAGCCAGAAATGGCATGGTGCAGGGTATGGAGAATAAGATGGATGAAGACACTGTAATGTTTTTGTAAGCCTGCCTTTGTTAGATGGCACTGGACAGCAGCACTCATTGTGGGTTTTTTTTTTTTTTTTCGGTACTGGGGATCAAATTCAACCTTGTGCTTGCGAGGCAGGTGTGGTACTGCTGAACTAAAATCCCTGGCCCTCTCTGTGTTTTGATTACACTTCATAATGACAAGAAAGAACACTTCCTGAACTGTTTCAGAAAGCGACAAGAACAGTGGGTTAAAGTATTCAAAGCGAGGGGAAGTATTTTGAGGGAGATTAATGACTGTTTTTTACTCTAATAAATTTTTTAAAAAGTAAACATTAAATATTATGATCACCCCATGTATATGAATACAGGGAAACCTAATTTTAAAAATCTTTTTTGGTTAGCATATGTTTGTGATACATAGTGATATGTTTGGCTTGGGGAATCAATATATATACTTATCTTGATCACATTTATTCTTCTGTCCTCATACTTGTTCCCCAAAGTCCCTCTCATCTCTTACAGAATCTCTCTCTCTCTTTCTTAACATGACTGTCTTGTTTTTTTGCTCCTAAAATATTTATATTTTTGAGCTTTCATATTAGAAGCCATGCAGTCATTATTTAACCTTTTGTGATTCACTTATTTTAGTTAGTAGTATGGTTTCAAGACCCATCCATTTTTCCACAAATGTTTCATATTTATCTTTCTTATGGCAGAGTAAGTACTCCATGATATACATATGCCCATTTTCTTTGTTCCTTTTTTTTGTACCTGGGATTGAATTTACAACGTTGTGCTTGCAAGGTCGTCGTTGTGCCGCCACTGAGCTAAATCCCTGGCTCGTGTACACTTTATCCACTCATCTGTTGGTCATATAGGCCACATCCATGCTTTAGCTGTTGTGAATTGTACTGCTGTAGACATAGATGTGCACATATCGCTGTAATATGATGACTTGAGCTGTGTGGGGAAGATATTAGGAGACATATATCTAGGTCAAATGGGATTCTCTTTTTTAGTTTTTTGAGGATTCTCCATAATGGTTGTACTAGTTTCCACCAACAATGTAGCAGGATTCTTGTTGCCCTGCAGTCTGGCCAGCTGATGTTGATATTTGAGTCTTGATAATGGCCTCTCTGATTGGAATCATGTAGCATCTCGGTGGTGTTTTGATTTGCATTTTTCCTTTCATTTTTTTGGACACTGGGAATCCAACTCAGGACTTTGCTCTTGCCAAGCTGGTGTGGTACCACTAAGCTATGTCCCTGGCCCTGTTTTGCATTTTTCTAATCGCCAAAGATGCAGCCCATTTTTTCATGTATTGACTGGCTATTTTTATTTTTCTGAGATGTATCTCTTCATTTCAGTTGCCTGTTTTTTGCTTTGGTTTTTTATTTTGGGGTTCTGATTTTTTTCGTTTGTTAGGTATTTATATATTAATCCTTTGAGGAGTAGCTGGGAAAAAAATTTTCTCATTCTGAAGGTTGTCTTCACTCTATTGGCTGCTTCTTTTGCTGTACAGAAGCTTTAAAATTTGATGATTCCATTTGTTGATTCTTGGGATTCTGTTCAGAAGTCCTTGCCTATACCTATGTCTTTGAGTTTTGCCAACATTTTTTTCTAGCAGATTCACTGTTTCTGTTTTTAAATATAGGTGTTTGATTAAATTTGATTTGATTTTATTACAGGGTGAGCAATAATGAGTCTTGATTCATTCTTCTGCATGTGGATAACTAGTTTTCCCAACACTATTTGTTAGAGACTATCTTTTCTCCAGTATATATTATATCCCCTTAACAAAAATTAGGTAACCAAAGGTGCTTGGGGCTGTTTGTGCATCTTCTGTTCTGTTAGTCAGAGTGTCTGTTTTTGTGCCCGTACCATGCAGTTTTAACTATTGTAGCTTTGTAGTATAACTTTAAATCTGGCATTCTACTGCCTTATTCTGGTTTTTTTTTTTTTTGTACCTGGGATCTGACTTGGGACTTTGTGCTTGCGAGGCAGGCAGTGGAACCACTGAGATAAATCCCTGGTCTTCTCTTGCCTTATTCTTGTTGCCCAGCATTACTTTGGCTGTAGGTGTTCTCTTCTGGTTCCATAAAATTTTAGAATGTTTTTACTAGGTTCTCCGAGAAAGCTGATGGTATGTTGAAAGGAATTACATTAAATCTGTGATTTTGATGATATTTGTACCATGTATCCAAGAACAGGGATGTTTTTTCCTTTTCTAATGCCCTGTACAGTCTATTTTTTCAGAGTAATACAGTTTTTGTTATAGGGATCTTCTGTTTCCTTGGTTAGATTAAATTCTAGGTAGGGTTTTTTTTTTTATGATAGTGTAAATGAGTTGTTTTCCTGATTTCTTTCTCAGTGGCTTCCTTCTTGGTGTATATGAACATTATTTTTTTTTTTCTGTGTTTATTTGTATCCTGCCACTTTGCTGAACTTACTCGTTTTAGGAGTCTTCTGATGGCGTTTTTTGGATCCTCTGTTGAGTTTTGGCAAACCTGTGGCACACATGCTGCAGCTGGCTGTTCGCTAGCATTGAAAGCTGTGGAAGGCTTGCCATCATTGCTGTATGTGAAGGGTCGTGTCATCTGCAAATGAAAATAGTGTGAGTTCTTCCTTTCTTATTCAAGCTCCTTTTCGTTTTTTCTCTTATCTGATTGCTCTGACTAGTTTCAAGGAAATGTTGAACAAGAGCGGTGAGAGTGATAGTCTCTTCTTCATTCTGATTTTGAGGGAAAGTTTTTGAGGTTTTCCCTATTTAGTATGGTGTAGCATGTTTAGTGGGTTTGCCATAGATTGCTCTTATTTTAAGGTGAGGGTCACCTACATCAATTGTGGACAAGGGTTTTATTATGAATAGATGTTGTATTTCATTAGACTTATAGTTAAATTTTAAATTTAAATATCTGCTTTATATTTTGATAACCCCTTGTATATGTACACAGGGAAACAATCTTGAAGAACACAGAAGACTGGATATGGTGATAATATTTATATAAATATGAAAGCTGTATTGAAATTATACAAAATACTCTTGCCATCTTTAGCTGCTTAGAAATGTGCCAACTCTGGAAAATATACTACCTAGTGAATTTTCTATTAGCCTAAAATTTGAATTTTAAAACCAGCCAGTGTGAATCCAGTGCCCATTTTATACCTGACACAGCCTCACCTATTGGGCATCTGAAAACCACTGAGCTACTCATAATCTAGTGGTATAATACTGTTAAATTTTTAAAGCACTTTACAGAACATTCATTTTTTTTTTCATTAAACCATTCTATTTCCTTTTTGAGATAATACATCATATAGGATTTTTATTCTCATTCTAAAGCACAATGATTGGACTTGAATTTCCTCTTACTGATTCCCAGTTCTTTTTGTAGTTGTCATATATATTTTTTCAACACAGAATACAATGTCTAGGTATACTGCATTTATGCAGCAAGATAATTCCTGAATAAGTCATAAGGAAATAAGTGTTTTGAACTCTGCTATTTTGTTTTACTTTTTTGCAGTACTAGGGATCAAACTCAGGACCTTGTCCTTGTAGGGCAGGTGTGGTGCCATTGAGCTAAATCCCTTCCCTGGAGCAATGGTATTTTAAATATAGAAACTTTCTAATTTGAAGAGATCTAGTGATAAGTCTTGTAAGTAAATAATTTTATTTTTTCTTATTAATTTTGGTTTTAGTGAATAGATTGGTAGAAAGTGTGTATGTAACAGTGTGAGTGTTTTTATTTTTTTCTTATTAAGTGTTTAATAAATATTTACATGGTGAATTCAGGAAGAGCTTCCTGTAAGAGACTACCTGGAAAAAATTAATACTGTGTTAATTGTGGATGGAGAAGACCAGAAAGAATTTAAGCAGTTTAGCATTATTTCCAAACATTTTTTTTTTCACTAGTAAGATCATTAAGAAATATAACTATAATATTTCAAGGAGGATTTTGCTGGAAAAGTGTAACAGAAAATAGGAACGAATGAAGAAAATAATCACATTATTCTGCACAAGTATGCCAAAAAACAGTGTGGAGGTTACAGTTTTCTTCTCAGCAAAGTTGTTCTCTAGCTACAGGCTACTATGGATTGTTCACCCTTTGGCAGCAACACAGAAAACTGCCCTTTTCACCCTTTCCAGCACACAAATGTAGACAATTCATAGCAGGAACCCATCTTGAAGAAAGCGTTGGCTTTATTGAAGCCAAATGCCCAGAGTTTTTCATTTAGATACATGAAGGGCCTTCAGTGCTTCGGCCACGATTAAAGGAGACCAAGCAGAGATCCTTTCATACAAAACATCTTCACCGCAGTGTGTGTGAATGCAGACACAGCCTGCCCCTCTGGTAACAGGCGCATCACTCTTGCTCACTCTTGCCCGTCAGTGTTAGTGTGCACTTTTCAGTGTTGTAGCAGTGAGCATGAAGTGAGTATAGGGTAGAGGTTGGGTGAGAACTGACAGAAATCGTGCCAAGTCTACATTTTTACCTCTTTTGCTGTTTAGAAAAGTTCACTTTTATTTTAAGATGATGCTCCTAATGTGAGAAATTTAAAAATGTAACAGTAGCACAGAGATTACTTAATTGCCTGTTTATTTCAAGTCTGAAGTAAATCTTTCCCTTGAACTTTCTCAGCATGGAACAGAAAATCCATGTGTTGGACAGTGAACCTGAGTGTTTTGTCCCTTGCCAGACCTCTGGATGGCCTCGAGGCAGTTGTTTTGCTGTTGTTGTTTACTTAGGTGAAAGTAAGTTGTGTGATGTGGGCACTTAACTAAAAAAATGTGTATTTTGGCTTTTTTGGTGATTATTTTACAGGCTATTAACTGGTGTTGAACAGCACTCAAAATGACTTCAGATCCACCGGAGCAAATTTTCAATACAAATTATTGCTGCCTTCTCTTTCCACAGACATTTTCTCATAAATACTAACATTTGTGGATGTTCTTTGAAGATCCTGATAAGCTGATAAATGATGTGAAATTTCTTTGATACTGTGTTTTGTTTATGGAAAAGAAACCGATGTAGTAACATTTGGTTAAAGCAAACAGTGAAGGAAAGCATGTTTGCAGTTAGTGCTATTGCACTCTGGATTAGCTATTTAAACTGGAAGAATTACCTAAAATAAAGATGTGCCTTTCTGTACCTAGATACAGGCAAGCTGGATCTTTCTTCTTACTACCTGTGTCAGTGTTTCCCTTTGAATTTCTAATTTGAATTTCTGGTTTATCTTCCAGATTTCTTCCCTGTATTATCTATAGGATTTATTTTACTGGAATAATTCAGAAGTGACTTTGAAAATAGTTTTGAATCTGGGAATATTTTGTTTGTTTGCTTTTTTTTTTTTTTCTTACTGGGGATTGAACTTGGGTCCTTGCACTTGTGAGGCAGGCACTGGAACCACTGAGCTAAATTTCTGGCCCCGCTTTTGTTTTTTTAAGACAGGAACTTGCTATGTATTCCTAACTGGCCTTGAACTCACTGTGTAGACCAGACTGAATTTGAACTCTGGGTAGTCCTCCTGCCTCAGTCTCTGAAGTTCTGGGATTATAGGTGTGCACCACCCTGCCCAGACTAGACTGAACCATATTTTAAATTAGTATTTGTGTTGGATTCTGACTGAAAAATATTCTGTTGATTGTCTTCCATTCAATCAAGTATAGTGGATCTTGTGTACTTGAATCAAGATACCTTTGCTTATCATTTTTGTGTGTTTGGTTTCTGGACAGTTTCTGATATTGTACCCACTTGAAGAAATTGCCTTTGCATCATTATTGGAACTTGTTTGTGGTTGGAAGTCATCTTTGGAGTCAGAAAATGTCTCATGGAAAAATGATGGATTTAAAAAAAAACCCTCAAGGTTTGAACTTGGCTCACAGAAGCTTGGTCTACCCATTAAATTTTGGCATTTGATTCTCCTAGGATATGGCAGTATCTAGCATTGTTTTGTGAGCCACCACAGATGCCTTTTTAACCATTTGAACTTCATTGTCTTTTAGTAAGTGATTAGTCTCTGAAAGTTTAAGCCAAATGCTATACAAAGGAATTTTTAAATTTTGTATTTAAAAGGAATGTTGAATTCGTCTTTAAAAATTAAACGTTACACCTGTTGGTAATTTGCCACCTTCTACCTTCGCATCTTCTTAAGTGAAAAATGTGGATTGGTTTTTGTATGCCTGAATAAAAAGCCAAGAGGAACTTAAGCTTCATCCTTGAGACTTCCCCAAGTGCTTTTATGTGATGCAGAAAATTGTCGAAAAACTCCCAGTTCAAACGGAGAGAGCAAGAGTCTACCTGAGTTAATTTTTAAAAAGATTATGCTTGTGACTCTTATTTTGACTAGATATCAGAGACATGCAGGTTGAGAATAGTGGGAAGCCAGTGACAGTTAAGGGTCAGGAAATGGCTTCACATATTGCCAGTGGATCCTTGATGATTTGGGTAAAACAAATAGATTCCATATGCCCTATAAATTTCAAGTCTTGGTATAGCATACTTTATGAGCTGATTTAGTAAAGAACTTTCCCCCTCTGTCTTTAAAAGTGACTTGCTTTCAATTTTCTTCACAAAAATGCAAAATATTTAGGGTTCCTTCATATTGTTAAATGAAAAATTGTGTGCATTTGGCTCTGCGAAACAAGTAGCTTTTGAGAGGTAGGCTTGCCTAGAAATTGACTGCATTTTTGTGGGAGAACGGGTGAAAGGGCAGTTTCCTGTATTGCTGCCAAAAGGTCTGAACACTTTGTAGTAGCTTGTGGCTAGACAACAACTTCTGGAGGCAAAACAGCAACTGCAAATGGCTGTGGGTATGTGTGAGAAAATGCCTTTCCTATTAGGCTTAACAGAAAGTGTATAAAGTGAATTTTAAATCCTGGCCTCTTGAATGATGTGTTGGCTGATTTTGGATAAAGGTCTGGGAAATATATTTGAGTTTGCACAAATGGAAATGATTTTAAAAGGCAGCATTTATATTTTGTTTTTATTATAATTATGAGCTTTGGTGTATTGTATTTTCTTTACCTTAAAAGTGAAGGTAAATCTTGTTATCTAAGCCATGTATTTTATAGAAATGGATTTTGTCCATTTTTTTTTCAGTTAACTGATTAGATTTTATTTTCTAAGTTGTTAGGCAGTGTGTGCTACTTTGTAATAGTAGAATGTTTATAAGATATATGTCTAACTACTGGCTATTGCCTTTTGTTAGTACTGATAGTGTGCCAGGCACAAGGCTGATGTTCTTACAGTGGTTATGTCTTTTGCATCCCTGGAAAGGAAATTATTGCACAAAGATTGTCATGTAGGTAGGAAATGGCTGAAGTTGGGATGGGGAATCCTATGTATATGTTCCTAGTTATTTTTACGATTCCAGATGGTCATTTTGTAAAATAAAAATCTGTCTAAGAGTATTCTTATGGAATGGGCTTAGATATTTGAAAATAGAGTTGTTTGGTTAAAATTTAGTGTTTTGCCTAAGCCCTTACCTGTAGCTTTCACCTCTCCTGGATGGACATCTTTGTACTTAATTTAGTGGTCTGAATCAGCAGTTGCCACCACATACACATACTCAGTGTTACTTAAATGCTCCACACTTTGTTGGCCTTAAATTTGACTTTTTTCTTCTGCTGAGGATAGGATAGCTATTACCTTTTTGTTAAAATGTTGACAGTAGTTGGTTAGGACAAATCTTTTTTAGTATTTTGTCCTATTTATCAACATCAGTTTTTTCTTCACTGTACTTTTACCAGACAGCTTTGGCTTATGATCCAGTACAGTGGTTCTTAGTCCCCTGTGTTCAAGGATGGGTGATTCTCTAAGGGGATGTGGGCATTGAGTGGAAACTGTTCTGATTGCTATGGCTCAAGAGCAGGTTACTGGTACCCAGTGCAGAGAGGCTAACAACTTATGTGCAAGACAGCTTCTTACAGCAAAATGTCAGTATTTCAGGAGTTGAGAAACTCATCTATCGAGCATAGGCCCCAGGCCAAATCTAATTCCTTAGAAACTCTGACTTGTGAAGTTATTTCATAACAAAACAACTGAGGGATAACTGGATATTTTTTTCTCTTCTAGAAATGGAAGAAGAGAATATCCATCTGTTTGTTCACCCTTGTCTAAGCTCAATAACACATGTTGACCTTACATTCGATTTTGTCCTTCACCTGTTTCCTGTCTTCACCACCTACCTCCAACTTAGTGGAAGTCACATCTTCCACTAATATCTGTTATTATCTTAGCCAAAAATTGACTGTGGGTTGGGGAAGAAGCCAAAGTAGGAAAGGGATACTGACCACAGATGAGTTTTATATAGTATAGTATCAGAATTATTTTGGTGACAAGAGAATGCAGTTGTGATTGATATGCATAGGTATGTAGAAATCTGTGAAGTGTTCACTAGCATTGTAAACTGAAAACTGAAATATAAGTGGGATGTTTAGAAAATCTTAGTAGCTATTAAATAATTTACCATTAATAGAAAGTTTGTTTTGGCATATTATTACCTTTTAAGTTTTGGGGCCTATCTTGTGATTTTGATTAAATTAAGGAAGTTGAAAGGAGCAACCTATAGTAGCCTTTTGCACTTGATGTTTTTGCAGGTGCAAGTGGGAAGGGTGTCTCTATCTCCTTTCTTTGTTCTCTTTATCATTGTAGTATACCTCCAGTTTTATCCTTCTTTGTCCTTACTCTTAATGCTTTTTTTTTGCGTGTTTCTTGATGTAGGTATTTTTCAGAATAGATTGTACTCATGGGATCACTTCCAGTGAAGCCTAAGTAGGCTGTGATGTGTGAGCACAGTGGTGGACACGTAAAAGCCATTCTCTAAATGTTGAGTGAATGAACAGAGGAGAAGCAGCAAACACTTTAGCAGTCTTGTAACTGAATAATGGAAAGTGGTTTGGTGGATGATTGAAAGTCAGGGTGTGGGCAAAGGGCCCTAAATAAATGAGGTAGAATTTACTACATTAGCATGACCATGTTGGTTGGTTTATGCATTGGTTTTTTAGATGCTGGAGGTCTGGAAGAGTAAGGCTAGCAGACCTGTTGATGGTCACATCTGCCGATATCCAAGAAGTGTTTGTTTTTCACCTGAATTTTTTCCAAGTTAAAGTGTCTTTTTATTTTGAAGAGCACCAATTCATGTACTTGAATAACATCTTGCCTATTTCCTGGCATATGGATTTAAATCTAGAGTTCCCTTGTGTGTGTGTGTGTCTGTCTGTGTGTAATTTCTTCATTCCTACCAGGAAGATAAGGGTTTCAGAGTCATAGAAATGACTCTTGAAGTCCTGTAGTGATTACATAACGGGGCTTTTTGTAGCCCCTTTGAGTTTTGAGCTGGTCAGAGACACTTCATTAGCCTTAACTTCTCCTGGCTTTTGAATTTCAGAAAGACAGCTCTATTCTGCTCTAGGGTTTATTCTCTTAGGCACATCATTGGGTCACCACTAGTGACCTGAGTTAGGAAACAAATACCACTCTTGTGGATTATTTTTGTTGTTTTTGATGCATGAAAACATTTATTAGCTCCTTGGATTCAGTCTAGAGATAATTGTGGGAAAAGTTGTTTCTTTCAATGAGAGGCCCACTAGCAGGGCACTGGTGCTTATCGCATATGGCCATACCATTGGACTTGAGCCTTGCAAATTGAGTGTGCCTGATTGCACAGGTGTCTGCATGATTGGACAAATTATACTTGGACAATAAACTGTTATGCCTGCCGCTGATTAGAGAGGCAGAACATAGCTACACATCAACCTACTTTGGTAAAAAAATTAAAGTACGTATCACTAAACATTTTCATAGAGGAGAAAACAGAAAATATTTGAGAGTAAATATTCTTCTGTTATTTAATGACTATGTGCCCTTGAACTTATTAGAACATAGCCTTGTACTGGGGCAGGACCCCTCCTCCCCCATGGCTAGTGATTTTGTTTTTCTTTTGGGTAACAGTGGTGTTAAACAGAATGTTAGCGTTTCTGTTCTGGAGGATATCTTTAGTTTGATTATGGTTGAATCTGATTCCATATTTTGAGTCTGAAATGTTTTTTCTTTAGATTCAAGCACAGAATTGATAACCAGCAGAGTAGGAATATCTGCTGATTAAGGAATTTTGTACCATTTCTGTGGATCATTAAGGGCCCTTGTAAAGTTTGTGAATGTGAACTGAAATTGAGAAAATTCACTCTGGTTGTTTGTTTAGCTGCTTGGGTGCAAGTCCAAGGTACAGTCAGAGTTAGATGTGACGATAAAATAGGTGCTGGAGGATGAGGAAAGATGAGGTGCAGTGGTGGGTGGCTCATGCAATCCAGGCTGCCTCCGCAGGGAAAGGAAGACAGTTGCAATGAGAGGGGTGAGAAAGGCACAGCATCAGGTTCAAACAGTTGGGGTTTAAGAGGGATTGAGCTGGAAAGAGGGAAGATAATCAGTGCTTAGCTGTGTGAAAATGAGGTAATGGTAGGGTTATGGGTCTAGGGCTGGGTTTTTCAAGAAGTTTTTAGAGGGTCATGACCAGCATTTAAAGAATGAAATAGAATAAACAACCTGAGAGTTAGGGATTCATCCAGCCTCTAAAGAACTTTTACATGAATTCAGCAAGAGAGGCTTCCCTTTGGTTGAGGAAAGAAAAGAAGTGAATGGGAGGAAAGAGGTGCCCCTTTTCTTGGTAGAGGCAGTTGGCTAACTAGCAGTGAGATTTGCTGAGTGGAAGGTTGGGGATGGTTTTAGCACAGGCTGCCTAAGTTTAGATTTTAGTCTTGATCAGAATGGATCACAAATAGTCTTTTGAAAACTTGTGTTTGTTAAAACTGGGTGTTTACTGTGTATCTGTGAACTGGGTTGGGATGTAAATATTTTACTCATAAAGTCACAGATGGAAAAATTTGAAAGCTTGAGATAAGACTATGGGTATGGGCCACTGGGATGATGGGAAAAAGATCATTGAAGATATGTCCCCCCTTTAATGTAGGAACACATAGTTTTCTGTTCTTGGCCTTATAAAAAGGATCAGGAGTATGGGTAATAAAAAGTGTTTAGATCTGAAACGAATTGTATGTGGTGAAGTTTTGGGGTTCAGGCTTAAAGAGATTGGAGATGCATGGCTGGGTGGTGGAGAAAGGCAGGATGCACATTCTGGTTGACTTTCTAGCTGAGCACCTCATCTCTCCAGCTTCACTGTTAGACTGGAGGAAGAAGATTGGGAGGGTGCCAGGACCGAGCCAACTCTAAGTTCCGTGAATCTGTGAAAACTGGGCTGCAAGGAGAGGGAACTTTGGATGTGCTTTGGATCACAGGAAGAGAACTTTCTTCCATGTGGATCCCCACAAAACACATAATGAGCAATAAATAATAGAAAAATGAACTAATCTTTAGAGGTTTGTGTGGGTAATAAAGCCCTTTAAAGAGATCAAGTGGACATTGTCTTGGGAATTGCAAAGAATGAGTCTTAGCTTCTTTCTTATCTTATTTTTAAAGTAGCATTTGAGTGTGATTTTAAAAACATATATTTGGGCTTTGCTTTTCTATTTTCCTTATGTTATGGATGCTAAAATCCTGAAAAAAGGATTGCAAAGCTGGTATTGGTTTCTAGCCTGAACTTGGGAGGTGGAGCCTAGCTTCCTTGTGTATTGGACTGGAGTGGACAGATGTAGGAGGCTGTCTCTGTGGCTTTGGAAGAGGGAGGGAAAAGAAACTAGGGAGGTTGTGGAGTGGGCCCTTGGGTGACTTGAGCAGAGGCTTAGGTTCTTTCACCTCTTTCTACCTTATGATTCTCTATCAGGTACCCTGCCTGTAGGGGTGGGAGCTTGCTGGAGGAGCAGTGGGGGTAGTTTCTTCGCTGTCTGGTGTGGATGGAGGGTAGTCCGCCGAACCCTGTGTTCTATTGGAACTCTTTATTGTTTTCCTTAGAAGTGTTAAATGGGTGATTTTCAAATATCTGCATTACAGATAATTGGACAACCTTAGACAGGTTTAGGGGTTTTAAAACCCCCTTTAAACTACTATTTCTGTGAGGGGAAAATAATAATAAAATAACAATAATTATAATAATGAGTATATGACTTTATACCAGAAGTCATCATGCTACTTGCATTATTTTCTCTGTGAACAGCCAGGTATTTTGTTTCTTTAGTCTCACCCTCATCTTACAGGTTCAGGACTGAGTCATGTACATGCCAGCTTCATTTTTTGTCGCCTTCATCTCACTGTCCACTGTGCTCTGCCTCTCTGGTATTGGGGAATATCTGTCGTCTTATTCCAGGAGGAACCCATATCAGGTTTCGGAAATACAGCTTACCACGAGTCACAAGAATTCATCCCTTTCAGACCTGCCAGGCATTACATAATTGATACTGTGAAATAGGAAGAAATAGGAAGGAGAAGGGGAAGTGAGAGGGGTAGGCGAAAGGAAAGAGGAATGGAATTAACATGAGAAAATGAAAGATGGAAACAAAGTCTTTGTAAATAGGGAGAGGTAGAGGGGTTGAAGGGAGGGCAGGGAAATGGGGAAAAAAATAAGAACCAAGATAGATTATATAAAGTTACAGATCTGCAATGATGGATGTCATTGTATAACTAAAACGTACCAATAAAATTAATTTAAAAAAATTTTAGAGCCGCAAGGTTTGGTTTCCCAAGGATGGCCTTGAAGTGTTGGGTATTGTGTTCTATAATAAGCTTAAAGCTGAAACCTTGCAGTAGAGGGCTTCCTACGCCGGGTATCAAGTGTGCCACACGGCTTTCTAGGGCGGGAAAGGGAGTGTTGGTGTGATAGAGTGCTCTGAGGGGGCCAAGGAGCCAAGCTGCAAGTTGCATTCCGGGCACAGTGCACATCCGCGGGTGATGATGACATCACTCCCACAGGTGCCAAATTGTTCTCTTCTTTTCCAGTGCGGTCTGCCAGTGCTTAAAAGGAAAGGGGTGGGGGAAAGGAAGGACTACTATAGTATGAGATTTTGTTGCAAAAAAATAAGTTTAAAATCCAATTCTGGGTGTGTGCAGAGATAGAAGGATGACAGCACAGTGCTTTGCGAAAACCACGCAGTCTCAGAAATTCCAGTTTTAGGTTACTTGCAGTCAATCACTCCCAAGAGGTTTTTGTGAGGCGAGGTGGGGGCAAGGGTGGGGATTTCAGTCTTCTTAAGAAAAGTAGCTGTGGAAAAACAAAGTTGAGAGTTTTTCCCTCTTAATTTAAGGCTGGGCTGTGTTTCTGAAAGAACTCTGATCTTCAGCTTATTTTGTAGAGGCTGAGAGCTGGGACTCAAAATGTCAGACTTGGATTCAAGAGATTGGGTCTTTTTAATAGTAAATTGACAGGTTTATTGACTAATACAGAAAAGCATAAATAATGGAAGCCATCTTTATTCTTGCCTTTAGATAGAATCATTATTAACATGTTTTTATCCTCATACTCAACATTCATAACGTGTGACACTTAAGTAAATGTAGGTTTGTGTGCATCTCACAAATGGGGTTCAGATGCTTGGCATTGATCTTTTTTCACTCATTGTTTTTTGTATAGAGTTTGCCATGCCAGATACTTTTAAAGATGTATAATCTTAGAATTATAAGGTATCATTAATTTCCCCTCCCTTTATTTTCTAGATGAAGATATTTAGTAAAAGGAAATTAAATGATTTGTTCAAAATTATTCATCCTTTCAGAGTTGGACTTAGAACTGGGTCCGGTATACTTTTAACTAGAGCATTCTGGTTGTTTTGCAGTGTTTACTGGGGAGGATTTGTGAAATACTTTTGTCTTTAAGATAAATTAGAGATCGCTGACCCAGAGGATTGCTCATTTTGTTATAACTTGATAAAAACTGAAAAAGTGAGACAACCCAAACACAACTGTTGAGTTAATTTGGCCAGTGATTGGGAGAGATTTGAAAGCCATTTTATGATATGGTTGGATTGTTGCTGTTTTAGGGTTATTTGTTGTGAACCCGAAGGGAGTATGGGTTAAAAATGTGTTTTACATTTAATGTAAGCATATTTGAAGTTTTTTCTTTTCCGCTGTATTAAAACCAGTAAGTTCCTTAAAGTGCTGTGCCCCCATGATTTTGCCAAATTAATGCTCATTTCTATATCAAATTTCTTTTACTCCAGAATGTATGTATTTGCCTTATTTTGCTGACTTTCTGCAAGAATTTGTAGCCTTATCATTCATTTGGCAATTGCTCAGACGTAGTCTTCTCACATTTATTCTACTGTTTTCTTGGAATTTGACTTATTTATTGATGTTAACTTTGCAAGATTTCTTGACGTTCTCCTCCCACTTTTTTTCTTTCTTTCTCCCATCTGCTTCCTTTGGACTCCGTAGTACTAGCCAGTGTACCTTGTAGGCTCTTACTTTTTATCATGATACAGTATTAAAAATGTTCTGAGTGCATTTGGGGCAAGTTAGGGAATCTGATTGCATGAGTTTATAGTCAAACTGTCACTGAGTCAGTCTGGCATGATTTGCACACTTGTTTCAGGCAACAGTTAGATTTCTTTTCAGAGGAAGTCATTGTGGAACCTCTGTTTTCTAAAGATAATTTGAGTACCTTTGGAGTGTAGTATCATTCGCATTGTTTACTGATCCAGGGCTGGGCCACCTCTGATTTAAGCACTAGGACTGAATTGTGTCAGCACTGCTGCTTAAGGTCTTTACCCTAATCCAGATGTCCTTGGATTGTGTGCTGCAGTGAGCAGGGTGGTGGCACTGATAGCTGGCCTGAGCTACACGTGAGTTTTGAAGAGCTCAGTGAGTACCCCGTGACTCCATTATTGGAAAGTCTGCATTGGCATTTTTCTGGAATGCTCTATTTTGATGGCATGGGGGGGGTGTAGTGGCATTTATGTGTTTGTATGGTGTCATTCTTTTAGAACAAAATGGGCACCTGTGAATTCTATTTCATAGGGTGCCGTTATTCTGCAAAGGTAGAGGCAGTGATAGCCAGAGCTGGTGGAGGAGATGAGGTACAGATTTGGCTTTTAGGTCATAGGGTGGGCCAGTTCTGGGAAGACAAAATTACTTTTTACTTACTGATGTGTTAGTGGTACAAAATTATATTTGTTCCAGAAGAATAGAATGCTAGTGGATTTCTTGTCCTGTGCCTCAATTATGGCAGCCACAGCTGCTGCCTTCTTGGAGAGGTGTCCTCACTTTTCCAGCAGTCGGAGAGATTGCAGCACCGACCTGAGCAGTGGAAGGGGAGAGGTCCTCCCTGCCTGCTCTAATACATGCTGTGTGCTGATGAGTGTTGGGCGATGCCTGCGACTCTAAAAAGCAGCCACTGTTCTACACTGTGACATTATTTTCCTCATTTGGAAACTGGAAGCTCAGCAGTGTTAGGTGCATTAGGGAAAGAGGGTCTCAAGAGGAAAGTGTGTTTAGAAAAAGCTCCATTTAGGTAAACACTGAGGGACAAATTCATCCAGAAACATATGCTTGTCACCAATTCACTTAACATGCTATTGCAGAGAAGTACCTGGAAAATCTCTTTTGCCAGGAGGGGCATTTCTGCCATTTCTCAGGATATTTAAAACAAAAACCTGAGCTCTCAGCTACTTAGTTACTCTTTAAAATTTCTTAGGTTCTCAGTCCATGAAATACAAGAGTTCGGTGAGTTATTTTTTCAGATCCTTTCCAGATCTAAAGTTAGTGTGAGTCAGGTGAATTCTGTATGTCAGAGTATATTAATCTAGAACTTATTTCAGAGCCATTTCTTGTTTCTTCCTGCTTTTCTTAGAACTTAGTATCTCTTTGAATAGTGACCCATGAGGTCATTCTTAACCATGAGGAGCAGTCACACAGGGTGAAGGTAGTAAATCTCATACTCCTTTCATTTTCTTAATGTCAATCTTAAAGGATGACATGCAGTTTTATGTTGTAAGTGTGCTAAATAGTATTTGTTCCATTAGAGCACTGCTTAATATTGGAATAACTTTGTTGAATCATTAAGGTGACTGTCTTGGATACTGAAAAGAGTAAGATTATGATGCCCCAAATCTTGTGAAAATACAGGTGCTCTGGCTTTTTCCCCATTATCTAATTTCTTTCACACAGTTTACACTAAGCATAACTTTGTGCAAAAGGATGTGTTGGTTGCTGTGGAGGGCATAAAGTTCGGTAAACAGACCCATTCGGTAGGCTGGGCAGGATGGGTGCTTAGGGTACATGGCTTAGAACGGTGCTGAACTCTGCATGAGTAGCATACAGGGCAGTGGGATCCAGAGGAGGGAAAGGTGGCATCAAGCTGGGGCAGCGTGGCGTCTTTGGCAAGGTGAGAGCTCAGTACACTTTCCCTGATGGTGATGGTGGTGGAGTTTCACCTCAGTGGACTGTTTGAGAAGAGGCCTGAGAAGCCCCCTGAGAAATAGCTTCTGTCCTGGGCAGGGCTGAGCAGCAGGCTGGAAAGCACTGTCATGCCAGAGCCTGGAGGGGCCTCCCTCTCAGGTGAAAAATTTGGGATTTCTTTCTTCATCAGTGAAAGAAACCTGCGCCTGCCAAGGACCACTCTGCACACTGACAGAGCTCGTATGAGAGATCTTTATTAAAGAGCCGAGGAGGCACAGTGGCCTGATTGGCAGAAAGAGAACAAGAGAG
>NW_022900926.1:11376431-11442462 GCF_012274545.1 Fukomys damarensis | reverse complement strand
GGAGGGGGGAGGGGGAGGGAGGGAGAGAGAGAGAGAAAACAGGAAGGGGCTTGGTTATGTATTGGGTGACTGGTTTAGGTGGGTTGGGGATTGGGTCAGCTTCATGGGCAGCCACTCAGTGGCCACTCTTGGACTTTTATTTTCTATGCAGACCAGCCTTGTTCATGCGCTGATCTCATGACTGGTGACTCCTGAGGTAGAAAGTGGAAACTAAGGTGAAGGAAGTTATCAGTAGTAGTCTCTGAGGTTTTCCAAACAGATGAGTGATACGATCAGAAATGGAGGCAAGGAGGATGAGTTGAGGATTAGTGTTCTGGGAGGGATTTTGAGAAGGGCTGACAAGTATCATCCAAGAAACAAATCAGGGAGAAAAAGTTTACCTCTTGATAACTTAATTTACTAGTTTTATTTTAATTAGTCTATTATTTGTCAATGTGACAATGTTTTTCCTTCCAGCAGTAAAAAAAGTCATCAAAAACTTTTTGGAGTACTGTCTACTAAGCATATAAATTTAAGATGAAAATTGTTGATCAGGTTAAGGTCCTGATTATTTATTTCCCTCCAGTCAACGTATTCAGATATTTGCCTTGTTTTGGCTCTTGGTATTTCTTCTCTTTGTTTCTTTCTAAGCCTTAAAAAAAAAAACTTAATTTCTGCATTTTTATTGCTGCATGTTTGTAGTACATAATGATTACATTCATCATGGGGAGTTGATTCATGTTTATAACCTATTTTAATTCTTTTTACTTCCCTCTCTTCCCCTCCCTTTCTTCTCTTTCCATCCCTAGGTCTCCTCATTTGCAAAACCTAAGACATTTCTTAAGCTACTGTCTTGTGCTTTGAAAATATTACTTGATTGATTAAGAATGTGAATCCTGATTTCCCCCCCATCCCCAGTTCATAAAGTGTCTAGTTCCATTTTTGTATGCTCTTTTAGGAAAATATTTTTGTCGCATTTTTGAAAATATTTTGTTTTTAATCCATATTAACATTTGATGTCTATAGTCTTGAAAATCAAAGTAAAGATAGGTTGGGAAAGTAGAATCTCATAGCTGGCAAGTGCAGGACTTGGAATTGAAACTCAGCTGTGCCTCGTAGTGAGTCAGTCATCTTGTACCTACCTCTAAGGCTCAGTTTCTTCATCTGTAAAATGGAGGCATAGGCAGCAAGCATGTCTCGTAGAGTGAACTGATGTAGGTAGTTTGCTTATAATTCTGGCATGTCTTGTTTATTAGCTGTCTTTTAAAAAACACAGATACAGTGCTAATCTAAAAAATTTAGTTCTGAGCTTTAGTTTTTGAATTTTAAAATCTTTCTTTGCAAATTTAGTATTTGAAATTATTTGATATTTAAAAGATACTTAGCTCTCTTTTATGTGAATATAAATTCAACTTGTTGCATCAGTAGATCCTAATTTTTCTCTGTAGACTGTCTTTCTTCATGTTTAGTTCTGTTTCATGTTTTTACTGCTTTTTTCCTCTGAAATGTAATAGCCTTGTAGTATTTTAGTGGAAACATTGTTCTCTTTGTTGGAGCTTAAAGAAGTGCCTTTGTCACTTCTTTGAGACATTTTCCAGATGCCATTTTGCAGTTCTGTAAAATACGTCCCTGTCCATGTGCTGTGTGAAATTGTGCATGTATTGTTTGATATTTAATGAAGTTGTAGAGAAAACTTGACGGTAGTTCTTGTCGTATGGTAACAAAATGAAGAAAGACTGTCTTTATCTTAAGTAGGTACGTGTTCCCTGTGTGGTCTGAAAGTGGATCCAGTCTGCATTTTAGATGTGACCACAGATGCTTGATGCTGAAAATTGACTAGCTGCATAGGAAATTGCTAAAACAACTTCTAAGCAGGAACTCTAAGCCTTTTGTTGGTGTGTACTGCTTTTTAAAAATCTCTTCATTTACATGTTCTCAGTAGCTTTTTAAGTGGCAAGTAACACTGTAATTTGCTAAGTGGCTTTAATCCTTGTGTTAAGAAGAAGTAGGGGCAAAAGTCTGTTGGGAAATTGCCCTGATAAATCAGGAAATTCCTTTCATTCTTTTAAATCTAAGTTAAAAAGTCCTCCCATGTAACAGTGTCTGAAAGCATGTGCTTCTCAGTCCAGTGATTTCTTGTACAGTGTTCCAAGCTCAAGGAATGACAGTATGAATGTATCTCTCTGTTTTAGGAAAATCTAGACCACTTGGAAAAGTACTAGTTTATTATAACTTTGTCATTTTATGCTGCCTTTGAAGTTGCTAAGCAGTAGTAATGAAATAAAAGGGATAAACTGTACATTATTTTGCTTTGAAGGACTTTAGATTTCTTAATTATAGCAATAATACATGTAAAGTGCAAAAAACTTGGCAATGTCGAAGAAGTAAAATTTCTTTGCCATCCACATTTTAGGAATAAACACTGTTACTATTTTGGTTGTGCATTTCCAGTCTTTATCTGTGAATACATGGTTAAAACAACAATATTCTCCATTTAAACTTGCTTATTTTTCATTGGCAAAATAAGTCCTATGTGTCTCCATTAATTGTTAATGTAGTGGAGCTTACTTTTGGGAATTTTAGCCTACAGGGCAGTCATTCATTGTTATGAATGTTTTAAACTTCACCATTACTAGAAAATGTGTATATTTATTGACCTCAGATATGTGCCAGAAAGGGATAGGCTGATCATTTTGGATGTTTTCCAGGATCACAAAGTGTAGCAAGTCTTTGTTTTACTTTGAAATAAAGATATGATCAAATAAGCCCTCACCCTGCCTAAAATGCTGACCTGTTGATTTCCAGCACAGGCCCTTGTCCTTTGAGAGAGGTGCACAGGAGTCACAGTGTTTGTTTATGTCTGGGCATCAGCTGGGCTAGTTTTTTTTTTTATGATTCCAAGCCTTGTGTCATGCATTCCATTTGTTTCTTTTAAATATAAATATACAATTGGTACAGGACAGATCCTGTTAACCTTAAACTCGATGGCAAAAACAAACTCAGTCTTTATAGATGTTCTTATATAATCAGAGGTCTAAGTGGAAGGAAGTCCCCCAGGAGACCAGTGAATACTGGGATCAGTCCTTGTCCACAGAGACAATGTGCCTCAGGCCTCCTTACTACTTTGAGGTGCAGTGAGAAGAATATATATATTGGATATACAGAAGAAACACATTTCCTTAGTTAACTAAGTTTTTGTGCTGTTGTGATAGTCCCTCAGTATTTATTGACTTGATGTGTCTTAGTGTGGTTAACCAGGGATTACAGAGATAATGGGAGGAGATAAGAAGGGATTGAACGGAGGATGTGAGATGGTTTCAAGTTGTGTCTGTACCCAAACTGCTTGAGTAGAACTACTCAGACTCATTAGACTGGGTTTGACCAGGGAAAGAAAAGATCTGCACATTGGCCCAAAAGGGAAGCTAGATGGGGCAGTGAAGTTGATTGTTATGAGAGAGGCATGTCACCCTTTTTAGTCTGGTTTGTATATGTACACACGTGTGTGCACACACTTTCAGTCTGGTCTGTATGTATACACATACATATATTTTTAGTCTGATATGCATGTATGCACATACCTCTCCGAATGTTAAAGTATAATATGTAAATGTATGGGTCCTTTTAGTGCAGGTATCCATTTGTCATAGTACAGCATTCATAGGTACAACATAGTCCTTCCCTCATCTAGGGCAGAAGGTACAAAGCGCTGTTGAGCTGCTACTACTATTGACTACATAAATTTTCCTAGGATTAAGTATTTAATGGTAATAGTAAATTTTATTGTTGCTATATTGTGTGTACTACAGAATAATAATATGAAGTTTGGGAGTGCTCCTTTGAGGAGCTATCTTTTGTATTTGTTATGAAATATATATGTGCCCAGTTTCACTGCGTTCCTGGCTGGGGATTCACAGGTGGGTAAGAAGACTGAACAGCTAATTCCACAAATCCAACTGAATTCAAAATGATAAGTGTCGGGGTAGGCATACATACAGAGAAAGGACAACAAAGTGAGCCCAGGTGGACAGAAATGACTTTTACCTACATGGAGTCTTATTTTTTTTTTAAACTGGGATTTAGTAGTAGCTGTTACTACTTAATCAATTAGATTCATTCATTCAGTCATTCATTCCTTTGACTACCCAGTACATGCCAGGTACTGTATAAGGCTCTGGAGGATACGAATTTAAGATTGTAGTCTTTGGCCCCGGTTGCTTACTTAGAGATGGAACCAGCCACACCAGCCATATAGTGGTAAAGACAGTTGTGCTGGGAACTAGGAATTGTTTTAGCAAATTGTGGATACATAATTTTTCTTACTGAATCATTTTGTTTAATATTTAATGGAATCTTATTGTTTATCAAATGTTGTGGGTATAAGTCCTATGGGTACAAATTTGTTTATAAATCACCCTCTTGATACTTGTTAAATATTTGTTGAAAGAATGTATCTTTCATATAAGAATAGATTTTTGTTTTAATTCAAAACAGCATTTGTATTACTTGCTATTGGCTGTCCCTTCATAGAAAGGATACTTTTCTTATTTCAACTGAAATTTCCAGGAAGTATCATTCTCCCAGGATTTCTATCCAAGTACTTTCCTGAACCCAGTGGGTGGGTGTATGTTTAGATCCAAGAGAAACAAATTATTACCATGGAATGTGAACTTTTCACAATATTCTCAAATTAAAATTTGAAACATATTTTTATGCTTTTCTTTACAAATACTAAATCTCTTTCTGTAGAAAAATAAAGTGAAGATAACATATTAAGCATATATGCATCTTGTATTGTTTTTAGCTTTCTAGTTATTGACATAATGAATAAATAAAATGCATACTAAAATGTTAGTTGAGCATTTTTGCCACAATTTTAAACCTTAAAAACTGGTAGAAATATATCTCTATGTGTGAGCCTTTGGGTTGAGTTGTAAGTTCAAATAATTTTGGATATTGTTGTTTTAAAGAATATAGATAGGCCGGGCGTGGTGGCACATGCCTGTAATCCCAGCACTGGGGAGCCTGAGGCAGGAGGATCGCTGTGAGTTCGAGATCAGCCTGGGCTACATAGTGAGTTGCAGTTCAGTCTCAACTACATAGTGAGAGTGAGACCCGGTATCAAAAAACAAAAACAAAAAATTGTGTGTGTGTGTGTGTGTGTATGAATAGAGATCACTTGCTTCTTTTTTTCCCATTAGTGCCCCCGTCCAACTGGGGATTGAACTCAGGGCCTTCACACTTCACACATCTCCATTCCATTTTATTTTTTATTTTGAGATAGGACTTTGCTCGGTTGCTCATGTGGAACTCAAATTTGTGATCTTCCTGCCTCAGTCTCCCTCAGCGCTAGGATTACAGGCATGTACCACTGTGCTTGGCTAGATTTTTTTTTAAGGATGCTTTTAAATTTATTTTCTTGTCCAGTTGCTCTGGCTTAAACTTGCAGTATAATGCTGAATAGAAATGGGAAGAGCAGACATCCTGTCTTTTTCCTGGAGTTGGAAGAAAGACATTCAGCCTTTCTCCATTGAGTATGATGTAAAGGAAATACACTGTGTCAGAGCAGAACCTGAAGTTGAATAAAGTTCTGGTGTGTGAGGTAAAGCCTGTGTGCAAACTCAAGATGTGGGCAGGTTTATGTAAAGGCTGCTTCTGGCATTAGTGAAGTCCATTACACAGGTACTATGGGGTGTCCTGCCAGGATACAGATTGGCTGTGGTTAATTCCAGGACTGGAGACGAATCGCTGCACAGATTTACATTTCATGCTTATGAAGAGATTGTTTGATTTCTTTGAGCATCATGTTACTCAAGCATAAAATCACTTTAGTAATATTTGCTGTGTGGAGATGCTTTGAAGCATAAATGAGGCTTTTGGTAGAGTGGGGAGCTTGGTCACAAAAGAGACAAACCTGTTACTCTTCATAAAGTACTTTTCTTCAGAACAATAGCAGTAGGGGATTTTGAAAGCATATTTGAAGCTTAGGTTGAAAAGCCCACTTATCTCTTGGGTTTAGAATATTGGATTTTTTACATTTTGGCACAAGTTTTAATGTTCTGTTTCTCTAGAATTTTAGATAATGTTCTGATTAAGTCATTCATTGGTAATTTATTTCCTTTTTGTTGTTATTCAAAATGAATTATTGTCAGAGAAGTTACAGAATGTATATTCCATATCTGACACTTGGGGTTAACTGCAGTTATTATGTATTTATGCCATAGATTTTAAAGTTTGTGGAATAAAGTTTAAGAAGGTTTTTTTTTTCTTTTTTGTTTTATTTGGTTTTTGAAAAGTCATTACTGGTTTCCATCTTGGCTGCAGAAACAGTGTTTATGTCAGAATACTTGTTGGTGTTGCTTTAGAAGTGTAATTAAAAATAGTAGTAAAAGCATCACAAAATATTGATTTGTTTGTTTAAATTATTTTTGTTGTGTTGGAGTCATTCATAATTGATTACAAGATATGTTTGATTTTTTTGTTGTTAATAGTGGTCATACATATCAAGATGGTGTTGTATACCTGTAATCTCAGGACTCTGGGAGGCTGTAGCAGGAAGATCACAAGTTCTGGTTCAGCCTGGGTGACTTAGACTATATCTCAAAATAAGAAAAGGGCTGGGAATGTGAGAGTCCTGGGATCAGTCCCCTGCCCTGCAGTCTTCTCCCCTATTTGGAGGAAAAATATTCTGTAAATTCAAATCCTTCTTGTGTGATGATGATGGGTTATAATTTTAAACAAGTACATCTCTGTGCTAGGTTCAATTGAGTTTTCTTAATGAAAACCATTAATAGATGCTTTTTAGTAATTTTTATATTTTCTTTTATTAATTTAAAAGGCACTGTTAATTTTAGCTTTTTAATAAAACTACAATTTAGATTAGAAGAAAGCAATTCTACTAAACAATTTGTAGGGGAAAACAGCTCTGCTGCTGGCTTTTATAGACTCTTGCAAAGAGGAAGAGCTGCTATTGAGTCAGTTACAACTTCAGTAGAAGATGTCTTGCAGCTGTGCCTCTTTGGGTTGGTTCCAGAGATAGTATTTGTGTGCACTGTCAGAATGTCTTAAAGGCTCACCCTGGAAAGGATCCAACTCTATAAAAGGAGTTTTGTTTTTTAACCTTTCACGTGTTCTTATGGAGTTCTGGTGATGATGGTGGTCTTCATTGTCTTGTCTATTAAACTGGCATTTTATTGAGACATAGGCTTCACAATTTAAGACTAAGAATCTAGTCTTAGTTACTGTATGCTATAAAGTAAATTTAGTGCAGGAGCGCAGACTATGATGAAAACAAAGCACTCCCCCTTAGACCTTACAGTTCCAGTGAGTTTTTTAATTCTTTTCTGCTTTGGTCTGATAAGATTGACACTCATTTGATTATATTTTTCTGGGTAATTTAGTAGACATTGATTTACAAATCCAGTCAATATATTAGAAAATTGAAGATTTTCAATATATTAGAAATATATTAGATTTTCAATATATTAGAAAATTGAAGATTTTGCATGGAAATTGCAGTTTTTCAGTTGAAAATACTAATGGCTTCTCATGTTGAATGTTCAACTTAACCTGCCTTGTGCCACAAGCTTACCCAAATGGTAGGAGAATTATTGTTGAATATTTGCTAGCTTCAGTCTCTTACACAGTATTTTCTCCAGAACATACCCCTTTGTCCTTAGTGCCCCCCCACGATTCAAAGTTATTTAAGAGAGGGAACAGGAATCAGAGCCTCTCCTGTCTTTTGTAGCTTCCTTAACGCCATTTCTCTCCCAGCCCATGTGTATTTCCCATTACCCTTCCCTCTGGTTTCTGGAGTAGGAATATTCCTCTTGCTGTCTGTCCAAGGTTAAATTCTGTAGCTTTTGATGCTTTTACCCGCATCTTTTCTCAACTACACCCCATTCATTTTCCTTTCTTTTCCCTTTGTGTCTTGAACCTCTGCCCTCTGTTTCTCCCACCAAAAGCCTCCACCAAATGAAACCACCCAAACCTCTCTTGGACATCGTTCCTCAACCCTCAAGTCTTTGGCAGTTACCACCTGCTTCTTTCTCTACCCTTTGTTGCTAGACTTTGGAGATTATGTGTACTTGTTCCCTTCTCTTCAAAGTATATTTTCTTTATAGTCACTTGCTCCTACCCCACTTGCTCTTTGAGTTACCAGCAGTCTTGTGATACTTTTTTTTTAACCCAGCTGAACTCAGATATTTTAACTATATCCTATAGGAAATGGAGAATAGTATTAACTTCATATTCTTGAAGGATTGTTTTGGCAGCCTTTTAAGAACAAAATGATGCAGTGAAAGGAATTTGGTTAGGATGATGCTCTGATGGTACAGGAGAGGAAGACAGGGCTGACACAGCTCAGCTAGAGATGGGGCCCAGAAATGGTCAGTGAGCACTGTGGACAGGACCAAGCTCTTGACTTGAGATTTGACTGCTCTCCTGCGAGTACTTTCTGGATTTGCTCTGATGCTCATTCTTCCTTGACAGGTTTCTTGATCTGTCTACCTAAGGATTTATTATAAGCACTCTTTTTACTGTTTTGCCTGAGGGTTCTGTAACACTGGTTGACCAAGTAATTCCAAATCTTCGTGTGGGAACCCAGCCTCTCATTCAGACACACATTTCCTACTGGCCTTGTTTTCCATCTAAATGTCACCTGGATACTTCGGCCCATGTGCCATCAATGTGGAAGCTTCTGCTTCCTTCACCCATGTTTCCTGGTGTTATTGTAGGTTAGTGGGTTTCTATCCTTTGATTGAGAGGAACCTGGGAACTCTGTCTGCCATTATCCCTACAATCTAATTCACAGTACTGTTTCCCATCTCTTTGCTTGCTAACCATTTCTGGCTTCCATCTCTTTATGTGCATCTTTGTTGACCCTGTCTTCCTCCTGGATCACAGGAGCATCATTTTAACCAGTTTCCTTTCATTGTATCATTTGTTCTCAATGGCTGCCAAAGTAATCCTCCAGAACCACAAAGCTGATATTATTTTCCATTGCCTACAGGATAGAGTAAAAATATCTGAGTTTAGCGTACTCACTGATCATGCATTGTTTGACTCTTGCTTCCTCTTCCCATCTCCTCCAATCCCCACCCTGTGTTCCAGACAGATGCAGGACTCACTGTTCTCTGTTTATCTTTAATGGGATGGTGCTGTGGCCGTCCTGTACTGTTCCCATGCTGAGGAGTGTGTTATGCCCACTCAGAATCCACCCTGTAAGTGTCCTTGTCTCCTCCAGTGACAGCTCACATACACCTGGTGAAGCGCTCCTCCGCTCATCCACTCAGGTACTGTTAAATCACTTATGTCCACATTAGAGCTCTTTTTGTAGTATACTTACTTATTCACATGCCCTTCTCTCACTGCCATGGCTATGATTTACACAGGTCTGTATCTGCAGCAGTCATCAGCAAAGATAAATCCCTTAAGTATAAGTAAATCTTAGCAAAATCCAGATGTATAGAATTAATGAAGATTGTATAGGCAAAGGTCATGATGAGTATCCTGGCCTGACCTTGGATACTTTTTGTTTATTGCTTTGAGTGGATGGGGCTGTGGATTGAGAACATATTAGCAGTCGTGTTTATGGTTTTCTTCTATAATTCAAGTTTGGAGAGGGAAATTTCAGAAGTGAGCAAAACTACATTTTCAGATTGTGATGGGCTAATAAAGCTGTGAAGGATTGGAAACAGGGTTCTCAAACAAGTGGCTAAGCCATCGTAGCTACAGGCAGGAGGGGAAGGTATGCAGCGGAAACGGAGAGCAGGTCACCTCTGGCGTGTACCTTCATATGATATTCTGGACTTGTAGGACACCTTATTATGTATGTTTTAGTATTTTCCCTGGTAGGGGCAATATTCAATTTTCTACTTTTTTTGGTATTAATCTTGTGTTATATGTTTAGTATTTACATGGTTTTAGTAGGGCCTTGTTGGAACATTAGTGGCTATTTTAAAGGAAAGGAGAAAAAAAGGAGAAATGATGGAAGGTGAGGAAGGGTGGAGAAAGTTTTCTTTCTACAAATTGAGGGGGAAAATCAGTGATAGATGAAAATCAGTGATAGTATGTTTGTGATCTTTGTGATAAGTGACTTGATTTTCTTTAATCTTTTTGTTGTCATTGTTACCTAGTGGTGGCACCTACTCCAAGTGTGAGAATGAGCCAAAATACTGCAAGCTTCTAATGCTTCCTGTGACCTTTCCAGGAAGTTAACCACTTCCTCTCTGCCCTTCCCGTACCTCTCAAATTTGTAGCACATGTGATATAATGATCTGTTTATGAGTCTGTCTTCCCTTCTGGACTGTGAATTTCCTCAGACTCTATGGGGATCAACCTTCTCTGAGTCTGTAGGCCTAAGACTACTGTCTATTGCAAAGAAAGAACTCAGTAAATTTTTCCTACTTGTGTTAAATGAAATGTGTAGGGCACTCTTAGTTTGAGCTTAGTTAGGCTCCACAGGACCAGACTGAACCAGAATGGAGTTATGTTACGTGCCACTTATCAAATCAAAGTTTGAAGTGGGTTATTTTCAAAATCAAATAAAAAAGCCACAAAGACCAAGAACTAATCAGCACCTAATCAGTTTATCTGAGTTGGCAAGCTAGGGAAGCCCTTCTATTTTAATCCTATAAAGAGGGTAACTTTGAAGAGAACCTATTTTACTCTGTTTCTGCTTTCATTAGCATGCTTTTTTGGTATCTTCTGCTCAGCTCATTGCAACACTCATTCCACAGAATGCGGTTGCCTGATCCTAGAGCTGCCCCCAGCCTTAAGATCTTTAAACTGAATTTGTTGTAATTCTGTGTTTTCATAATTAAATCATGTAGTAAAATGAAAAGAATTCACTTTAATTTCTGGATCATACACTGATCTGATTGTATATTTTAAGTGATACTTTTGACTTTTACAGTTAATTAAAAAAATTGTTGAGAGCTTTTTCCTAACACTTTTTAGATTTTTTTTAGAACAACTTTTTGTTTAGGATGTCAGCCATCACCCTTTTATCCCCTACCACCTACCACCTGCTTCTACTTTCTATATCCTCTATAAAATACTAAGTTCATATAGTATACTTTTCCCCTCAGTGTCCCATGAATTTGTAAGACTTTATAATACTGCATTTTAATAAATGTAATTCAATATACAAGTTAAAAATTGCTAAGATGTCTGGTAGGAAGGAAATTTCTCAGATGACTCATGGGCAAGTTATTCTGGATTTGGAGCCTGAGAGAAATTAAATTGTGGTGGTGTGTGGTCAAAACAGAACTTGCACACTGGGGCCAAGGCATTAGTGGGAAAAGTTTTTTGTCCTGTCCTGCTGACATCATAGGTCATTGATACTGCTGTGGATTGTTAGAAAGGTTTATTGAACATCCGAAGCTCATCCAGGTTGCGGAGCTGTGCATTGATCTCTTAGATTATTGGGTCCTCTACATCTTACTTAATTCCTTTTTTTATTCCCCTAAAATAGGAAGACAGTTTTAAAAGTAAAAAATTATGATCCTAAATTTAATCTGAAATTCTAAATGAAAATTCATGTACGTACATAAATTTTTTTTTTTTTTTTTTTGTACCAGGGATTGAGCTCATGATCTTGCACTTGCAAGGTGTGGTGCCACCGGGCTAAATCTCTGGCCTCCCTTAAATATTTAAAAAAATAACATTCTGAGGATAGACCTCTAATTTCCTGTCTTATAGTAGTACCATATCAAAACGTGGTGTATTTCTATCTTCCCAACACAGATGTAATGGATATAAATTCATATTAACAATTATTATTGACATTTTTGGATGTTTCAATCTATATGTTTTGTACCCTTGAATTTGTTTAAAATCTTACTGGAAATGAATAGGTGACACTCGACCTGATTGTTATACTTCTGTGTTAATAACCCACTGTATTATACAACTTATTTCCCTTGTCTGGTTTAGTTTACCTATTTGGAAAACAAGGATGTTAAAACAGAGTCCGTTGGCTTTGAGGTAGGTCTAATTGGAGTTTATTTTGGTGGCGCTGCTTACTGGGTGTATGAGTTTGGGAACTCAGTTTCTCTTGGTTCTATTTTCTAATCATAGTGCCAGAAAGCTCATTTTCTTGATTCTCTTAAGCTGTTTGAACAATAAGATGTCTTGTGAATAGCATCTCTTATTTTGAAGCCCAGAACTGCTGAGCAGTGGCATTGGTTTGGTAGTTAAGAAGGCTCAGGCGGCCTTACCAAAACACCATAGACTGGGTGGCTTGATCCACAGAAATTTATTTTCTCACAATTCTGTGGGCTGGAAATCTAAGACAGAGCTGTCAGCATGGTTTCTGGTGAGGACTGCTCCTGTCTGCGTGTGGCTGTCTTGCTCAGTGACAGGGAGAGAGACAGGGTGGTGTGAGTGAGCTTGCAGGAGCTCTCTGGTCCCCATTTCCCACAGGTACCAGGTCCATCGCTTTTGTGAACGCCTGAGCTTGCTCATCTCTCTCAAAGCCTCTCTCTTCGTCTGCACACACCTCACGCTGGGAGGTAGCATAGCACAGGAAGTGTAAGGGAGCACAGTTCAGTCTGCACAGAGGAAAGGAGAGAAGAGGGAGGCGCATGTGTCCTCGGAAGAAGCCTGACTGGTCCAGTGCTGCTGGTCAGTGGCATTCAGACAGTTGTGCTATCAATATTAAAAAAAATACATTTACTATAAAAAGTGAGAACTTAATCTGAATAAAGGATAACCTCTGAATTTAATAAAATGGGTGACTCTTCTAAAAAATTCACCAAATTTCATTTTGTGAACCATTGAAAATTGTGGTAGATAATAAAGCTTACTTTCATTATATGAAATTGTTTTTTAGCTGGATGTGGTGGTATATGCCTGTAATCCTAACACTTGGGGGCCAGGACTGGAGGGTTGGGGTCTGTTTGAGGCCAGCCTGACTGTGTAATAAGACCCTGTTTCAAAAACCAAACCAAACCAAACAAAAAGAGTAATCTTTAAAAAGTATTTTCTTGTGTTTAAAAAAGACCTCTTCCTCCTCCTCTTCTTCTTCTTCCCTTTCCTCCCGCTCCCTCCCTCTCTCCCTCCCTCCCTCTCTCCCTCCCTCCCTTTCTCCCTCTCTCTCTTCCTTTAGTCCTTCCTTCAGGCTTTGCTGTAGGTGAATTTAAATAGATAATTACTCATTGATTTAGGGACTGTTTGATAAAAAGCATTTTGGTAGCAGGATGAAGTTAAAAAATGCATAGAAGGACTGTCTCAGCCCTGAATTAATGTAAATATGTCTACTGGAAAAGAACTCCAGAATTTAAATTGTAGAAATGTAATGGGGGGTGTTGTAGGAATTTAATTAATGGTAGTTTCTCAGATCATTTTGACTTTAGAATGACACATTTTCCCTTAGTTACTTTACTTAGTTACTTTTCCCTTAGTTACTGCTTCCATAAGTATTTGTAGTCTTAGGACAGATGAATATAGGATTATCTTATTCGCAGTCATTTCCCAATTTAGAATTGACAGTATAAAGCAGGAGTTATCTGCTTTATGTCTACAGCATGGTACATACACAATCTAAACTAAAAGGAGCGTATTTAAGAGTGG
Source organism: Fukomys damarensis (assembly GCF_012274545.1). NCBI lineage: Eukaryota > Metazoa > Chordata > Mammalia > Rodentia > Bathyergidae > Fukomys > Fukomys damarensis. Next base: position 11,428,911 of record NW_022900926.1, on the reverse strand, counting down.
GAAAAATTTATTGAGAGAACGACAGCTTCTGTCTAAGAGAGACAGAAGGGGGACCGAGAAATGGGTTACCCTTAAAGAAGGATATTTTTATAAATGATGCAAGTGAAGAGCCATCCTTGTTACAAATGAGTCAGGGTAGACATTTCATCTTTATATATTGAAAATTAGGTCTGGATTTGTGGCTTTTTAAAAATTTGAAACTGTAGTACAGTTTGAAGTAGTTTATAGCGAAAGGTGATTTGACTCTATTAAATACATGCACTTTTGGTGTTTGTAGGACATATTAAAATGATAAACATGAAAACAGAGCTGAGGGATGGAGACACAAAGTAAAGCAAAACCATCACCACAAAAACTGAGCGAAAAGCGCAGTAATAGTAGAACTATAAAAATTGTAATTACATAATTATGTTTTTTTTGTTTTTGTTTTTGGTACCAGGGATTGAACTCGGGTCCTTGCTCTTGCAAGGCAGGCTCCTGAACCACTGAGCTAAATCCCCGGCCCCAATTATGGTTTTTATATTGGATTCTTCATTTAGTTGATAGAATCGGCCACAGGAAGCTGACTTTTTCTTTGACCCATTGTGAATTTTGTAGGTGAGGAATGAAGTGGCTTGGAACCAGCATGGGCTTTTCTACTGAGCATACCCTTCTCCAGCGGGGTGCGGTGTGGGCGGGGCCCGCTTTGCTCACTGCCTTTGGATAAGGGATTTCCATCTGCTTTCCACAGTCTCCCAATGACAAGGAACAGCAGTGAGCTCATGTGCTTGAAAGCTGTGTACGTATTCCAGTGCGATTTTAAGGACATGGCTGGTGGAGCATTTGGGTTTTGTGGTACATGTTTGTTTTTGCTTATGAAGGAAGTTTGCTGTTGAGTGTGATTAAATAACTATGGGACTGACTGAAAATTGAGAAACTGCTAATGCATAGAGTAGATGGAATCTGGGTAGTACACTGTTTGGTGGCAAGGGAATACAGTATGTTCTGTTACATTTGATCCAAGTCTTATTGGAAAAAATATGTTTTTAGTGGCCAGAGTTTAGTTTTAGGCCACCTGTTTGTATTTTTCTAGGCAAATACTGAATTTCAGCAAACAAGTTACCTTTAACATAGTAATAGCCTTTCTAGGTGTGACCTGGGAAGGTAATGACACTAATTGGTTTATTTTACATGGTTGTCCTGCTGTTTCACAATTGATTTTTTCAGTGGTAAACTACATGAAAGTTAATTATTTCTGAAGTACTGTGATGTCTTTGTGAAGTTAGTAATGAGCAGTTATTTATTTTAGCACATTTAAAGATAATACATTTCAGTTTAAACCTAAGTAAATATTGTTTAAGTAAGGGTAAGTATTGATATCTTTTATTGCTGAATATTTAATCTATTTTCACAGTGAAGAAATGTGAAAACTTGCCATGTCACTTAGATTCTGATATCCAGACTTAGGAAAAAAATCTTTTTGCTTTTTCTTTATAATGTTGACCTTCCTTAACAATCCTCAAAAAAAAGAAACCAAAAAACAAAGAAACAACCCCAACAACAAAAACAAAAATCTCATCTTTGCTCCACAAGCTGTACAACTGTAATAAGAAGATGACCTTTGTAATTCTTTCATTCAGTTGACACTGCAGGGAATACCATGGAAGTCATTATGGTTTGTTGGGTGAGTACTTGGGAAGATTGTTGTCTGTTTTTGTCCCAGCAAAGAATTCTGTTCAAATTACTGGCAAGCTGGGTGTGAGTGTTGAGTAAAGGATAACTGTTGGGGTGATGCTGATGTTTGGGACAGCCAGTCACCCGTCTACCCCATCTTTTTAAAAAAAAAATTATTAGCACATATTAATTGAACAAAATAATGGGTTTCTTGTAACATTTCATATAATGTACTTTGATTACATCTGCCTTCTCTATTACCCTCCCCTTATCTCTCGCCTTTTTTTGTAGTGCTGTACAAATTATATAATGTATTGACGATCTATAGTTTAACAACATTGCAAGATCACAAAGTTAATTTGGAACTTAACTTTGAAAATATTACTTTTGGTTGAATTTCTTGGTGAGCTCTGAAGGTTAAATGCCTGGCATATTTTCCAGTGGGATCTTCTGCTACATCACTTGCACAGATGTTGAATTTTGAGAATTTTACCTCCAAGGATGCATTTAACTGAAGTAAAAACTTTTCGTAGCCAGAACCACTTAACAGTAGTTATCTGAAGCTCTTGATTAATAGAGTACTTTTAAACTATGCTAAGGTGCTTGGGTAGAAGAGAAAGGGTTTATGGCATTCCAACTGACAAGGCTGTAATTATATTGTAGTTGCGGTTTTCCTTGCTTAGGGGAAATTGCTCTGATGGCTCCAGAATGAAAAGTCCGTAATTCTACCTTGTGGGCTGATGCCAGTATCTGTATGTGTTCACCTAAAGGAGACAACTCATTCATCTTACAGTTTTATTTTTTAGAGCATATACCCTGCATTGCCATAACTCTTCACAAATGTTATAAATATTTAAAATAACTAACAAAAGAGCTAATGACTAAAATTTGAAAACTTGAGTTATTTATTTATTTTTTGACAAGGTTTAGGCATTTATGTCCACTGTAGCGCTTGAAAAGCGCACGAAAGCTTATAGAGAAAAGGATTTGAAAGTATGAGATCAATTTAGGCTCCAGCTTGGTGGACTTGTTATATCTTGAGGAGGTGATTATGACCTATTAAAATGCAGCGTCTGCAGCCTGTGCATTTATCCTATGCAGTTAACCTTGATGGATTTGTTGTTAGCTTATTTGGGAAGAGCCTCCTGAACCATTGGTGTACTTTAATATAATGACAGATGACAGATTTTATTTAGATAGAAATGGTAATAGATTATTAGTCCACTGAAATGTTTTTTATTATGGGGAGCTTATGCATAGAGTAGCACTGAGGGGTGAGCTCAGAAAAAGTATACTCCCTAGTATGTTACTATCAAGGGAGACAGTTGGTGTTGTCACTGTTGTTCTATTTGAACCTAGTTGTGATGTCTCTGGAAGAAACTGCTTCCTAGTGTATTTTTCTTTTCTATAGTGCATTTTGTGATGGTGGTCCAAATAAATGCTCCCCAAATGCTATGTACTGAGAAGCCACCGGATGCATGACATTGACTAGGAACATGTAGTTACTGATCTCACACAATTACACCCTTTTTGTGGGAGCAGAGTAGCAGATGGAGCAGGGAAGAGGTGTGGACAGGAAACACGATGACATTCTTGTGTTTGTCAGGCCAGCGTTTTCCTGCTTTTTCTTATAAATAATAAAGTAGATGCTGCTGAAAGAAATGGAGGGTGTTTGTGTATGACCATACACTTGGCATCTTCCCATTCCATTTTATCCTCTCTTTTAAAGAATGTCCTCACTGTAAGAACTGTTTCCCAGTATCTTGCTCCTGCCCCCCTGCCTCAGTAGAGACTAGGAATAATCATTTTAGCCTATCTATATATGCACCAGTATTATTTTTAGAGAAAGACACCTTTTTGTTTCGACTCCACACTGAGCTTAGAAGGATAAAATAATAAGCAAGGTTTTCTCAGGAACTCTATTTTTTCAAGTGAAAAACTGATAATACTTCTTTAAAAATAGGCTACTCTAAAATCGTAAGTGTTGAGGTTTTACTACGTAAGAGAGCAAACTATATGGAATCGGGAAGGGTTTGTGAAGTGTACTGAATTGGATAGAACAGATATCAGTTTTTTTGAGGAAAAAGAGATAGTCTTGAATTTCATACGCCAGCAAATGAATTCTGTGTAAATACTGTTACTGTGCTGGAAGAGAATGGAAGGTTTCTGTGCTCTTACTGTTCATGTGGCTAGAGCTGTGTGACAGGGCAAAGTGGCATGGCTTGTGGTAGTCACTTGTGGCACTTGGATGGTCTCCAGGGAAGCAGGCCTAGCCAACTGGTTTTACTTACTGTGTAAATGTTGTTCTCCTAATAAAGCACTTCCGTTTATGAGAACTTTGGTTCAGTGTAACCCTTGTCTTCTGTATCTGCATCTCTTTGCCACCCACCACTGCTCATAGTCATTACACTCTTCTGTATTCTTCCCTGCTTTCTTATGTGTGCAGATTCACTTATTTATATTATTTCTATTACATTTTGCTGTCAGGCCAGAAGGTAGTATATAACATTTACTGCCTGTTTGAATCTTGCCTTTTGAACATAACAGTTAACCTTGCCATAAGTTCTATAACTGGGGTGGAATTGCTAAACATTTTCTTGGTAGCTGCATGATATTCTGTTGTATGAATGTGGCATAATGTCTCCCACTGATGAATGTTGGTTCTTGACTGTTACAGTGTTGTAGTGAATCATTGTATACATAATTATTTTATCTATGTGCAAATGTTTTGTATCCACAAATAGGGTTACTTAGAGCAGGTATACATTTGGAATTTTGGTATCTTTGGGCATACTGATTGCCATGAGATATCTGTACCAGTTTACTTTTGCTGTCCAGGGACTGTATGAGAGTGTCTGCTTCAACACCTTTGCTCAGTGATTACATTTATAAACTTGTGGATGCCTCTACATTTTTAGCTTCATTTCTTATACAAGGAGTGTAGTGAGCATCTTTTCATGTGTTTCTGTGCTCCTTAGATATCTTTTTAAAGAGAAACGTGATGAGTATTCTTTAGCCACTTTTTTTTTCCTATTTGGCTACTTTAAATTAGCTTTGCTAATTAAAGAATGAAATTTACTTTGAATTTTAATGTTGAGACATTCTATAACAAGGCTGTTTTATATATTTGATTTCAACCAGAGAGCAAATGAGTCTCTTCCAAATACAATTGAGAATGAGAATTCCTGCTTTTTAAGAAGTATGATGCCTATGTCTGATTTTCTGAAGAGTTGATGTGATAGTTTTTAAGAAAACTCTGTCTTCTTTTCAAACTGATAGTAATTTCTGAATCTTACTAAAATTTATGAGTCAGGAACAAGTTGCTGATCTTGCTACCTGTGTCCTTCACTAGACTGAGAACAGGATTCTTTTTTCATCTGTATTATTGATGTCTGGTGTATATACTATGACAATATTCAGTAAATATTTGTTTTAAAAGAAGAGGGTGAGATAACCTAACACACATCCTGAAAGTTAGTGGAGTTTATGAGGGGAAAGTTCAAGTACATGTTGCTGATGACTATAAAGCCCTAACTGGTAGTAGAAGTAATTTATGTATTTTACTTTTTTCAACAATTATCTAACTGGCCTCATGCTAGGTTCTGGCTCTACAATAATGAAGTCATTTTGGAATTGGTGACAATGCCACATATTCTTTGGAGTTGGGGGATGTGGGTTTGAATTCCGCTCTTCCATTTATTGTTGCGGTTTTATTAAAGTTCTTTTACCTCTTCATATGCAATTTAGGAATAATTTCTGCTTCTACTTCAAAGGATTGTGAAGATTGAAGGAGTTGGTATATGTGAGTTTCTAGAGCTGTGCTCAAAAAATGGCTGATATTGTTTCTGTTACTTATGGGGAACAGAGACAGTCTTCCCCACTTTTTTCCCTCAGAATCCCTATTTGATGACAGTGTCCTACCACTTATCTGTTTTGTGCCGACCACTTCATGTGTAACATCTAGTCCTCCATATCACTGTATATCCCTGTTTTGCGGATGAAGAAACTGAAACTCAGTACTGCTAAATAAGTTGCACATGATTACTGGGCTAGTAAGAGGCGGAGGAAGATTCTAATCTTGTTTTATTTGGTTCTCAAACTTAATCTTCAAACTACCATGCTGTTTTATCCTAGTGTAGGATTCGGTGTGGATTCTTCTCACAGAAAGAATGGAGCTTCAGCTCTGGTCATTACAGAGTTGGGATAACATCTGAGAGAAGGGATTTGAGCAAATACAGTTCACCAGTATTTCTGACCATACAGCTCAGTGTGCATGACTGATGAACCAGCAGGGTTGGGATGTCTCCAACACCTGTTAGTTTGCTCTGTATCCAGTGTTGCAAGGGTTATGTGCATTACGACTGTGGGAATAAAGATGCCCAGTAATTGGATCCCTAATGATTTATGCACAGCCTTTGGTTACATGGCTTACTCCAGGAAAGGGAAGCTATTTCTAGGATGGTCCTAGTTGCCTGAGGAGAAGGGTTTGCCTGGCACAGATTTCTTTACACCTAATCCTCAGTGAGGTCAGCAGGGCTCTCTACCCCAACAAATAAGGCTGTGAGTACTTATCATGATCTTTATTGGAATTATCAGTTATTAAAAATGATGCCCTAATTTTCATATACCCCCTCTGCAATATATGAAGAAAGGGAGTATTAATGTTTTGATTTTTTTGTTTCATTCTTATTTGAAGTACTTAGAGCAAAGGATTTATTATGGCTTATTGATATCTCAAGTATTAGAGTTAAAAAGAGTATTTGGAAAAAATGGAGAAAATTGACAACCATAGCTCTTAGGTATAAAAGCCATCAAACTTAGTGGGAAATAGTAATTCACCAAGAAGTATATCTGCCTCAATTTCTTAAGGTATATTTTCTAATGTTTTCTGCGGAGTATGCTCTTGGTTGCAAGTAACTGAAACCTTTGGCTCAACTATTTGACCTGCCTGTAGCAGCTGTGTTATCTCGCATCATGTGGGCTCAGACATAGGACTGGACCATGTGCGTCATGATCAGGGGATGATCCTCTTCTCTGTGACTCTTGCCACTGCTCCCTATTGTGTGTCACTACATCCACAGGCTGTACCCTTAAATCTGTCGGTGGACTTAAGATGGTCATGCATTTCTGGTTCTGTAAACAGTATTGAGAAGCAACAGAGGTACCTTCTCTTTGTTGCCTTGTTTAGAGGGAGAAATCTTTTCACCAATGGACTGCACATGTCTTCTTAGCAAGGGGAGAGAGATTTCGTGATTGCTGTAGACTGGTAGCCCCTGTCCTGTGGTCAATCCTGGAGCCAGCCTCTGCTGAACACGTGGAAGCGGGAGGATGCTGAGCAAAATTTGGGTTCTATTGAAAAGGAGAAAAGGCAGAGGAAATACATAATTTGAATGAAACCTGATCCTCCCTAGACTTTCAAGTAGCAAAGGGTTGCCTCATGTGTTTTAAATGTATGAGCTTAATTTAAACCAGATATTAGTTTATATCTTCATAGAAATAGTCTTTCTTATAAGTCCTTTATCTCCTTAAAAATTAATATAGTATGCTGTGTTATAACTAGAGTGGGCAACACTAGATTATTTTACAAATAACTTATTTATCCTCATCATATAAGGTAAACTGACAAATATTCTTTAGAATATATTTGTACTTGTGTAGAGAATATAGCATTTTCTAGACCTCTGATACTTGATAAAAAATAAACCCACAATGGAAAGAACTAGTTACTGGCCGGCTTTTTGGTGCTCATGCACAGTGAGCACATACGCTGCACTGTCAGTCTTCCCCCAGCCTGTGCAGTCTGTCATCTGCCTATTTGTGTTATTCTTTCTCCTTTTCCAGATAGTTTTTCTTCCCATTCTTCCCATTCCCATCTCTTCTCCTTGTAAATATTAGATATGGGAAGAATCACTCCAGTATTTCCCAAGTGACAGGTAGTTGCTGATTCATTCCTACAGGCATTATTGCATTTGTTTTTCCTCACATTTAATACTCCAGTGGAAGGTAGTCGGGTATTAAAAGACTCTTTCCTTGGGCTATGTGCTATTTGGAGAGATGAAAACAAGCAAGTGACTGTATCAGCAAGTTGTTCTACATGTCTTCTTCATAGTCATAACAGTAGCAAAACAAAACTTAAGTCAGATCTAGAGAATGACAGAATTAGGACTGTCCACCTACTGACAATTTTCTTGAAGTTGATATTCATTGCACAGTTTTGTCTGAGTTTGAACAAAAACCTGCCTTCATCCTTTCACCACAATTTTTGAAGTGTAGAAATGTATACTTTTCCATTCTGTAAATCTTGTGCACTTGATTTTACCAGAAATCAAATGCCTCACATTGCTCATGATCTCAACAGAGGATAGGAGCCACTCAGCTGTCAGTCACACCCATCCTGTTTTGTACTCAGGATTGTGTTAATCACAAGGGCTTCAAGAGTAGCCCAGGTCCTCACAAGGTTTTCTGGAAACATCCAGACCTCATTAGCACGAACCCCCTACTTGAAGTTCTTTGTGGACATGTAGAGTTGTGTGTCTGCCTGCTTTGCTTTGCTTGCTGTAGTATTCCAATTAAGAGCCAGTGTTTTAATTAGCAGCATAATGTTATATGGTTGGTAGTTTAGGCTAGGGATAGAGACAATACCTTGGAATATACGTTCTTTTTTGAATATGAGAAAGCAAAGAATGATTTTCAGTAATGCAGATTCTTACCTAAACAGTACTGATCCTCTGTTGATGGTTTTCTGCTTGGTTGCATGTTAAATGATGCACGCTTTTTCTCACGGATCTGTGACAATGTGGACACTTTTATAAACCCAGGTGGAGCATGCCAACACGGTAATTGTGTCAAAGCCACATGCTTGTCTAGTGGGATAGCTGTTCACAGAAGCGTTCCTTTTGGTTGATGATAAGTAGGAAGTCTTAGTATGCTATATAACTATGCTAATGATGGATTTGGGGTCATTGTAATTAAAGATTCGTACAGTGAGCATCACTGTAGTTTAGGAAACCTTAGTTCTGGTTGTGGCTTTCCCTATCTAACTTTGTAATTTTGGGCAAATCTCCTAGTCTTCCTAGACTCTGTGTCTTTGCTCATAAAATAAACTGAGGATATTAGACTAGATAATTTAAAAAAACTTGTTCAGTAAGTAATTATTGGCCACCTTTTATGTGCCAATTGAAATGCTGGGCACATAACAGAAAAAAAAAGTCAGAAGATCTCAGCCCTCCTGGGGTTTTCACTTTAGTGAGAATGTCTGCTACCACTGCAGGACTTTCCATCTTCTGGGGTTCTATAGTTTAAAGGCATATTGACATTGAGATGCCAAGAGTTGTAGGCATAATAATTATGGAAAATGGACGTGCTCCAGTCATATTTTGGTAGTAATTTGTTCAAGAAACTATTTTATCAACAAAGATAATGTTTGGTTTGAAGCCCTTTGAATTCTCAAAACTATTTTAAGAAAGCCGGGTGTGTTGGCACACTCCTGTAATCCCAGCACGCAGGAGGCTGAGAGAGGTGGATTGCTATGAGTTCAAGACCAGCCTGGGCCTCATAATGAGTTCCAGGGCAGTCTCGACTCCATAGTGAGACCCTGTCTCAAATAAAAACAATAACAACAACAACAACAACAACAACAACAACAACAACAAGAAAACCTATTTTAAGAATGTGCTTATTTACTTATAATTATATCTTTGCTTATTGTTAAGTATTCATAATCCAAATAGCCACTTCATTGTTTTCTGTCTTAAAATTTCTATTTGCACGGACAACTCCAATCAGCCCCAAGGTTCTCAAAATTTAAACATGTTGTGAACACAGAGGAGACTGGTGAGGATGACTTTAGGAGACTCAACTGTGTGGTTTGTCTGTGCTCTTTATCTTTGTATTAGTACTTAGTTTTCAATTTCTGTACAATTATATGGCTGTGTAATAACTTTATAATATGATTTTCTCTGTGATAATCTATTTGTCAATCAAGGAGATGTGTATACATCTGTGTGGTCATCCACACAAGTCACTTATATTCCATTTATTATTTATGAAATGAAGATCATACCTTGTAGATGCTTTGAGGAGCAGAAATTATGTGCATGATATGTATGTACCACAGTAAGCTGTGAATGGTGATTCTAATGATTAAAATGTTACATAGTAGTGGGAACTTGTTTTATATTTCATTGCTTATAAAATATTTTGAACCCGATATCAGCTTTTTTATTCGAACCAGGCTATTTCTCACAATCAGTGTCCTTGTTGGAAGACATGATTTTGAAATTTAAATGCCTGGGAGTGGAGAGTAACATTGGCCATGTGGGTGTGATAGGTGCCTGTTTGTAGCATTACCATCAAGCTGGTTTCTGCTCCTGATCTTCCTGTCTCTCTCTGTATTGCTTCTAGCCCTCATCCCTTTTCCTTTGCCTGTTTCTTGCATGTTGGCAGTGATGAGGGTTCTTTTCGGGATTCTCTTGGACGAACCAACATTGTTTCTCTGTGCCTGCAGCTGTCCACTCATATGACCACAACTCTCTGTGACTTCTTGAATGCACCTCCAACCTCCTCAAAACTTGGGTGTCTTGTCACTTACTAGACTTCTCTACAGACTTCACAACTGCAGTGAATTCAAAATTCAAGCCAGGCCCATTTTTTCTGGTGTGCCCTTTTTCCATGGATAGTTCTACCATTGCCCTGGTCTCCCATGACCTGGGACTTTATTTGCTCTCTTTGGCTCTCTGTGTTCAGCCTAGACCCCAAGACATGTTCACTCTACATTTTTACCATGAAATTCATTTCTAATATTTTACCCCACTACTTTGTCTATTATAGTACAGGATTATGTCTACATTGTTGATTGCAGTAATCGCCTAGATATCTTTCTATTTCAGTCTTTTCTCTCACCCTATTCTTAATACTGGCTGTCTGAAATGAGAATGTTGATTACATTACCCATTTACTTGAAATGCTTGGGTGATGTCTCATCACCTTTAAAATAACTTCTAGAACCTTCAGACCTTGAGATGTCCATGTGGGAGCACGTGTCAGTGCTTCATTCCTTTCTATGACTGTTTTACATACCACATTTTATCCATTCATCAGTTGGTAGGCACTTTTTGGTTATTAAGAATTGTGTTATTATGAACATTAATGTAAAGACAGATATTTTCTTTGTGGAATTGCTGGGTCCTGTGGTAAATCCATGTTTCACTTTTTGAAAACTACCAAACTTTACTACCATGGCCACAACATTTTATGTTATCAGCAATTTGTGAATTGAAAAATGTGCACATCTTCTACTTGTCCCTGTCGTTTTGATTATAGCTATCCTAGAGAGTGTGAAGTAGTGTTTTCACTTTTCTAATGACTATTGACGGTGAGCATCTTTTCATGTGCTTAATAGCCATTCATGTGTGTGTTTGGAGAAATGTCTATTCAAAACCTTTGCCTATTTTTTTTTTTTTTTGTACTGGGAATCGAACTTGAAGTCTTGTGCTTGCGAGGCAGGTGGTGGCATTACTGAGCTAAGTCTCTGGCCCCCTTTGCCCATTTTAAAAGTTGGATCCTATGTCTTTTTGTTGTCGAGCTGTAAGAGTGTTTTGTATTATCTGGATAATAGACTGTTATTAGATATATGCTTTTCAGATGTGAATTGTATTTACAGAAACAAATGTAGCACTGATACGTGCTACAACATGAATGAACTGTGAAAACGTTATGCTAGGTAAAAGTGACATGTATTGCATGATTCCACTTATTTGAAGTGTTCCAAATAGATTAAATCCATACAAATTGAAAGGAGAGTATTGGTTGTTAGAGGCAGAAGAGGAAGGAATGGAATGACTACTAAAGTCTACAGGATTTGTTTTGGAATGATGAACATGTTCTAAAAATAGTGGTGATGGTTGCACAGTCTTGTGAACATACAGTACTCAAAGCCACATTTTTATACTTAAAGGGTGAGTTTTATAGTATGCAAAATATATCTCAGGTCTGCTGTAAAAGAAATGTGCATTAGTTTTTTTTTTAACCCACTCAGTTTGTGCCATTTTTGAACATTGCTGTGCTATTACATGTAGGCCAAGATGGTGCCAGGGCTTTGAATGTTTATATCATGAGCAAGAAAAGAGAAAACATGATCTACTGTTTCCATGGGGCCCTGCCTGTTTTCCTTTGTGTTGGTGGTATTGATACACTTTCTGTGTGTAAATTTAGATATTTTAAATTTAAATTTTATCTTCATTACTTGTGATAGATCAATCATGAGATGTATTTTTCACCATAATGTCTTTATTTGGTTTGAATTTGGGCCTTTGGACATTTTCTTACCATCATAGAAAGGAAAGTACATGTGCAGTTGGGCAAAATGTTTTGGAGTTTCTATTATGGTTTGACTATTTTTCCCAGAAAGTTAATTTTTGCCTCGAGATAGTGGTGGTGAATTATAGGATTCAATATTAGCATTCAAAACAATACATTTTGTTTGAAGTTTAATTTTTCTTGCCGTTAAGCACTTAACATTTAAAATTTATTTGTATAGCTGGGCGTGGTGGCACCCACCTTTAATCCCAGCACTCGGGAGGCTGAAGCAGGAGGATCTCTGTGAGTTGGAGACCAGTCTGGGCTACATAGCTCCATGTCAGTCTCAAGTACATAGTGAGACCCTGTCTCAAAAAAAACAAAAAAAAGAAAAAAAATTATTTGTATGATGCTTATCATTTTTGTAGATTTTTATTTTACTGTACACTTTGAAACAAATATTGACAACCTTGTCTTATTACCAAATAAAGGCCTCCAAGTACAAAGTAATTTTCTTTGAAAAATTAGATTTTGGGGGTTATTATCTATAATCACTCCTTTCTTGAGTTTTGGTCACTTTTAAGTTCTAGCTGTGTAGAATCATGTAATGCTATTGTGATGGTAGCTTTGGTTCCATAATTCCAGTAGAGATTTGGTCTCCATTTTCTCAGAGTTTATGAACCTTCTTTCTCAACTTGTTTTCTCCCTTTCATCTCTGCCATTCGTCTTCCCCCCTTGCCATACTTCTTCTCTTTTCTTGCCACTAGACTTAAATAGGAGAGGTGGTAAAGTAGCATCTCTTGGTTTTGTTTTGTTACAGTGTGAGCCGTAACCATGACTACTGAAGTTGGCTCCGCATCTGAAGTGAAGAAGGACGCTGACCATTTGGGATCAGGTGCAACCAAGGAGAGAGCTAAAGAGGCAGCAGAAAATCAGCGGGATCAGTTGTCCAGTCAAGAGGAGGAAAAAGGCTCCCAGCCATCTCCTGCAGCTGAAAGCCAAAGTAGACCCAGCCGCCAGAAGCGAGAGAAGGATCCATCTGAGAGTAGAGGGATTTCTCGGTTCATACCCCCATGGCTTAAGAAACAGAAGTCCTATAACTTAATAGTCGCCAAAGATGGAGGAGCTAAAGAAGAGCCTCCCCAAGGTGTTGTGGAAGAGCAAGTCTTAGACAGAGAGGACTCCTTTCTTGAAGAGAGACAGGCCAAGGGCGATGCTGAAGAAACAACCCAGAAGACACACATGGAGGTGAAGGTGGATGTCAAAGAAGACAAGCCTGCAGTCAGCAGCACCGAGACTCAGGTGTGTTCGGGAGCACTGTTTGGGAATGGAGCAGCCACGTAAGGAAAAGGGTCTGTGTGGGTCATTTCTAGCTTTCCCGTATTGACATAACTTCTTTGGCCTGATGTATCTGAATATAGGCCTTGGGTTGACGTGCCTCAGGAGAAGTGCTATCGTTCCTCTAAAAACACATTTCCAAAAATATTGTAGAAAAAAATTCACTATATATACAAACTACACACTGAGAAGGTTCTAAGGGTTCCTGTTAAGGTAAAGTGGATTCTCTCAGACCTTTCATTTTAAAAAGGAGGCCTTTTTATGTTTCTTTGGTTTATTTAAGGATTCAGTACGCATTGAGTATAGATTGTATGCATTTTTGGTTGCCTAGTGAAGCATAGGTTTTTTTTTCCCCATGGTGTGAGATTTTAGTCTGAAATTCTACTATTTGGATGATACTGAAATTGTAGTTATGGGATATAATATCTTTTATTCATTTAGCGCTGACACAACTTGGAAAATTGAGAAAATTGGCAATAGAAGGACGATGAGAGGAGATATTCTTACTAGCATAATTTTCAAGTCTTTTAAAATCTTAAGCTTTCAGTGGTTATAATGGTCATAATTCTGATTTTCCTTTGAGTTGTCTTCTGCAGATTGGTTAACTTTGCCACCATTTTTCCTTGATAGCCTGCTGAAGAGGTGAGGAAGGAGAAAGAAGAGGAAGAAGTTAAGGAAATACAGGAAGACAAATCAGAAGGACAAGCAGCAAAAAGGGAGACCAAGGAAGTGCAGACCAGTGAGCTGAAAGCAGAGAATGCCTCTCAGAAAGCAAGCAAGAAGACCAAAAGTATCCAGTGTAAAGTGGTCCTCCTGGATGGCACTGAGTACAGCTGTGACCTGGAGGTGAGACGGCTGAGCGGAGAGCTGGCCTGATGTGCGGAATGAAAGCAGGGTACATGCAGTCTGTTGCTTGTGGCATGGCGTGATGAATATAAATTTTTTGTTTTACCCAGTTCCTCTATGCTAGCTTGTTGAAATTTTGCATTTAAAACGGCAGCAACAGAGAAGAGGGTTCCCATTTCCATTTCAGACAGTGCTTCCTGACCCTTGGATATGCAGCAGGGATGAGGGGTGATGTTATGTTCTCCCAGTGTGCACTTGCTGGTCATCCGTCCTGGTTTGTGTCTGTTCTGAGTGAACATTAAATAATTTGAATATTGCTTTTGACTGTTGACAAATGGTAATTCTAGGTTGACCTTTCAGAATAATGAAATTTCTGTGGTAGACTTAGAGAGTGACTTAACATCTAGCTCATTTATTTAGTTTCATTTAATTAAAAAACACCTGTGATTTGTAAAACAGATAATTAATTTGCTTTGATGCTGACAGAAGCCAATGAATGTTTTAAAGCATCCAGTACCTTATACTTGTGTTTCAATTAGAATTTGTTGCTTTTCACCATTAAATTACTTGCATGACATACAGTAATAATTAATGTTTACTGAACTGTGTGAAGTGCTTTGAGTGGATTATATCATGTAATACTTATAAGAATCAATTTAAGGTGTTTATGATTATTGGTGTTCCCACTGTTACAGTTAAAAATATAAAGCTCAGAGAAATTAAATAACTTGCCCAGAGTTTGACAGCTGTTGGGGAGGTGCCAGGCTCCCAGCCTTGGCAAGTTAGCTGTAGTGCCCACGAATCTCTCCACCTGACCAGTTTTGTTGGCCATATGTGGAACATATCTTTCCCATTTAAAATATGAGCTGGTTTTTAGTTTTCTGTTAAACCTTAAAAACATACCCCCTTAATTCTTGCATTCTTACTTAAAGTAGAAGTTATACCTCAAACAGTGGAAGCATCCATCTCGGTAAAGAAAGACAGGTCTATCAAGTTGGACTGTAAGTTTGTTTTGTATTTGAATATGTATAATATTGCAGGGTATTGAGGGTACTAAGATGAATAATTCATGGTCCTTGCCTTTGCCTTTTTATTAGCTACGTAGAACTTAAGTGTAATTGCTCTAATTCAGTTGTTTAAAGAAAAGGAGTAGCAAAAAAGGAGTAAAAATCCTCTTCATTTGTTTTTGAAGCTGTGGCAAAATACCTTAGACTTGGTAATTTACAAACACTAGAAATGTATCGCTCACAGCTTTGGAGACAAGTCCAGAATCAAGGGTCAGCAGGTGTGTGTCTGGTGAGGAGCTGCTTGCTGCTTTTGCTGTCAGGATGGGGCCTTCTTGCTTTGTGCTTATGCGGTGGGAGGGGTGAATGCTGGGACCTCTCAGGGTGTGAAGAAGGAAACAGCTCCCTCAGCCTCTTCTGGGAGGCCCAGTCCTGTTCCTGACAATGCACCCTTCCCCTCACGGGTTGCTCGCTTCCTGGGGCCTCTTCTTATTACCGCCACAAGAGGGTTAGGGCTCGCCGTGAGTGTTGAGGGGACATATCCAGACTGTAGCAACCATAAACCTTTCCTTCTGCCCTTCTTAGCACTCCTCTCTGGTCCTTTTGCAGAACTCCCCTTCTTAGGAGGGACTTAGAGGAGGCTGGGGAGTTGGAGAAAGACACTGATTGTGTCTTGGATGAGGGACGAGTTGTTTTGTGAAGTTGATTTAATTACATTGTGTTGGACTGAATGAATGTCCTCTCATCTTTCCTCTCAGTCTTTGAGACCAACGTGGTAACTTGTTTGGTGACCTTGAGTCCGTTCTACCTCTGTGGGCCTACTTTTCTTCATCTGTAAAATACAGGATTACTCAGATGACGTAGAATGCCTGCCCCTTTTATCTCTGAAGTTCTTTATATCCCTAAACCACAAGACTGAATAATGTACTTTGTGGCATAAACCTATTTTTGTTTTCTAATCTTTTTTTACATCATGAAGAATTTAAGCACTACCAAAAAACAAACAGTTGAACCTCATCTAGCATAAAGATTTCAATCAGATATTACCGTTTTGCCTTGTGTTTCAGTTAATTGATGGCCTTTGCATTAAGCTGCATTCTCACCTCTTTCTGCAAATGTTTTGAGACAGTGTCTTGCTAAGTCACTACATTGCCCAGTCTGAGGTTGTGCTTGGTGTCCTCCTGTCTCATGCCCAATTCTTTTTTATCTTTTAATAAAATAAAGCTAAAGTCTTATTCCATCTTTTCATTCTTGGTCTTTTAAGTGTAAATCTACTTGATTCTTTTTAGCTACTATGTTGCATTCACTGAAATGACTAAATTCGTATATTCCCCTACTAGGTGACACTTTCTTTATATGTAATAAAAAAAGTTCTTCTATGGACACAATAGTTCTGGTTCCCTGTTTACTTGTGCATGAGTTTCTTCAGGGTGAATTTCTGTAGGAGGAATTGCTAGGTTGATGGGAATCTGCAGTTTTATTTCCTCAGTTTTTCCAGATACCAGCAAAATAATCACTCCAGTTTACATTCCTACTAGCAATCACATTGTCATCAGTACTTCCTGTGAGAGTTACTAATTTAACGTGTATAAATTAACATCTCAGTTTGCCAAGTTGCACTCTTTGGATCGCTGTCACATGATTATGCTTCAGGAACAAAGAACCTCTGAATCCTCTTGACTTAAAATAAGTGGTTTATTTGTTATCTTGTATGTTTTGATAGTTTGACTGTGACTGTGTCTGTGTTCTACATCATCTTTACTTTTATGCCCGCTTGAAAGAGTTGTCTCTAGTTGGGGCATTCAAATCTCAAGATAGAGGAAAGGGGCAGCATAGTAGAACTACATTCTGGGCCGGAAGTGGTAGGATCACTTTAACTTTCTTTGCATTGACCAGGCCACTCACGTGGTCAAGGTTGAGGACAACACCATGGGCAGGTCTGCATCTCTCATAAGAAGAGGGTGGGGAATCATTGAGAACATGAAAACGGAACGTCACAAGAGATGAGACTGAGTATATGTTTACATTTTAATTTTCTAATTTGCTTATTATTTCTATTTTATTATTATTACTGTTTTGCCCTAGGACTTTTGAAAATAGATATTCTTTCTTAGATTAAGGAAGTTTCTTTCCTAGTTCCTCAGACTTAAGGAAGGGTGGTGAATTTAATTCTATATTTTCTGCTTCAGCTGTCATATGTTTTTTAGTTCTGTTATTTACATAACTAATTTTTAGTATTTTCTAAAGTGAAGCCATCTGAATTTCTAATGTAAATATCATTCATTTGACCACGATAATTCTGTGTTCATTTTGCATTATTTTTATTTAGGATTTTTACAAATACTAACTTTAATTTTAACAGTTCTCTTCATCAGATTTTGTTATCTGTGTTATCCTCATAAAGTTGCTTCCCTCTCATGATTTTTTAGAAAAGCTTTAATAAATGAGGGATTATCTGTTTTTTTTGTAGATTTGGTGGAACTTGCCTTTGAAACTGTCTTGTGGGGGCATTTAAAGGGAATTTTAGGGATGGAGGATAGGTTTACATTAATTGATTCAGTTGCCTTATACTTGTGATCTAGTTCTGCTTTTTCTCGAGTCAGTTTTAACAATTCATGCTTTAGGGGCAAACTGTCCATTTCATCCAACTTGACAAATTTATTAGCATGAGGCTTTTCTAGTATTACTGGCCTTTTTTTTCTTGATTATTCTTACAAATTTATTGTTTTAATTTTTTTCAAAGTAACAGTTATTGTAAATCTACTTGATTTTGTTTTTGTTTATTTCTGTTTATCTTCTATTTTGTAACATTTTCTTTGTGATTATTCTGTTCTTTTTTCAATTTCATGAGTTTAATGCATCTATGGCTCTAATTTTTTCCCTTAAGTACCTTCTATTGACTGCATAAATTTGAATGTTGTGCCTTTAGTTGCCATTCACTTCTTCATATTTTCTCATTCTATTTAGGTTGTTTTTTTTTGGCCCTTGGATTTTTTTTTATAGGTTTAATTAAAAAATTTTAGTCTGTGTGCATTGTGAACATATATACATGCATATGCATGTATTGGGTAGTATTTTCTTTTGTTCAGTCTGGTCAAACTATGGTCTCAATAATAGATTCTGTTGTATTTAGGACTTTGAGACATAATAGTCAGTTTTTTTTTGTTTTTCTTTGTACTGGGGATTGAACTCAAGATCTTGAGCTTGTGAGGCAGGCGGTGGAACCACTGAGCTAAATCCCTGGCCCTATAGTTAGTTTTTGTAGTAGTTCTTTTTGAGTTTGGAAAAACATAATATCTCATTGTTGATACGTATTTCTAGATCTGTCCTCTTTATCAGATATTAGTCACATTTATCAATAAAATCATTGTTTAACTTTAGTTTATCAGTGTTAAACTATAATTAAATTTATATGTGTTAAAATCTATAATTGTTGACTTGATAATTTCTCTTGGTATTCATGTAAACTTATGGTGATTAAAATTGAGGCTGTATTATTAGGTACAGTTGTGTTCAGAATTATATGTTCTTGGATAATTTATATTATATAGTACCTTAAATTTATTTTATTCAATAATGTTATTGTACTAGCTGTGTTTTGGTTAGGCATTGTCTGGACCATCTTTTGCTATTTCATTGCTTGTAGAGATTGTGTCTTTATGTTGTTGAGAGAGACTTGTTTTTTAATCACATTTGAAGGTTCTGTTAACTGGTCACTGTAGGCCATTTCATATGATTACTGAGATGCAGGACTATATTCTGCCAAGTTTGGGTTACTTCTTTAATTCACCAATAAATGCCTATATTTTTATGTTTATTAATGTGCCATTATAAGAATGAACTTTTGAGGGCAGTAAATGATGAATAAACTGTGTAGCTTTTGTATTGAATCAACTCATTTTTCCTCTCCATTACAAAGCAAAGCAGAAATTATAAGTTATTTTGCTTTTTGAAATTAATCTCCCTGTTATCAAAGTTCCCTTCCCATTTTGGCTCTAGCTGCATAGGTAGTATCCCTTGTCTAGGTCTGCCTCTCATCAGATCTGCTCATTTCCTCTTCAGGAGTGGAGCCCAAAGGACAGCTGTTGGGGTTGAGCACGCTCAGCTTCCTTGTTCCACTGCCAACCTTAGACTGATTGGGTGATAGATGCTGCTTATCTGCAGTTTTGTAGCTCTCCACCAGAAATCACTGTCTGAGTACTAGATGGGGAAGTACATTGTGGGAAACTGTGGCTATAAATGAGTTTGTGAGCACTCAAGGAGGCAAATACTGTGTGGGAAATAAATACATTTTATTGTTTGGGAGAATAGATTTCTCATCTGTTTGTTGTCACTAATGATTGTTTTTTTCTCCTAGCTTTTCAAATAAGCATGGTTATTGTTTTCTTTCCATATGAACATATGTTTAATTTTCAGTCACACTTTTAGGCATGCCTGCTGAAGCGAAACTAATTTTCACTTGGGGTACTGACAGTAGTGGAAAGAAGCAATTAGATATCTGTAGGGAGTCATGAGATGGCATGGCCTAATTTATGGGCACCTTATGGAGTAGGGTGAGGATCTGGACAACCTAAAATGCCCATATAAGAAGATTAAAACTGTTAACAGGAAAGAAGGAGCTGGGAGTAATGGACTGGAGGTCATGAAACTTAGCAAGGCCAAGATGCCACTAAGATTTGGACATGTGAGATAGCTAAATAGCTGCAGTTTTTTGTGTGTTGTGTGTGTGTGTGTGTGTGTGTGTGTGTGTGTGTGTGTGTGTCAGGGATTGAACTCAGGCCCTTGTGCTTGCAAGGCAGGCAATAGAACCACTGAGCCAAATCCCTGGCCCCTAGCTGCAGTATTTTAATGGGGATTTTTTATGCAATACATTGTTAGATTGCATTATCAGTGGTCTTGATAAATGATGGTTTTAATGATGTGATGAAGCGTTGGGAAAGTTAGGCAGTTTCCTGTTTATGTACCTGTCAGTGCTGTTGTCAACAAAAGAACTCCTTTAAAGCACATTCATTGTAAATGTTGCTGTATTAACTGAATAATTTTTGTTTGTTTGTTTTTTGAGACAGGGTCTCACTACATAGTTGAGACTGACCTGGAACTCACTGTGTAGCCCAGGGTAGTCTCGAACTCAAATCGATCCTCCTACTTTAGCCTCCCAAGTGCTGGGATTACAAGTGTGTGTGCCACCACGCCCAGTTTGAATAATTTTTTTAAAATGAGGAAACATAATTCTTGGAGGTATTTTTGTTTGTTGCCCTAATAACACCTGTGTTTTCCAAATTATCCTATTTAGATAAGATAGTATATTAACATATATTGTTACATTATTTGTTATATTCACATATATAGTGCTCTACAGGATCCATTTGCAGCTTTTCTTCCCTTATCACCTGCCTTTCTTTGAGATGGATTCTTGTTTTGTTGTTCAGGCTAGCTTTGAACTCTTGAGTGCAAGAGATCCTCCTGCTTCAGCTTTCTGAGTAGCTGGGATTACAAGCATGTCCTCTTATGCCTGACTTTCCCTTACTTTTGATGGCTTCCTGTTTTGACATTTTTTCTTCCTCCTGTGGATCATTTGAGCCTGTACTTTTCTGCTGTCAAACCTCAGGAGTTAGGTAGATCAAGGCAACTGTTGAAGGAGTCTGTGTTTTGTATTTCTTTCAAATCTTTGTGTTAAGTATTTTTTCACTGTTATCAATGAAAACTGCAGTTTGGGTATTACACTGGTTTATCATCTATTAGTAAATTGAACATACTTTACCTTGAGGATTATTATAATTTTTAATGAAGGAACTTTATATTCCTGCCTTTGATGTGTCAGCTTTAATCTCACTGTGCTATCTGAGTGATAGATACATGGCAAAATCTTTGGTACCAGATTTAATTGTGAGGAGTTTTAGGGAGTCTCCTGGATTTTGCATGCTGGCTTTAGGGTTTGGCAATTGGACTCTTATGGTAACTGCTGCTAAAGTCATTCACACACCTGGTATGTTAAAATAGTGGGACCCTTTCCTCTAAGGAAAAATACAGTAATGGTTAGTTGAAGCCATAGTTACACAGTTAGGAGATCTATGTTTACTTTTCCTTTGACTCTTTGTATGTACTGAGGAAGTCACTTCCTGTCTTTTCTTTTATTCTCAGATCACAGAATAAGAATGAAATTATTTGCTTCCACTATTTCTAGGACTGAGCTGGTTTTACTATAGCTGATAAGTCTCTTAAGTATTTATATATATTTTTTGTTTTTTATTCTTTAAAGTCTGACAATAAGCGTGAAACTTTTTGAGCCTTTGGAAGCGTGAGTCAATGTGCATTCTGAGTTTGAGCTGCTCACATTTTCCTCTGGCATGTGAAAGTTATTCCCACATGTTGATTTTGTCTGAGAATTGAGGGCATTGTTTTGCTTACACAGGAATGTCAGAACCATTTTTTCCCTAGTTATGAATAAGGCTCTCAGAATGTAGGCTGTCTTTGTTCTGTCATTGTTCTGGTGATAAATGTATTTATTAGAAAGTGTCAAGGTATTCTTGCTGCCTTTGTGTCGAGTTGTGTTCTCAGGAACCCAATTCTGTATCATTGTTTCCTAGTGGGTTTTATTTATTTGTTTGATTGTTTACGTCTGCTTTCACTTTCCAAGGTTTGTCTTTTAGATTATAGTATTGGTCCTTTCTGTGTTTACTAGTGCAATAATTTCAACTATGCCCATAATCCTTCCAGAGGTTATAGAAGTTGTGACTCTATACAGCCTCATAAACTGTGACAGATTTATATATGGTATAGGGACTGAAAATAATTTAACTGGCATATACTGTGTGCAGTTTAAAATTTAAGGGGCATAGGTCCAGGTGGAATGTCTCTTCCTAACTCTACCCTTTTAGTTTAAAAAAGGGATTTAAGATGGTAGTTCTACCTAGTGTCTCATTTTTTTAAGAGGGAAAAAGCTGCTGTGCCACATGAGTGGTAGAATATTTTAGTCCAATGTGAAGATAAAGAGCTTTCAGTAGCAGCAGAAATGGGCCCCCTACTGTCCAGGGCTGACCTGGGCCCTCTACTGTTTAGGGCTGACCTCAGGCTCTCTTTTGATCTCATACAGCACTGATTTTCTGTGCTTCCCCTTAGTGCCATAATTGGTGTTCTGATCAGGCACATCCTGGATTGTCCATCCTCCTTTAAAGTTTCTGATTAAGTAATCTCTGTATTTTTCTTTTCCCACCCATATGATTCCTCTCTAGTTTTTAATGTCTGGTTTGTAGAATGTATTTTTCTTCCTCTGAATTTGTGCCATTAGTTTGGTAATTACTCATATACTGGCCTGTGGTAAGTTGTATTGGACAACAGCTAACTTCTGATACTGTTCGATTTTTCTCATGCTTATATTTTTTTCTTCACCTGGATTGGTGTTAGTCCAACAAGAAGAGTATTCTTTATCCTCCAGGGCATTCATGTAGGACTTTGCTTAAAGTGCTTGTCATAGAAAAGTAATTTTTATTTCTCTCTACTTTCTTGCATATTTATGTTTCTTACCATTTTTTCCTAAGATGTGATAGCATTTGCTTATTAATGTTCCTGATTGCTCTTCCATCCTATCCTATCTAATTGAAAAAGAGATCAGATACAGGTATATATGATCAGCCCCTCCTCTCACGGTTTCTACTTCTTCCTTCATTGCCCTTGATTGCAGGTTAACTTCCTACAGAAATACTTCAAGGCCTTAAATAAATGAAGAGCATTTATTATGTTTCTACAGAAGGCTATGAAACTACCCATGAGAGCTGTGCAGAAGTGAATATGGTATCTGTCTTGGCCCTTTGATGTTCACAACCTGAAGGCAAACTTATACTTCCAAAAGCTAAGAGTTCTGCTGCTGAGTTGGAGTAGCCATTAGGCCAGATGGCTTTCTGGTGGGATGTGTGCTAGGCTGAAAGAGAAGATAAATAATAGCCTTTTCCTTGTTCCTTTTTCTGTAATGATGTCTTCTCTTCAACAGATTAAAGAAAGATATAATTTTCATTTGTAAGCATTTGTGAAATTCTACCCTGTGCTTTCTTTCCCATTTCTTCACTTGGTTTCGGAATAGGAGGATTATCTTGTTTGCCCTTGTATTGATGGCGTTTTGAAAGCATTTAACTTGACATTTGTAAGTAACTTACATGAGCAGCCACCTTGACATAATTTTAAAGGTGGTGCCCTTTCTCTTTCTCATCTGTCTGTCAAGTATGCTAGCTCCTTGGTAATTTGCTACTTAATAAGTTTTCACTCTAACCATTAGTAGAACAGTAACTAGATCTTTGGATTGTTTTTTCTGTTTTGGAATGAGAAAATTACTTCAAGGGTAGGGAATGTTAAAGAAAGATATGTTGGGAAAAGTCAATTTCAGAATAAAATGCATACTTTAAAATCTACTTAGACATATTTTTCTCAGCCTGTTAAATATGTAGGCATTAAAAAATTTCAAGTCTGTGTCAAAGTTTATCAGATGAAGAGGTGTAAAGTAATTACTCTCGCATCCAACAAAACCCACAAAATATCTTTTAGTAAACTCAGTGAATTCTGAGCCATTCTACATTACTGTTTTGTGTAGTCTCTTTTTCCCTACTGTGGCCCTCTGTTTTTCTGAGTACATTATAGACATTACTGACAGAATTTTGATTTTCCAGCTGTTAGAAAATTCTGCGTATAGTTCTCCCATCCCTTCACCTCAGTCCTCCAGCCGAAAAAAGGGACAGGGATTTAAGAATCCTGCCTCTGCCTGTGAATGATATTTAATGTATTCACCAGTGCTGGAGCTGGAGCTGCCATTCTCTCATCCAATCCTTGTTCAGAAGGCGGTGTGCCCTCTGTCACCCAGTAAAAACACGGACAGAACTTACCAGTAGTATTTATAACATTACTATGTAACTATTATACTGACTTTTGGATCTGATAGACATTAAATGCAGGGTAACATATTAGCTTGTATCAATTCCCGGTACCAAAACCAAAACAAAAACATATTAGCTTATAAAAGTACTGGATTACTTAGGTAATAATTTCTTCATGCAGATGGCTAAATGATTAAAACATTGATAAATGACCTGTCACTTCTATTTTAATATTTAAGTAAACTTTGGAATGGAATGGAATGGAATTACATAAATACTCTAAACTGTGTTAGAAAATTAGGTTTTTTATGACTCACTGTGAAGAGGCAAGTCTCAAGACGAAATAATCATTCTCCTTACTAGGGGAATTGGCCCTCAGTACTGTGAACTTCACTTGTGAAGATGCCACCTTCACCTGCCTGCTGGAGGGGAAGCCTGGTTTTGTGCACAGAGATGAAAACTACTGAGGGTCACCATGATCTATTTGTTATCTTCGCTGATATGTCCCTTCTTATGTCTGTCAGCAACATTTTGAAGTGAATCGAGTAGGAATGCTGTGATAAGTTTTCTTCTGAAACAGAAAGCCTGTATGAATCAAATGTCACAATTCATTCTAGGCACATAGCTTACAGAGAATGTGCTGGCCTCCAGAAGTTTGCTACTTATGGTTTCCTAACTATGTTTTAATGCAAAATGGTGCTTAGCAATTTTTTTAAAAGATACTTAAAAAGTTTGATGTGTTTCTCTGGCTAGAAGTTGAAGACCTCCTGTTGATTATGTAATAGCTATAGCTACTTTCTCTGTCTTTTCAAACAGATTATGCTCTTTTACAGATTTGGAAGACCCTGTCCTGCTGTTCAAGGTGAATAATAGAAAAAAAAAAAGATGGAAAGAACATGAATTTTCATTTCTTAAAATTCATTCTAATAACTAGGTTCCTGATCTCACTTGGCGATAATAAAAAATTTAAGTACTTGGAATATTAAGGAATGCATATATTCACAGTATTTTATGAATTTGGTCTCAGTAGTATCAATTTAAATATACTTTATGTGTTTAGAAATAATTTCATCACCAAATATTTATTTGGTTTCCCCCTGTGCTGAGAGAAGTTGAAATGTGTGGAACTGTTTTTTTTTTTTGTACTGGGATCGAACTCTGGTCCTTGCGCTTGTGAGGCAGGCAGTGGAACCACTGAGCTCAGTCCCTGGCCCAAATGTGTAGATTTTTAAAAAAATTGTTTATGGGTTTTACTTATAGAGATGTGCTATACAGATTAAACAGCATTCTCCATATATCTATATGAAAGTAAAATTGATAAAGTATTATGACTCAAAAAGATAATATAAAATCACAGCAGTGCCAAGTAATTACAGGCCAGAGTTGGTGTGATAATCTTCCCGAGGAGAAAGGAACTCCTGGGCTTTGAAGAATGTGTTCTGGAAAACCCTGCAACACTTGGCCTGTTACATTTTCATTCAAAAAGGATGAAATAGTAAAATGCAGGCGGAAATTCCAGGTTATACAAAAAGGTTTTAATGTAGCCTATAGGTTGAAGATACCTGTAGTGTTTTTGTTTCCTGTTTCTTTGTGCTTTTCCCACTTATACTTTCTTATTCCTACTTCCATGATGATTTCCAGTTTCTCCTTTGTAGTATGATAATACAAAAATATTTTATGCTTTCTGCTTACTTTCTCCCCTGTAGAACCAAAATTCTTAGTTTCTTAAATCTAGCAGGATAAGCAGCTAAGTAATGAGGGATCAGCAATTTGAATGAATGACTTTAATGTGTGAACGTTAACCCACACTTCTTTCAAAGATATCGGCATTTTAAAAGAAGATACTTGTTCACTTTTAAGTGGCAGAATTTCACTAATGAAGCCAAGAGTAATGAAAAGGGTAGTTGGGAGGGAGTAGGAGGGCTGGATTGGGCATCTTTTGGTCAGGTGGGTGCTTATGAGGAAGGCAGCCATTTTGGGAGGCCAGCCTCACAGTGTGTTCACACTGACACTTCCTGATATTCCTGCTCCCAGATCCCCATGTTATTCTTTGCTGCCACACAGCTAAAACAGATTAATCTATGAGTATGTGTGTTTAGGTCAAGCAAGACCTTGAAGAGTCACCTAGCTGCTCTCCTCCTCAGTGGTCATACGAGAATCAGAAATTCAGGTGGAAGGGATAAGGAAACACTGGTTGGTAAGACCACTAAGACCCTTTGTGATGGAAACTGTCTACTTTTGCTTCACAACCATAATAAAGTAAAATGTTTAAGTGATTTAGATTATTCTTCATTACAGCTTGACTTCCACCTTGGTCAGTTGTTAAAAATTAGTTTGAACGCTCCATGCTAGTTGCAGTAAGAATAGTTTCATCAGGCCTGGCCTATGATAAAAGCTGCCATTGGGATTTATAGATGTCTGCTGTCTTCCCATTTGATGATTTAGTTATCAAAGTAGACTCAGATACAGTGTCGTTAAGGATGATGAGGTAAGTTATTTTCCTGGGCTGTGTTAATCTGTTGTTTTAATGAGGAATATAAATGAAAAGTTGAACAGTTGCTGCATTTCCTTATACCCCAGCTTTCCCATCTGTGTGTCTGGAAGGGATGAAAAGTCAGTGCACTCCATTGATGTTGTCTCAGCAGCCAGGGAGCTACAGCTGTGCATTTGATGTGCAAGGGCAGATAGTCCTTCCCTGGGGTAGGGTTCTTTTTGCTGATCTTGTTACCAGGTGTGCTTCATGATCAAAATCTTGGTTATATTAAAACTTTTTTTTGTTTTTTTTGAGACAGTGTCTCGCTATGTAGTTCAGGCTGACCTGGAACTCACTATGTAGCCTAGCCTGGCCTCTAACTCACAGCCATCCTCCTGCCTCAGCCTCCCAAGTGCTAGGATTATAGGCGTGCACCACCACACTTGGTTACAATATTGGTTATACTTCTAAAATAGAGGTACAGAGGATTTTTAGGACCAGAAAGCTACTCTCTACGGCAGTACTAGCATGTGTATGTCACCAGACATTTGTCCAAACCATGCAGTGTACACCCCAAAAGGGAACCCTAGTGTAAAATAATCAATTTGGGATAATAGTGATGCATCCTTGTAGGTTCAGCAGTTGCACCACTCTGTGGGGATGTTGCTAATGGGAAGGCTTTGTGTATGGGGGGGCAGTGGGTATATGGTAAAGTCTGTATTTTCTGATTGATTTTGCTATAAACCTAAAAGTGCTTTAAATATTATTTGTGGTTGTGTATATGTGTATAAATAGGTCTGCCTGTCTTTCTTTCTGCCTTCCTGCCTCTCTCTTTCTTCCTCTCTTCCTCCCTTCTCCCCCACACTCTCTCTCTCTTCTGTCTCTTCTTTTCTCTCTCCTCTCTCCTCTCTTCTCTTTCTTTCCCCAGCGATTGAACTCAGCACTTGAGCTTGCAAGGCAGGTAGCAACATCACTGAGCTAATAAATCCCAGGCCTGATAGGTATTTCTTTAGATATCTGCATGTACATGTTCATTTATTTTATATATTTTATACACATTTATCTTTTTTTGAATATAAAAGCATTTTCAAACTTAAATTCTGTTAATGATCAGGGAGACTTTACTCCCAAATTTTCCTTTGCTGTGGTTGACTCCTGGACTTGGGCTTTGAGTGTACATCACAGAATCTCTGGCTAGTATTTCTTTTTGCTGGGGTTGTCTGAACTTTAGGACCAGAGGTGTGTTGGTAGCTGATACAGATGGTAGGAAAGAATTTATCTGGTAAATTGTGGCATTAGCCTATTTGAGACATTCTTTTTCCCAATGTGTATGGTTTTTATTTCCTCCGCCCCACCATGACAATATGTCTGTTGTGCTTGCTCTGAGTGTACCTCTTTACTTGGCCTTTTGTATTTGCACAGTGAAGTTTACAGCTAGAGCACAATGCCTAGCTCGGGATTCTAATGTATGGATTGCATTGTGCATTTCCCATCCCTGGCTCCTCAGCACACAATAACTGCAGTGTGGTGGACCTACACAGAGATAGCGATGGTGTTTTAGAAAACGCCAGTGACATGTGGCACTGCAGTTTGCTGGGTAAGCAGTTGCTCAAATTCCTCCACGTTGAGAAGCCTCCAGAAATGTCATATTTTGGCCTCAGTAATGAATGCCACAAATAACACCATAGGCATGGGGGACTTTGCTCAGCGTCTCAGATTCCAGCCAGCCTTTCTTTAGCTGGCTTTGCTGTAGATGTGTGGGTTTTTA
This sequence comes from Fukomys damarensis, assembly GCF_012274545.1. NCBI lineage: Eukaryota > Metazoa > Chordata > Mammalia > Rodentia > Bathyergidae > Fukomys > Fukomys damarensis. Next base: position 11,400,672 of record NW_022900926.1, on the reverse strand, counting down.
TTTTTATTTATTTATTTTTTTGCCTCTTTTCTTTTTAAAAGTAAGCTCCCAAAAGCTAGCCTGCCAGTCTTTGAATAAAACATTAAAAACCCATCCAAATTGTCTGTTCTTTGGATGTCTGTAGTGTGTTATGCAGTCTAAAAAAATCGGATACCTGGAGAAGCTATGAAAGGACCTTAAAAATTTTTTTTCTAACTCATTGATTTTTGTATCTCTGGTCAATTGTTATCATTTGGGTTAGGGAGAGACTGAGGGGAAAGACTGCTAAGCTTGTTAGCATTTAATACAGAAAATAAGATTTCATTTTGAAATATATTTGGCTAGTTTGATAATTATATAGTTTTTCATTGTTTAATAAACTCAGTGCTGCATTATTAGAACAGAGATTGATAGTTTGTATTTTATGAGGTTCTGCTGTAAGAGCAGATACAAAGCAAAGGCTTGCTTCAGATAGTAAGAATAAATAACATTGAAACTAATGTCTCGGTGAAGGAATGTGTAGGATGAGAAGTCCCAAGCCCCTTCTGCATAAACGTTGGCATGGCCTGCTCATAGGAGAAAAGGGACAAATTAGTTTTTCTGCTTTTGTCATTCCTCTCGTTCCCCAAGGTATTTGGAAATGCTCTAATTTACCAAGGAAGAGTTAATGAACAATGTAGAATTCTGAAAATAAAGGTCTATGCTTGGTCATCTCCCAGAATGTAGTTAGCAGTGTGTGTTTGGTTTAATTCCTTGAATATCTGTGAGTTGGTAGTTTATGAACCAGGATCAAGGAAGTTGTTCTGACTGGGAGCCAGAAACCTGAATTCTAGACTGTGCCAACGTTTTGGCTGGTATTAGGGGCACTGAGCCATTCTGTCCAACAGATAATCTTTTGGCCTACTAGTGAGCTGATTACTCATTGAAGTTCTTTTGTGAGAAGTGTTGAGGTAAGATACAGTTTTTCTTAAAGAACTCAACCTCCAAAAGTAATAAATATCAAAAGAGTAGAATGTAAGTGTGTCAGAGACATGAAATATAAAGTCTTAAAGGAAAAAAGTGAAATACTGTGAGATTGGCATAAGCATCAAAGGAAAGGAGAATTGGAGATTTATCTGAAAGCTTTTACATTTGGAAATAAAGTAGAAATAAACAAGTTGAAGAAGTAGCTTCGTAAGTCAGTAGGGCAGTATCCTCCAGTTGGTATGAGAGCTGATGAACCCGCAGTGCATACTGGTATCTTTGGTGCAAGTTATAAAGCCAAATATCTGTGTATTTTGCTTGGTTAGCAAATGTGTTTGCTGTCCTTTTGTGCAACAGAAGTCAAGTTGTTTCTAGGAAAACAAAACAATGATAATAAAAGAAAAATGACCTTTCTGGATAGCAGTATAAATATTTGTAGATATCACAAGTAAGAATTTAATTGTGTAAAAAATTCAGAAAATCAAAGTGAAAAATTAGATTATTTAAACTCTTTAGTTTTCTAATTTGTGAATCAAGGAGGTTAGATTAAATCACTGAAGCTTTTAAATCACATTTAATGCTAGTTATTTTTAAAGCAGCTCTAAAAAGGCCCATGATTTATTTCATCACCCTTTAATGAACCTATGTAATGTGTCAGACGTTTGGCTCTTTGAATATCTTTCATTGAATTTTCTCATCCCCCATTACCATCGTGTGATGCGTATTTTTATTTTAAAGAGAAAAAACTAAGGCATTAAGGAATAATTTATCTGTGCTCATTGAGAGGTAGGGCTAGAGGTCACACCCACTGCAGTGGACACTTGACTTACAAACTCAGTTCATTCCTGAGGGCTGGTTGTAACTCAGCTTGCTCCATTGAAGACTCAGGCTCCTCTGCACAGCTTCTTCACAGTCTCCCTCCTGTGCACAGGCCAATCTCAGGGTCCCTAGAGAGACCCTGACCCAGGATTTCTCAACCCCGCACAGGAGAGGATGTTGTCGTGTTCCTTCCAGAGCTCTTTAAGGGTTAATCTGTATCCGAGGCCATCTGGAATCTCAAACAGCCAGCATTTGGGTCTTAACTCAAGACTTTGGTCATAAGTTAAAACTAAAATTCCAGTCATAACCTAAGTTGTTCATATGTCAGTCTGGTCATAACTCAAGGTCCACCGTAAATTGATTATTCTTGAAGTGCTAGTGTGATGAGAATCACTGATTCTCAGGAAAAGTGATGCGTAGTGGAATCCAGGAGGGCAGGAAGAATCCTTTCTGTGGACTGCCTTTGTGACTTGTGTCTTGGTTCCTTCTCCCTCAAATGATAATTATCATGTGGAATGTGTTGTAAGCAGTGTGAAGGCAAAAAGAAAAAACAAAAGAAGTGTTGAGCCTCTGCTTGGTGTAACTGCCAGAGCACACCTGAGCAGGTTTGTAACAATTTGGGACGTAAGTATGTGGCACATAATACATCTCTTAAGAATCTGATTTTCTTTACATGATAAGAAGAAATATGCTATTTTGTTTGCCTTTTTTGTATTAACCTCCATAAACATCCATTATAGGTTTCTTTGTTGCTTTTTCTTATACAACTTTCTTCCCTTGCTCATGTTTTTTTCCCTCTTGTTCCAGTGTTTTTTTTATATCTATTATTTTCAGAGATTTTTGTCAGAGGCTTTTTCTATATGTTGGAGACTTTTGAGTGTTTTATTTTTGTGTTTTTTTTTTTTTTGAGTCAAGGTCTTGTGTTGTAGTGTAGGCTGGCCTTGAACTCACTCTATAGCCCACACTGGCCTTGAATTAATGGCAGTTCTCCTGTCTTAGCCTCCACTGCGCCTGGCCTTTTGAGTATTACTGAGTATAAATAATTAGTGGAAGAAAACAAATATAGATGAATGAATGTTGTTTTTAATTATCTTTCTAGGGAGCCATGGAATCCCTTCATTTGAAGGCATGTAGTATTAGCATTATATCTTCGAACATTGTCTCTCTTGTATTCTCTACATTACCCCCATCAAGGAGTCTGATGAAACATCTGGAAACCTCCTTGCTATACCCTCCATGTCTGTGAGGTTCCTTGACATTTTCCTTCTGTCTTTGCTGCATTCTGGATAGTGTATTGAGTTCTGTCTTCTAGTTTACTGATTTTCTGTTTGGATTATAATTTAGTATAATTTTTTATTTGTAGATGTTTTATTTGATTCTTTTAAAAATAAGCTCTTGATGCTCACTTTTTCCTTAATATTTTAAAGTACTTATTTGTATCTTCAAACAGATAAAACATACTTATTTTATGTTCTCTACTTAAGAATTCTTTAATTCCTAAGGATTATTGAACATCTGATTCTGATATTGTGTCTAAGTCTTGATAATTGTGGCTGGTTTACTTACTGTTTTGCGTTTTGATTCTGTTTTTTGGTATTTCATCTGTGGAATTGTTCATTTCTGTAAGCAGCTAGGCACATCTTGTCTTGGACCAGTTTAGACTGAATTTTCCTTTGGTACTTTTTAATCAAACAGATACCATGAATACCAGTCTCCTCGGTTGCCTGAGGGCCAGAATTTGACAGTTCTTCTCTACCTTATTTCTTGTGTGATCTGAACCATGGTTAATTCTGTTTTGGAATATATTATTAAATGCTGTATTAAAAATGCAGTGCACTCATTAGGCAAATACTTTTGGAAAAATTAGATCAAATGCTATAAATAAAATGTTCATAGCAGAACCTCTTAGGGTATTTATTAGGCAAATAGGAATCTTGACATTTAGTATTTGTGTCAGTAAACAGAATTTCCCTTGTTCTACTCCCTATAGTGGTGTATAGATGTGAACATTTCATGGGGCCAGTGAGACTTAACAGAATGCACTTGGACAAACAGAGCCTGGTGTGTGTGTGTGTGTGTGTGTGTGTCTCTTTTTCTCTCTCTCTCTCTCTCTCTCTGTGTGTGTGTGTGTGTCTCTCTCTAGGGTATATTTAAACTCCTGAGGGAAGATGTGATTGTATCTGGTAATCCTTAGCCTTAGAGGAAGACATTGTCATTGAGCAGAGCTCTTGTATCAGGTTGTCTTGTAGGCTTCTGGTCAGTTTTCTTCAGACCAGTCGGACCAGGAACCTAGTCATCCAGAGTGGTAGATACATAAGGCTATTTTGTTTGGTTGTTTCCAGTCTGTTTTCTGTCTCTTCCAGGTGAGTATAAATGTCCTGAGATCATGTGTGTCTGCTTTATCACTATTTCCCTACTAGAATGTTGAAAGTAATATCTATTGGATGCTGGGTCACACATGTATATTAGCCTCTTGACTTAAGTCTCACAGTCACCTGTGGGTGGGGCAGTGTAACCAGCAGTCTTCTCACATGGTTTGTTCAAGGGTGGTTTCCTTTTTGCATCTTTCTGAACCCTCCAGTGTCTTTGGAGTAGAAGTCAACTCTGCCAGTGTCTGCAACCATCCTAAATGAAAAGTAAGTTCTCTTAAATGTCTCCTTGTTAAAAAGTCATTTCCTTCTTCAAGATTTACCTCAGATGCCATGTTCTTGGTAAAATCGTAATTTTCTGAGACACAGTTACTGATTCCAGTGTTAATATTTCTGCTGCACTTTGTACACACATCTCAAGATGTGCCTCCTTGATTTTTGTCTTTCCTCCCAGACTTTGAGTTCACAGAAGGTAGAAATGCCAAACAAACACGTTAGTCACCTTTCCATTGCTGTGACAAAATACCTGGAGAAATCGGCTTTAAAGAAGGAAAGTTTTGTTCCGGCTTTTGACAACTTTAGAGGCTTCCATTCATGCCTGGCTGGCTCCTCTGTTTGGGGACCTGAGGCAAGGGAGAAGGGTAGGGAAGAGGAGAGGAGAGGAAGGAGAGCTGGGGACAAGATAAAACCTTTCAGGGCCTTACCCCTAAGAACTTACTTCCGCCACGTAGGCCTCATCTCCTAATGTTTCTCCCTCTTCTCAGTAGTGCCATCAGATTATGACTCTTATCAGTGGATTAATTCACTGAGGAGGTCTGAACCGTCATGATTCAGTGACTTCGTGAAAGCTCCACTTTGAACATTGCTCACGGGGACCAAGCCTACTATTGTAAGCCTTTGGGGGACATCTCTGATCCAAACTCTAAAAGGAAACTTAAGTAATAAGTCAGCCAGGACTGAGGCAGTTAGGACCTGTCTTTAGTATGCCTGACACCGGGAGACAGAAGGGGAGGAGAGTAGAGGAGCTGCCTGAGCATCTAGAAGATGTTTTAGTGTGTGCTAGTGAAAGAGCAGTTGGGAGCAGAACTCAGCCATGATTGATAGACCTGCTCTGACAAGTCCTTTCCCATTGGGTGAATTTGATATCACAGTGAGTTATTTGCTAGCTGTTATCCCTTTTTACAGATGAGGAAATGAAGTGAGTTTACCACTGGCACATTTGTCGAGGAATGGAAGATGCCCACAAAGCAGTGCATGATGGAGGAACTGGGTGTGCATCAGTCCTGCGCTGTGCCTGCTGCACTGCCCAATGTATCTTTATCAACTTGTGGGCATGAGCTTTGTGAATGTCTTCCTCTTGGTCTCTTAGAGAAATTCTGTTCAAGAGAGCATGGTTCTATTTTAAAAATGAAAACCATTGAGGAGGTATGATTTATTAATGAAATGCTAACTTAAGCCAGTGTTGCAGTGTGTTTTCTCTTTGAACTGAGGTGTGTATTTATAGACAGTTACCTTATTCTTTTTATCCTAGTTTCAAATAACATAACTAGTTGTTATATCTTAGAAATCATTTAGTACTTGCCACACCTCTTGTGATACATTCTATTTATACCCATTTCATACATGTGTAAAACAAAGCAAATGAGAATTAGATGTCTTGCCTTGGGTAACTTGTAAGTAGATATGTTTAGAACTTTGACATTAGACCTATAGAGTCCAGTACTCTTAGCCATTATGCTCCATTTATATACTGTAAATATTTAGACAGATAAGCATACAACTATTGTAAACATACTTGTTACTTTAATTGAATATTAATTCCTGTGAGTCTATAGTGATGTGTATAGTACGTTGCTATTACATGATAACTCTGCAGATTTTTGTTTTTTAACTATTTGATGTAATTCTGTTATAGAAACATAAAAGGCTTAAAAGTACTAGATTTTCCTCCTTAAGAAATGTGTGTGGGGAACATTAATTTTATATACTGTGTGAATTGAAAAGTATACATTTTGATTTGATTTTGTTAATGAAACAATCCAATAGTATGTTGGTTTTTCACTACTTGTAATAGTCTGGTGGCAGCTTGTATGTAAGCATCTGGGAAGTGCCATGTATCTGATCTGGGATGTCCCAGGAGTGTGCGTCTTAGGTGGAAGTGAGTCACCACTTTGATGATGTTTTGCCCTTGATTAGACAACAAGCTTCTCTTCTGTGGCTGTTGGGGGCTTTTATATTTCTGTTGACAGCAGCTTCTTAAAGTAAGAAAAGAAATCTACTCATGGCAAAATATATTGAATCTTTAGAGATAGTTGATTTATTGTCCCAGTTCCATTATCTTGTATTAAAAAAAAATTTATCCTAAAGGGTGAATACCACATTGTACTGTAGAAAATTGTAAATAGAAGCATAGATTGAAAATAAAAACAACTTGTGTTCTACAAATAATTGTGAAATAAAAAAATCAAACCTTAGTGTTGATGAAAATAAAGTATGTAGGTTACATTGAATAATAACAGGTTAAAAAATTTTCCTAGGGGAGTGATACTTTGTAGATGTTTTGTAAGTTACTTTTAGGTATTGAGGGAAGCATATCTTTGTTCTGTTTTTAAAATAAATAGGGCCAGGGATTTAGCTCAGTGGCTCTGCCACCTGCCTCACAAGCTCAAGGTCCCAAGTTTGATCCCCGATACCAATCAATCAATCATATAAAATTAAAATAAAAACTCCCGACATTTTTATGTTTTGGTTATTTTATATTTACATAGTATAGCATAAAAGCAGAGATCATTTTGGTCATACTTTTTAGAATTCATGCTTTGTGTGTGAGGGATGGGAAGACTAAAGTGAAAAAATTTCACTTTATATTGTTAAAATTAGCAAATATATTTATTTATAATGAATCATGTATTTTATATCATGTTCATAAATCTCTACTACTGGTGGAATCTTTAGTACTTGAAAAATAAAAGATTTTCTCTTTCTCTTTGCTCCAGAAACGTGCTAAGGGACAAGTGTTATTTGAGAAAGTATGTGAACACCTCAATCTCTTGGAAAAGGACTACTTTGGGCTTTTGTTTCAGGAAAGCCCTGAGCAGAAAGTAAGTGATACAAGCTTTATTCGTGTCTTTAGAAAATTTTGTATTTTTTCTTAACCAGTTTATCTCAGTATACTTAGCCTTAAAATATCTATGTGTTTATTATGACAAATTTTTACTTATCATAGAAACTTGGTAAACATTTTAAAATTTTCTTGTGTGAGAGAACCATTTAACTTCTGCGGGTGTGTGCGTTTGTGCGTGCACATGCACAGTTGTGTGTGTATGCATATTATGTTTACTTTCCATTTGTATTATGAGCAGATAGAACATCGTACATGTTCATTATTTCAGATTAAAAGGACTGATTTAAAATTATATTAAAATTTTAGCTCTTGAATTCCTAGTGGAGTCAGTTCAAGAATGTGTGTATGTGTGTGTGTGTGTGTGTGTATGCGCACACACATACATTAATGTAGAAGATTTTCAGTGGTGGGAAAATTGATATTCTGGCAAAGAGTAAGTACAACATATTTTTAAAAATGTATTACCCAGTGAGTGAGTTGGTGCATGCCTGTAATTGTAGCTACTAGGATAGAGGAGGCAGAAAGATTAACAAGTTTGTGTGCAGCCTGGGCAATTTAGTGAGACCCTGTCTTAAAATAAAAAGGGCTGGGGGTATAGCTCAGTGGTAGAATACTTGCCTAGCATGTGTAAGGCCCAAGATTTAAACCGTTGTGCTGCTAAAATTAAAAAAAGATTCTTAATCATGACTGACTCCTGGCTTTTGGTGGTGAGTATGGATGGTGATCAAATTCACTCATGCTTTCTACATGCAGGTGTGCAGTTATCTGTATGCTGAGTATTAAGGAGGTGTGTTTTAAGGGTTGTCATAAGGGCACCCATGTGTACTTATTTGAAGGCCCAGGAAAGAATGTACAGATGACAGCAGCTGTGTGAAGTGAAGGTGCTCTTGCCCTGATGTTGGGTTGAGGGGAGAGCAGAGGAGCTCAATTCAAAGTGACCTGCCAGCATCAGGAGTGTGTTATTGTTTCCACTCCAGGAGTTCCTGAGACACTAATCAAGAGAATCAGGGTGATCTGATGCTTAATGCTAAGTTAGGGAACTTCAGGACTTCTTGGTTTCATAAATTAAATAAACGGTAAATATTAACCAGTTCTGGCAGAATTTGAGTTAACCTTGAGGTTTTTCTCACTGTCAGGAAAGGGCTTTCCCTCTTCACTTCTACTTCAGTTTCCAGCTCTTAGGAATTAGCATGGTTGAGAAGATGCTGAACGTAGGAGTGAAGAAGAAACGTTGGGTCCTGCACCCTATGAGGCAGCCCTTTTAGTCTATTAGATTGTATGCCGTGGACAGTCTCATGGGACCACTGTGTCTGAAGATTGCCAAAGCACCTGGTCACGTGAAAGGAATTACTGTCCAGACATCTTGCATTGAAATCAGTCAGCAGAACACAAGCAGTCATTAGAGGGTAGCTTAAGTGTGAATTTTGTTATTTACCTACATCCATCATTGTTTGTATTTATATATTTCAGTGATAAAATGCAGTGCACCAAGAATGATAATTACATGTAAATTAAATTTTCTTAGTTGTAATTCCTTAATACTTAATTTGCGGTTTTAATTCTACATTTAGACTAATGATATTGTATTCATGCCTGCTGAATAGTATGTGAGTATTCTTATTAGAACTCTGGAATACTCTTCTTAGCATTATTAATACATTTAAATAAACTAGGCACTTTTCTAGGGCTATAAATTATAAGGTGGTCTTGTTAACATTTCATCATTCTCATCTGTCTCTCAGAGCTGCAAAAGGGAATGATAGGCATCTGACTATCATTAGATACTTTAATTTTTGAGGTTCTATATTGACAGATTCATAGGAGCACTTAATCTTTGTAAAGTAGGGAGACCAATCAGTATGTTGTAAAATATGTTGAATACAGTAATAAGTGCTGATGGTAGAAACAGGATATACGGAAGTTTGATATTTCTGGAACACTAGTTTTACATAAGAAAGAGTAATATTTAGATAGTAGGATTCACTAAATTTTAATTTGATACCTTCAAGTATATGTGTATAGTTCCTATCTTACATCTAAATCTCACATCCATTTATTTTGTTGGGTTTTAGATTCCTCCTCACTTTACCTCTATTGTGTGTCATTCAGGAAGATCTCTTTGCTACCTGCTAACACCCTTCTCCTTTTCTCTTTGTCCACAGATTATGCTTTGGTTTGGGCCTCTGACATCTCTTGTTTTGACTAATTTATTTGCTTTGTACCTGGACTAACTGCTGGGTCCTAGGCACCTTTGATTCTATCTGATATTGTACTGACTGGCTTAGAACCTGTTTAATGGGTGCAGTCTTATTCCCTGAGTGTGGCTTACACAGTTCTTGGTCATGTAACCTTAGTGCAGTTGAGCACACTTCTCAGTTCTCTCATACTATCTGTATTTAATACAGACCAAATTACTCTACTGGAGTCAGTCTTGCTGGTACATACTGCATCTGCTTGCATAGTGTTCTTTACATTTGGAATGTCTTTCCCATTTCTTTGCTATCTGAATGCGTATTTTTCCTTAAGAGCCACCCTAAGTATCCTACCCTATGAGGTTTTCTTTGTGTTTCACCACCACCATTCTTGCCCTGAACTCTGGGAGTTGACTGTTCCCTCTGTCTGTTGTCAACACAGCTGGTACCAACGAGTGCTTGTCTCCCTTTCTCCACGTTACTCTATGATTGCACCTGAAAATGGAATGCTGAAGTCTAATGAAGTAGAGAATTGTGTGATGACAAGTCCCAAGGCTTGGCTGTGGAGAAGGGATGGCTGAAGTCAGGAGAGGGAAAAAGGGCAGTAAGGCAAAGAATAAGATAAGGATGGGTGTGGATGGCCACCACAGCATTCTCACTGACAGAAGATGCTAGCTATTTTTTTTACCTAGGCTTTATTTTAACTCAACTTTGGGGGAATGAAGAGTGGGATGTCTTTCCTGGGGCTTTGAACTATTTAGGAGAGAAAGTACAAATATTGTTAGCAGTGCAATTATTCATGTATAATTAATTTGCTTTCTTTTTTTTGCATGGTATAATTTTTTATCCCTCTTTGCTTATGGAGATAAGATCCAGTCCTCAAGATATGTAGGCAAAAGAACGTTTTATTCTTCCAGTGTAGGTTTGCATAGTATGGTATTTTTATCCCACAGAAAATTACTATTAGCTTAGTCTTGGCTTTGTTTGGAACCTATACAGTTTCAACAATAGGATATAAAGGTGTAGTCATTTTTTCTTTTGTCCTTTTCCTTTTTTTGGTGCTGAGGATTGAATCCAGGTCCTTGTGCATGCTTAACATATACTTTATCACTAAACCATTACACTAGCCAGTTTCTATCTTTTCCATGTCAGATATTATCTGTATTTACAGAAGTTTCAGATACTTTTTTCAACCAGTTGTAAAGGCAAAACAAAGCTATAAATGCTTTGTATGAAAATTTTACATGAGAAACACCTAAACTGTCTTTTGTTTTCAGTCTTTGGTTTTTCATGGTTGAAACAGTAAGTTGGAATCTTTCAACTCATTGTGAATCTGAAAACTTGTCATCATCAGTGTTAGAACCCTTTAATGTCTGTTCAAAAGTGCTTATATAAACTTTATTATGGAAAATGTTAAAATATGTGGAATCAATACGTTATTTTCTTCTATATGGATTCTCAAGCGCATGTCGTTATTGTGTTCATGTCTAAATGGAACCATCGTTAAGGGTTCTGGATTCTCTTTAAAGGGAAGAATATTATCTTGAATTTTTTATGTTAATGGAGTTTGGCATTTGGCCCAGGCACCATAATGTCATTTTGCTGCAACCCATATTGAAAGAGGCATTTGTTAGAAATGTAGTTGATACCCACAGCTAACTATGAAAATTAATTAAAGCAGTTGTCTGATAGCCAGACCATTTTCTCCCAAGAAATAGAATTAAGAACTCAAATTCTAAACTGTTGGCACATCTGAACTATTTTTAAATAAAATTCTGTATTCTTTCCAGTTAAAATTTATAATCCCACATTCTCCCAGATGTATAGTGAATGCTTCACTGCGATATTGAAAGCCCGTAACTTTTCTCCCAACACCAGCATTATGATACAGTTCTATGAGACCTAATTTAGCCACATGTGTACATTAAAGGGAGTCTGTTTCAGTGCCATAAATTCCTTTGAGAAAATGCATATTTAACAAAACTTTTATATACTTTTCAGTATCACTAAACTACAGTGAGTTGGGCCAGGCTCTCACCTGGCCAAATTGAGGAGCACCAAAATGAAGGCATGCTTAGGTATTTGGAAAAATTTCTAACTCTGAAATCTTTGGGGAATTAGGAGAGATGGGTGCTTTTTAGGAAAAGGAATTGTAAAACAGTTACTCTAACACTTGTTAAAACAACGAGGTAGAGTTTATTTGGGACTATTAAAATAGGTATAAGGATGACTCAGTGAGGTTTTTCAGTGGGCAAGAAAGATTGGGCTCAACTCTGAATACAAGAAAAGTATGACTTTATAGTCGAGGAGTAGAATGGGGGTCAGTGGATAGAAAGTTACATAAGGAAACACTAGGGCCTATTGGGGAATTCTGGCTGATCAACTAGACTTCTTGCTGAAGGCAGGCCAGGGCCATCTTACAATGCCTGCTGGGCAATGGTAGATGAAGAACATACTCAGATAGTGAGGGCCACCAGTATCGAGGATAGAGTATTGATAAAATTGGATGATACATAGATTGAGAAGTGCAAAAGTTGAGGCCTAGTTGGGAAGAGGATTTAGAGGAGACTAATTTTAGTCAAGGAGAGTTGCTGTAAGAACTAGACGATGGGTCTCATAAAGGCGTCTTGAGTTGTTATTGGATCTGGCATGGTTAGAACCTGCTGCTGGTGCTGACTGGTGGCTTGTATCTGTAAGGTGTAAGTGGTTAGCAAATACAGTAACAAGGTGGTAGGTCTTGGCATTCTTTGGTGTAGGGGCTCAGTGAGATGGGGAGGAGATAAAAGAAACAGATTTGGGAATGTGGAACCTGTACTCTGCTAGGACTTTTTGCAGAAAGCTCTCGACACTTGGTATTTTGACTCACTTGAGTTTGGGAGCCTACCTGATAAGCTAATTAGAGGAATTAAAGATGTGTCTCTGCATTTGGCTTTCAAGAAAAGACAGGACTTCTACCTCAAAATAAATCTAAATGGTACTGCTCAGTGTGTGGTTGGAATCTTGAACTGGTACCAGTCCTCACCCAGACCTGCTGAGTCAAGACTGACTTGGGTTTCAGTTCGTACGTACATAAAAAGTGTGAGAAGCACTCTTCTGTGAATGAAGACATGTTCGTGTGAGGTAGCAGAATTATAGGAGTTTGCATGTCATCCATGCCAAGGGGTCAGGGGGTCTCATTGAGGAGTGAGCAGGTGTTCCTGGCTGCCAAGGCAGAGTCAGGGCATTTCCGATCTGCGTATGCTATATCCACTTTGAGGTTCTTTCTAGTTCTAGCACCCTGTGTTTATAAATATTACAATTCGTAACCAAGACGGCATTTTTTCTAGATGTTTCTGTTGTTAGAGGATAATTGAGAATGATGCTTTAACACTTTTCTTTGAGAGCCTGTATTAAAAATGTTATAAGGAAATGTCTTAGGACTTTCCTAAGCAACACTGTTTCATCCTCAGATTTAGAGGGTAAAGAGTTGGATTAGAAGTTTTCTAACTAAGCAATAGGTGTGTAGAATAAAAACATATGTATATACAGCTATTTGGTATGCTGATTTGGAGAACATTTTTTGCAATCTTCTCAGGCAGATTTTTTTTTTCAGGCGGATTTTTAAAATAATTCTCTTTTGTGTTGTAGATTCCATTAGCAGTCTAGGGAATTCGTAGGTCACTTTTCAGAGTACTGTTTTAAATACAGAATTCTTATATTATTAAGCATGCAGGACTGTAAAGAAAGGCAGTTAATAAGTAACATTCTCAAAACAATAAAATCTGGAATAAAGTAATAGGGGTGTGTTTTAATTAATATATTTATCAACCATCAGTATCTAGTTTAATGCCAACAGTGCTTTCAAAATATTGGTTAGCATAAATGGTGTTCAGGATCTGCAACTAGTATATTGTGATACGGTAGTATTTTTTATTTCTGCTGGTGACAAGTACTACTGATATTAAACAGACTTCTTCCTTGCTATATGCAGAATTAATGATGATGTAAATTTCATTTAGAAATTAGTGAAAATAAAGATGTAGCAGTTTTTTCTTCCATGGCATTGCCTTCTGACTTCATGTTCTAATTTGATTTAATAATTCAGATATTCTAAGACCACATTTTACTTTACTTTGGTTGGAAGCCCATTATGGGGTTACTTGTAATTTTTACTGATGGCTTTATTTTACCTGATGCTCATTAGAAGATGAATATTTACTTTGGCTATTGAATTGGGGTAGGTAGGGGAAGGTGGAGAGAAGGACACCAAATTGGTTGAACATTCCTGTTTTTAAGTAGGTGGAAAATACTTTATTTTTTAATAAATCAAGATAAATTTTATTGAACTATGACAAGAGTTTCAGTTTTTCTGATTTTTTTGCATTGTTCCTTATACTGAATATTTGGGAAAACTTCAAGGAAATCTCTGTTTTGCACATCTGGAGCTGTCAATAAAACATAAACTCAGGCTTCTGAATGTTCATGGGGGCTGTAGGTAAATCTGTCTTTTGATACATTTACCACATGTATTGTTATCAGGCAAAAATTGGAGAATTTGGTTAGTTATTGCTTTACCATGTATGCAGAGGTGCTTAAACTAGTCATATTGGTAACCATTTTCATGCGAAGGGGTCAGGTTGTTATGTCTCATCTCTGTTTCCAAGAGGAATGATTACTGGAGTGGGCGGCTTTGGAAAAAGGCCAACATTACCGGACTGTTTTCTCTAAGGGAAAAGGTTTAACTTTTAACTTTTATTTCATCTGGCCCATAAATGCAGTGAATATTTTGTGAAACCAAAGTCTCATTTATTAACTTTTTATAGATACAAATATTTATATAAATATCAAATTCTTTAATATATGTAAAACATTCTCTTTGGAAAAAATAAAATTTTGTGGTATAGAGCAAAAGATGATAAACTAATTTAGTTTTATTACTAGAAAAAAAGAACACCCTAATCTAATAAAGTTATTGGGTAAAGTATTTTCTGTGCATATTTACTCTTCAGGAAGCATTTAAATGAATTATTGGGCAAAAACCGTCTTCTCAGGTAGATGCAGTGATCCTCATTTTGCAGTTGAGGAAATTGAGGCGTAAAGAAACTAAAGAATTTGTCCAAGTCACAGAGCTGGTGGTTGGAAAGCCATGTCTTGTCTCCATGTGTTTCTGAATCCAAAGTCTGTATTTGTGACTTTAGTAGCCAAATCTTTAAGTCTAGAATATGGTTATTATGAACCATATGGGCCAGGGTGGATAGGCGGGGACGGAGAGGTGTACTCATGTGTGTGTGTTCGTGCATGGCTCCCCATTTTCTTATTCTTTACCGTCATTTTTCATCATTCAGTGTCTGTTTCTTTGTCCGCCTCTCCCTCCCTCCCTCTCTTCCTGCCTGCCTCTCAGGATCTGTGCTAGGTGGATGCTCTAACCTGATATGTCCTTAGCCTTCCTATCTGTATATCTTTTTTGTTTTTTGGTACTGGGGCTCAAACTCAGGACCTTGTGTGCCACTGAGCTAAATCCCCGGCCCTGATCCACTCAGCTGCCCTCAAGTGTTGAACTTGACATACTAATTTTTATTGTTTATTTTACATGTTAAAAGGTTTTATTTCTACTATTTATTTGTAATTGTCAACGTAGAGAGAAGGTAATAAACTTACATTTCTTTATATTAAATCATTTTTACCTTTTGAACTTATGATTCTGGGCAATAAAGTTATACTAACTACACTCTGAGTACTCAGAAGTAATTATTTTGAAATTCTAACACAGTAATGTAACTTGTTCTTTTAAGATTGCCACAGGGTGGAGAGGAAGGAGGCATGCAAGGGCAGATAGTAGTCAGCAGGTATTTATTTAGTACTTACTGGCTGTGTGAAGCTGGCAAGTACTGGAGGACACAGGTACTGTTGTCTTCCCCAGTCCTTGCAGAGTTGTAGTTTGGGGAAGGGAAGATTCTCTTACTCCTTGGCAGGAATGGAGATTGCAGCATGGAGTTAATATAGGAAAGGGAAAACCAGGGAGATGAACGGAAGGAGTCACTTCTGCTGCTGCTGCCTTCTCAGTCTTTGGATATGGTCCAAAGTGAGAAGCTACACCGACCTCCAGTCCGTCCCAGGCTCAGTGTGGTAGAGACTGTCCGGAAGATGAAAGGGGCTGTATGTGGCTGGCTGACATATGACTTGAATCCCGGATCTGTAGAGCCCCATGGACTCCCACCACGCTCTCCAGAAGCGTCAGGTCATTCGTACAGGGGGTTGGTGGTCTAGTGAGACTAGGAGGTGCCAGCTGGCTAGCACTGGTCAATCCTTGGGCTTTCAGAAGGCGATGTTATGTCCACCACCTTTTGTTGGGACAGAGAAAGAAGCCTTTTTTGCTCTTGTGTGGGAGGTGCCTGTATCTGTTCACACTAAAGAAATTAGCCATTTGGAAGGGTCTGTCTTAGACCAGCGTTTCCCACTCTGCTCTCCTCTTTCTTTGTGCTAATGGTTTGAGGGATTTCTTTTCAGTTTGGCACCAGTTGCATCTGATTCTGTTTTTCTTGGTGTGGTCATTACTTCATTGGCTGCCAGTGCCATGCGTTTGACCCTCCTTTGCCTGTCCCTCTGGGCAAGAAGCTGAATGCTGTGTTTTTCTTGCTTTGCCCACTCATCATAGCTGCCACTTGTGAGCCAGCTGTGTATGGGGCAGCAGCTGCAGGGTGTGGAAGCTGGGTGCCAGGCTCTTTTCTGAGGGCAGAAATTAGAGTGGCTCCCTCAGATGGTACTGGACGTACCACTGCAGAACCCCACTGACCGTTCAGATCAGTGGTCCCTGCAGCTGGGACAACTAGGAATGTGACAGTGGCCTGTGGTCTGGTGGCTCTTTATGGAGAGGTTTGAATGTAGACTGTGTTAGGACAGAGCCCTGCACACCTTGCACCCTTGTGAACGG
Organism: Fukomys damarensis; assembly: GCF_012274545.1. Classification (NCBI taxonomy): domain Eukaryota; kingdom Metazoa; phylum Chordata; class Mammalia; order Rodentia; family Bathyergidae; genus Fukomys; species Fukomys damarensis. The sequence goes on along the minus strand of NW_022900926.1, from coordinate 11,384,316 downwards.
TGGAGGTCCACATCACTCTGCTTTCACAGCATCCTGCTGTTCCTGCTCTTTAGTAGGGCAAGGTCACGCTCTGCTGTACAGTTCAATATATTATAGTGACAGCAGGCTCTCCTTACTTCCTGTGTAATAACATTTTGCTTGTGTTGTATAGTTACACAAAATCCTGTTTAAGCACAGATATGATACATTATTTGGTATAGTTAGAATGAATCAAGCTTTTTTAAAGTCAATTATTTCAATCAGTTTATTGCATCTCAAAAGTGTACTTCTTTAATAACAGGGTGAGCGAACTTCAATAATGAACTTGAATTCAAAATGTAGAAGAACATGAATGGACAATATATAAATATAGACAAAAACTTAACATATAAAATGTTCCTTGTGGGGGTTTTTGCTTATAGCTTTGAAACATTTAATATCCATAAAATGAAATAAGTCACACGTATAAATACTGAATATTTTCTCTGGTGTGAAAAACTATAATTGTACATAAGATCCTAATGGCATAATTGACAATGTGAAATAGGAAGAAAAGGGCTAAAGGTGTAGGGAAAGTGGGAAGGGTAGGGGAAAGGAAATAAGGGAAAAGAAAAAAAATGAGAAAATGGAAATAATGTTTTTGTAAATAGGGAAGGAAGGAGGGGGTGAAGGGGAGAGCAGGGACAAGGGGAAAAAGTGAGAACCAAGACCTGTCATGTAAAGGTACAAGATCCCAATGAAGAATGTAACTGTACTGTATACCTAAAATGTACCAATAAACTCAATGAGAAAAAAAATGATTTAATATCCTTAGATGTTTTGACCACGGTGCTTCAGATTTGGCCTTTTGTCGTTATAAGGTGTTATAGTGGTTGCCTGTTGTGTTTTCTGATAGCTTCCTCAAAGAGCAGAAATGAGGTTCAAGTGAAACAGCTCTGTATGATTGTATTCCCATTTGGAATGAAGTTTAAAAGACAGAAGGATGTTGTATAAAGACAAGGAAGGAAGTACTATTTCATCTCGGCAGTACCTCTCCTTAGCATGCCGAAGTTGCAGGGGAGAGAGGCTAGGGAGGAAGAGGAGTTGGCTTTAGAATTTTTGATTATTGTACTTGATAGATGCATATAAATGTTCAGCTGCCCATTTTTAGTACACATTTTATCCTTTAGGAGTAGAAACCTACTGTGAAGAACTCTCAGTTCATTGTCCACAGGGGTTATTCACTGGCATTTTATAGAGTAGAAGTTGTATGTAGATAGATCGTGTCTCATGATTAGATTGATTTCAAATTCCAAGAAACTGTGATCCACTGAATTCACCTTAAAAAGTATTTAACAATTTTATTTAAATATATATATATACACACACATATACATATATACATACATACACACATATACATATATACATACATACATACACACATATACATATATATACATGCATACATACATACACATTTTGGGGGGGAGTGTACCAGGAATTGAACTCAGGACCTCATGCTTGGCAGGCAGGCGCTGTGCCACCAACTTACATCCCTGGCCTTACAAATTTTTATTTTTAACATCACACCACACCCCTGCACACTCAGAAGCGAATCAGTAGTTAATCTAGTAGTATGCTAACGGGTGAAAGTGGCTCTGAGTTGGACTTTATAAAAGTGTATTTTATAGTTAAGTTACGAAATATAAACTTTATTTCTGGAATTTTCTTATACTGTACCTTTTAAAATCGATGCATGTGAGTAATACATAATGAGATTTATTTTGGTGCATTGGTCTGGGATATTTCTGAACTAACCCCTTTTCCCTCTTGCAGAACTGGCTAGATCCTGCAAAAGAAATAAAGAGACAGCTGAGAAGTGAGTATTTAAATAATCATACCATGAAGTTGTTATTTTTACATCTATTTCCATCTTTTAATAAGATTTATAGGTTACAGCCTAGAGTAACAAGTAAGATGACAATAGAAGGACCTATTCTGTCTTGCATTTATACCTCCTCCTACATTAATGCTTGATTGCGGTTGTTAATTTTGTGCACGCCTGAGGACTCCAACCCTTCAGAAGGCTCAAGACTCCCATTCCTTCCTGCTCCCTTACGGGGCCTCCCACTGTGAAGTAGCATGGTATCTTATTACTCCTTTTTGGAGAGAACGAGCGCTGATTTTCTGCAAGTTTCACTCTGTGCAAGACCGGACACCATTGCTGTGTTAGGTGCTTTGTGCTGCAGGCAGACTGGCCGCCTTGGTGTGTCCGCCTCATTGTGGAAGTGTGGAGCGCAGTTGAGCGGCGTCTGTGTGCACTGTTCTAGCTTCCCTGGCAGAGCACGCCCGGGTGAAGGAGAGCAGAGCAGTCTCTGCAGTTCTGTGCTCATTGCCTTCTCTGCTCCCGTTTGTCCCGCGTAGTGACATGGAGTCTGGGTTGTAGTTAGGCCTGCGTGTTCTCCGCAGAATCCCAGCATGGCCTCAGGCGTCCCGCTCCAGCGGCCTCGGCTTCCTCCGCGGACTTCCTCTGTGCATCGCCTTGCCTGTGATAGCTACGTCAAGAAATGGTAGCATCACACATCTCCGATAGGAGATTCAGATACTTAAAAGTTACTTCAGGGTCTGTGATGATGCAAGTGGGGAAGCAGGAAGCCAGGAGCAGCTGGAAAGTTCAGACAGGAGAACAAATTCCTTCTGAGAGTGCTGCTCCAGAGCTATTCAGGGAGAAGACGTCCTGAGAACTAACCTTCACATGCTCTGTACTGTTGACTGCTTCTCCCTTTTCATTATTTCTAATGTTGAGACCCTGGAACAAATTTCTGCTTTCATTCCTGTCCTTTCTACCTGCCGTCAGTCTCTCATTTTAGTGTCTCTTGTTTTATTTTCTTTTTCCTCTTTCACTATTAATCTTAGTCTCATCACTTCTTTCCATCTCTACTCTTTTATTCTGAGCATATACCTTCTTTTTCTAATCTCCTTTCTTTTCAGAATGTCTTTGATTGGTGTGACCAGTCTTCTTGGCTTGCCCAGAACCAAGGGTTTCCTAGGGTTGGGGTATTTGGTACTAAGGATGGAAAGGTCTCAGATGATCGGGCAGGTTGGACACCTTGTCTGATTATTTTTATTTATTATTTATTATTATTTAAAATTATTTACTATTCTTGGTTTTCTGGCATTCGTTGTCTTCCTGCCTCCTTCCCCTCTTATCTTTTTTGCATTTTTTATCTTGTTGTATCATCAATTTGTGTTTGTTTCGTGTTGGAAAGGGTTAGGGGAAGGGTTAGATAGACTCAAGAGCATTGTGCTAATGCTTTGGAAGGAACTGAATCAGAGAACTTTGGTAGATGCTCTGTAAATGCCTGGGTTCAGGAAGGTATGGGTGCTTGGTTCTTACTCATGCTCTGCACCCAGCCCTGCTGGGTGACCTGAGCAGAGAGAACAGGCCAGCTCCTCAGAGAGGATTGCTGATCCATCCGTTGAATTGTTTTCTGTGGCTTTTGTTTTGCCTCCTGTTTGGTTATGTATGTGTGCCACTTTTTTCAGAGTCATAGGTATTTCCTGTTGGAAATTTCTTTTGGAAGAAAAGTTTTTAAAGAGTTTCAAAGCTTTTGGGAAAAAAAACTTTCCAAAAACAGCTTTGAAAACTTTTGGAAGACAAGACTTGCTGATTATGAATCATGTTTTTATGTTTTGATTATTTGTGAAATATTATTTTTTAAAAGAGGTATTTCAGGACTTCTGCCCTTGTGGTTTGGCAAGAGGAGTAATAGTAACAAATAGCATCCACCTTTTTTCAGCTGGAGTCAGTTCTTTAAATAGTATCTTGTGTTATCTCCATCATGACAGTAGGTTTAGGAAATGAAGTTGTAGCTATTGTATTGGCCTCTTTCTGCTTCTGTTAGACGGTGAAGGAACTCAGTCTCTGCTGAGATTTTATGGTTACTTGACAGTTAATTAGCATTTACCAAAGATAAATGTTCATTGTTTGAATTATGTATGACAATCCACAAGGCTAATGGTTTCTATTTAAATTTTGCCTTAAAAGTATTTTCACACATGTACACAAAGAGTATATGTCTATAAGTTTGTATATAATGGATATGTAAACAGTTCATACTTAGGTATATTGTTTAGATAGCTAGGTAGAAGTATGATAGTATATAATTGAATTAAAAGTTTAACTTGAAAATTGCTAGTATTGTATTCTTACCATAAAAATCATAGGTATTTGTGGTAATGAATATGTTAACTTGAATTATTTATTCTAGAGTGTATACCTCTTTCAAACATGTTGTATACCATAAGTCTATGCAGTTTTGTTTATTTAAAAAAAAGCTTGGTACTAGGTATATAGTTCAGTAGTAGAGTATTTACTTAGCATTCATGAAGCCCTTGATTGCATTTTTGCTATCGAAAAAATAAATGTTTACCATTATTGGGCTTTGAAGTATATCTTAAATTACAAGTGTTCTATTAGGAACACATGCCTATAGTCAATAGTCAGGCAAACGGGGGCCATTACGAAATGAGAATCTTGTGATGACTCACTTGATTATGGATTAGCAGTCACATTAAAGACGTGTGTGCATGAACAGTGCATGGATATTTGACACTGGTAGCATAGTGTTACAGGCCAAGAAACAGCATCTCCTTATATTCAGAAAGATCCTTTTCCCCTTACTATGCTTTAAATGTGTAAAGCACAACTGAAATCTCTTTTGAGTTCAGCTTGACTGACTTTAATAGCAGAATAGTGAAGCATGGAGCCAGAAATCCAGAAGAAGAACATATGTGCACACAGTAGCCATTCAGTAGAGAGCTGTTGACTTTTGAGTGAGAGGAAAGGTCTTGTGCTAATGATGACAAGAGGGACAAAAGGACATGCTGAGTGGAAAACAGAATGCAAGAAACTTTGAAGGGCATAAATTAAAATTTCCCAATGCCTTCAAATATGTGTAGAATGGAGCAGCTTACAGAGAAACAGCTTTTTTAAAAATTTTATTTAAAAATACAATGAACTTAGAGTAGAACTTGAAGTTCAGATCAGTGAGATAATTTAGGTTTCTTTAGGAAAATAGCATCAGCCTTTTCCGTGAGTTTGTCTTCCTTTCTTTCAAGCAAACCAAAACATGAGATAGCAAAACATTAATGTATTTTAACGTTTAGTGTCATGTAAGATGTAGTTATTGGATATATTCATTCTTTATGCCAAATACAGCGAGGTATATGTAATACACAGGTATACTGTACTTTGTACAACTGTGAAACAATTTTATTATTTTAAAGTATTCCGAAGTTTTATTGCACTTTTGCTTCCTGGGATTTCTGAACAATTAGCCTATGAATCATTTCCTGCATGGCTACTGTGATCACTTGGTCATAGCCCCTCTTCCCTCAACAATGTAGAAATCCTGAGTCTTTTTAAATTTATTTTTAAAATTTTAAAATAAATTTATTGAAAATTTTAAAAAATTTTAGATAGTATTGAGCACTGGAGATCATGTACTTAAAATGAAATCTTATCTTGGAACTGTTGAAGTACCAGTAATTATTAATAAAACAGGTGAGCTTTTAATTGTGGTTTATTTATGTAATGATATTAGCTTCTTTTTAGTAAATTCTACAAACTGATTTATGATGGGATAAGTAAGGTATCAAGCAAATAGTATAGTATTATTTATTTGTAGCGTACTAAATAGCCATTCTGTTGATAAATAACCATGACATTTAATAATTGCAGATCTTCCCTGGCTATTCGCTTTTAATGTGAAATTTTATCCTCCTGATCCTTCTCAACTGACTGAAGACATCACCAGGTACTTTATATTTGTGTTTAAAAATGAATCTTTACTAAAAGAAAAAATATGAGAAAATGGAAATATGGAAGCACAGTTTTTGTAAATAGGGAAGGGGGGGTAAAGGGAGGCAGGGGTATGGGGAAAAATGAGAACCTGTCATTTATAGGTACAAGATCCCAAAAGAATGTAACTTTACTGTATACCTAAAAAGTACCAGTAAATTCAATGGAAAAAAAAAAGAATCTTAATGGCTTTCATTTATTTCTGTGCACTGGGAGCATGGTGGTAATTTCAGGATTGAAAAACCAAATCATTTATCAGTTAAGTTTTATAAGTTTCTTTGGAAATGAATATTTTCCCAAATAGTTGCCAGTTTCAGAAATTTTATTGGCTGTTTTAGTTTTTCCCTTTATATTTGAGTAATATTTTTGAAAATGATATTGCTGGCAACTTTGTTTCCTGTGTTCTACTTGAGAAATGTGCTCATATTTAGTGTGTCAACTTTTAGTAGTAAGGTGGTTTCTTTGTATAAACCATGTGTGCTGGTCTCACCAAGATGATACAAGTGCAAATAAATGAAAAAGAATTAAAAGTCAATTGAACTGGTAATTTTTTTGTCCTCCTATCTCCTCTCTTCCTCCCCGCAATCCTCCTGAAAACAGTCACAACATTGAGAACAGACTGTAGTAGGTAGAATCCGTAGCTGTTTCATTTTCATCTTCTCTGAAATTATGTGGCTGCAAGAATGTGTGCTTCAGTAGCAAAGAAAGGGTTCCGATTAGGAGCAAGAGTGGATTTAGTGACCCTGAAAGTGACTGAGGGGATGTTAACCAGGGACACAGGATCAGCAAGTGCCTGGACATATTAGCCCTGCCAGCTGGTTGGGTGAGAGGGTATTTCAGCCTTGTTAGGAACAGATGTAAAGAGTGGTTCTTATTCTCATGGTCAGGGAGAACTGTGTGCAGTGTGTGTACTTTCAGAAATCAAGAGGGCCTTGATGAAAAACTCTGCTTGCCTTTTGTTCCTGTGCATTTATGCTTTTCTGCTGGGCCAGTTTTGTTGTTAGACATGAAGTTGTTTCTGTAAATGCTGAAAAAAGTGTAATGTCCATTTGAGATAAGAATAATGGAGATTTCTTTATAGGATCAGAAAAATAGCAAACTTTTTCATTTTTTATTTTTTCTTCCTTTATTGCTTGTTACTTAATAGAAGTGTATACTACAGTACTGATTACTACTAACATACTAATTAAGTTCTGATTGAATAAACTTCAGCTAGTAAATAATAAGTAGCTTTTCAAACTGCACAACAAGCTGCTTAGAGTGCACTGACAGGTCAGCTGCACAGGACATGGAGCTTCACCCCAGGGGTGCTTTTCACAAAGTGTAGCACACTGTGGGGCCTTGTGACCTCATGTGCTCTCTGCAGTAATTATTAATATGCTTCTCTTTGTAGTAATTTGTTTGGTGGAGTGTCTTAGTCACTTTTCTTGTTGCTGGGACAAAATATATGACACATGACACTTACAAGTTAAAGGAGGAAAGGTTTATTTCAGCTCACAGTTTGTAAATGTTTCAAACCATAGTCAGCTAACTCGAAGGGAAGGTGACATGGCAGAGGGGAATCACGGAGGTGAAATTATTCATAGTAAGCAGGTAGGAGACAGTGAAGCAGCAAACAGCATCAGCAAGCCTGTCTTCCTTTGTTTTCCCTTATATTTCATCCAGGCTCTCCAAGCTTATTGATTGGTGCTACCCTACACAGGGTGGGGTCCTCAGTCTCAGTATCATACCCTTAATCCACATTCACACACCCTAATCCAGCTACCTTTGAAACTCCCCACCTATGAGCACAGGTGGCTTTGGGGGATATCTAGGTACAAGCCATAACAGGCATGACAATCCTTTTGTAATTGGTACTCTATTGCATTGATAAGACCTTTGGTTTTTCTTATAAATAGGACTTGAATACTCTCCTCTTGTGGTCTGGTCCGTGCTTATAATCCTAGCACTCTGGGAGACCAAGGCAGGAAGATCACAAGTTACAGTGCAGCTTGGACATCTTAGTAATATCCTGTCTCATAAAAAAAAAAAAAAAAAAAAAAAGAAAAGAAGAGAGAGGGA
>NW_022900926.1:11327900-11376300 GCF_012274545.1 Fukomys damarensis | reverse complement strand
GAGAGAGAGAGAGAGAGAGCGAGTGAGAGAGCAAGCGAAAGAGAAAGCAGGTGGGGGTGGTTGAGTGTAGTTCAATGTGAAGGCCCTGGATTTAATGTCTAGTACCAATGGGGGAATAAAGTTCCCTGTCTGTCCTGGGTGAAATTCCTTGTCTGTCATGAAAGGAACAAGAGGCTGCTGTGCTGACTAAAGGCCTCAGTGGTACGTGCTGTATTGGGGCCTGGCAGGCCAGATGTCAGGATTGAAATCTTCACCATGAGTTGAGTGGACGTTTAGTAGGTGGTGTAGGCTTTTTATGAGGCCTAGAGCACTGCTCAGAATAATGTTTGTAGAATGTGTAGCTGTGGGACTGTGAGGATGATGGCTAGAGTCCCTGTCCTCTCTGGGTGGTAATGCAAGGGTGGGATATGCTGCTGATGACGAGGCCTGAACATGTTGATAGACAGCAAGGAAAGGATTGGGCCTTAAATCCCGGGGAAGGCAAAAATGTCCACAGGAAGAAGGTGGTCAGTAGAAATGACCGTATCTAAGAAAATCTTCAAGCCTGGAGGGTTTGCCATTTTGTCAGAAAGATTAGCGGAGACCTTAGCAAGTAGTGAATTCAAGAGTAGAAAGATTAAGTGTTACCAAAAGGGATTAATAGTGGGGCCGAAGAGAAACAAGAAATCCCTGTAGGATGTGAGTCACTTTTCTGAATATTAATTTAGTGGAGAACAAAATTCTTTTATCCTTGCAAATTCAGCCATTTGGATCACTGAGAATAGCTCTTGTTTTTCTAGCCACAAGCTTTCAATTCCCAGATTGTTTATATTATCTTTTACTCTCACCTTCAAAGGAAGGTAGAGTTGTTCTCTTTTTAAAGGCAGCAAATTAGCAGCAGCCCAGTAAATTAACTTGCTCAAGTTCACATAGAGTCAGTTCTCCTGACTTTAGGGTTTCTTCTACAAAATGGAGCCTACTGACTCTTTAGATAAGCAAGGGTTTTAGAGTACATTTGATAAAACTTGTTGATAAAGGTGTTAGAGGAAAGGAAGAAATGACAGATGATTAAAACTGCAGTGACTTTTGTATTTCATTAATGTTTAAAATTTTTAAGAGATGCACAACATTTTCTTTCATTTTTAATCCAAAAAGACAGTTGAAGTGGTTGAAATATTTACATTAGTCAAAAAACTTGATTTTAGTATTAATCACAGACTAATAATCAGGATAGTAGTTCACAATTACCATTTTTTATTTAGCCTTCTGGACCTAGTTGCTATAAAAAAGCCACAGCTTTAGGAGTTTAAGAAGTGAGGTGAGGCTTCCTATTAGAGAGCACTGTTTTTGCTGCGGTATGAAGAGTACCTGTAATGTATGTTTGTTCCCACAGGATTGTTAGAATGTAGGATTCTGAGTGGTAGTGATGTGATGTTAGCTACTGTTCTCTTCTGATCCTTTCTTTCTCTGCTCCTCACAGATACTTCCTGTGCCTTCAGCTCCGGCAGGATGTCGCCTCTGGCCGCCTGCCTTGCTCCTTTGTGACTCATGCTCTTCTGGGATCCTACACGCTGCAGGCTGAACTTGGAGACTGTGACCTAGAAGAGTATGGCACTATTGACCTCAGTGACTTCCAGTTTGCCCCCACCCAGACTAAGGAGCTGGAAGAGAAGGTGGCTGAGCTGCATAAGACCCATAGGTCTGTCAATTTACTCACTGAAGAGAGATTTAAATAATCTGTAACACTTAAATTTGAGCAACTTCTCTGGGATTATCCAGTTTTTGTTCTAGTGTGTCGCCCAGCACTGATCAAGACAACCTGCAATTCTTGAAATAGCTTTTCAGTGCTTTTATGACTGTAATAAGGAAGCACATGTCTCCATGTTTTGGAATAAGGTAGTTTTCCATGTGATGTTTTCTTCTCCCTGTCTCAGGTTCCATCTGTTAACACACATGTACAGGAAACAAGAGTCCCCACACACTTGTTTGGGCATTTACATTTCTTCTACCTTTTATTACCACTATTCTGGATAAGAAAGCCAGGGAGATAATGAAGCATTGGGATTTGAACTAGAAGTGTGGATGGTGGTGGATGCAGGGATAGTAACTGCAGGTGATCCACTAAGCACAGGTGATGCCCTTTTTAGGTCAGGACAGCGCAAATTACTTGAATGCCATAGACAACTTTGTGTGCTTTTATATCTATGTGAAAACGGATATTTTTCTCTGAGTTTTTATAATGCTAGCTTCAAAATTGTAATTTGTTGCCTTGAGAAGTGGTAGTTTTATAAAATACCAACTAAAATGATTTGGAAGGAACTTGGAGATTAAAAAATTTTAAAGGGGCAAAATTTATTGACTTTAAAATATAAATGCAGTATTTGACTAATTATTTTCTCATTTGCTTTATACAAATTTAAGTATTCTGTAACTGTAGTTTGAAATGTCAGGGGCTAAAATGCCTTGGAGGATAAAGACTAATGAGACATAACCTTGTCCTTTAGAAGATTAAAATGTGTTTAGTTGGGGACATAACTTGGAATGGAAATAAATTTAGTATGGTCAGGATATGATGTGTGTAATCTGTCATAGGTGTAGAATCAAATAGAAGTAATTCTGGCCTTTATTATGATCAGTCCTAGCAAAATAAAAGGATATGAATCTGTCTTACCACAGAAAGAGGAAATCACTGTTTTATTCCTAGTTAAGTTGTGCTTATTATAGCTCAGGCTTTTTCTCCGGTTGAAATAATCCAAAGACACCCTTTAAAATAAGAAGGGTAAGGGTGAGAGGTGTGCCTTCTTGCAGTGAGCAGGTTAAGCTTAGAGGAACTTCAGGAAAGATCCTAGAGGTTGAGAGTAGTTCAATTTTCTGTATTCAGCTGGGTTGCTTGCTTTCCCTCAGGCTTTCCAGGCTCACACTTTCTTTATTTTGAAGACATTTGCTTTGCATCCACCAGTATGACAGTACTGTTTCTTTTGATTTTCCAGGGGCTTATCTCCAGCACAAGCGGATTCTCAGTTCTTAGAAAATGCAAAGCGGCTTTCCATGTATGGTGTGGACCTGCACCATGCTAAGGTATCGTAAAAGCGGTGGGAAGTAGCACCTTCCAGTCTCTTTTAACTGGAGGCTGGCGAAGGCTGTTTCACTTGAGGGTCTCTGTAATGTGTCTTTTTCATTTTTAATCTTTCTTAATTAAAAATAACTTACAACAGTGAAATTATACATTGCCATTCATCCACTTCAAAATACTCCCCTTTGAGCACGCATCCTGTAGTTCTTGTCACTTTCTGAAGCAGTTCTGAAAGTCCTCATTCATGACAGTCTTTAGCTGTGCTGTGTGGCTGCCTCGAAGTCCTGAGTTGATTCAAACCATTTACCTTTCATGGTCATTTTTGCCTTTGAGAAAGAGCCAGAAATCACGTGGTGCAGGGTCTGGAGAATAAGGTGGGTGAGGAACACTGTAATGTGTTTTTATAAGTTTGTTCCATTGGATGGCTGACCCAGCAGCAGCATTCACTGTATTTTTTAAAATAATTTTTATTAGTACATGTTTGTGATTCATAATGAATACATTCACCATGGGGAGTTGGTATATATATATCATTTTAATAATTTTTATTTCTCTTTCTGCTCTTTTCCCTCAACCTCTCTCCATTCCTTGAACCCCTTGTCTTCAAAAGGTCTTTTTGTCCTATCATCTTTTATTTCATTCTTTACTTTTTTATACTTTGGGTTTCTCATGTAAGAAAACAGTGAAATATTTAACCTTCTGTATCTTATTTATTTCACTTAGCAGTATGTCCTCAAGGTACATCCATTTTCCTACAAATGACTCAGATTTATTACTTCTTTATGACTGAGTAGTACTCCATTTGTGTATACACAAATTTTCTTTATTCATTCATCTGTTAATGGACACATAGGCTACTCCCAGTATTTAGCTTTCGTGAGTTGGATTGACATGGAGAGCTATTATTACATAGTGTTCACTGAATCTTTTCTCTGTATTATTTTTCCAGTGCTGTTTTTTCTGCAATGCTGGTTCAGTGCCTTGTGTTTGTTTTTTTTTTTTTTTTAGGATTTCTTTATGATGGAAAGTCTATTTCTCTGTCAGATCTGAAGGCTGATTTTGCCAGATATGGAAGAGGAGTCTGAATTGCCAGTTGTTTTCTTTTAGGGCTTGAAAAGTTTCATTCCAAGCTTTCTTATCCTTCAAGGTTTGTGCTGAGAAATCAGCAGTTACAGGGATAGGCTGGCAAATAGGTTATTTGCTGTTTTTCTCTAATAGCTTGGTGTTTGCTCCTTTTGTTGAATTTCTGGAAGTTTGGTTATGATGTGTCATGGAGAGGTTCCTTTCTGGTCATGGCCTTCATATTTTTACATGTCTCTATTAAATTCTTTCCATAGATTTGGAAAAATTTCTGCTGTGATTTCAGTGAATAATTTCTTTTATCTTTTGAGTCATCATGTGATTTTTCCATTCTTCCTGCAATGCTGAGGTTGCGTGCAGTTCTTCCCTGTCTCTGTGCTTCAGAGTCTCTGCCAACCAGCATTTGGGGGCACTGGGGGTCAGTGCAGCCAGGCTCCTTCACCTGTACCTCAGCAGACTGGAGCCATCAAGGGCTGATTTCCCCAGTTCCCGGCCTACTGGTGGCCTTTACTGGCTGGCGGAATGGGTCCCGCATGAGCCAAACTCTGTGGCACCCAGGAAGCCAGATGGCGTAAAGCCTCATGCACAAGGCACTGCTTTGCTGTTTGTCTTTGCACTGTCACATCCACTGTATGATGCTGCCTGATTCTGGGTCTCTGTCCAGATTTAAACCCAATTTTTTTCTATCCTGACTTGATTGTTGTGCTTTGGTTGATTTTCTGGTTCCTTAGGTGCTGTAATCTGAGATGCCTCTACCCTGGGCCTCCCTGCCCATCTCCCAGCATTAAGAGCGCTGGATCGGTGAGCCATGGTTGGTGAGGGCTTAGCTGGCACAGATTGTGGCTTTCAGGCTTCACCACCCAGTCTCCTATTCTGGGTTTAGCCACCTTCCCTTGAGCGTGGCTCTCTGCTGTCTCCTGGGCTGGCTTCCAGGGTGTCTGGTTCTGGATCTCCAGCCCATGTGCCCGGTGTGCTGTCACAGATGTGAGAAGGCCAGTTTTCTGAGTGGGCTTCCTTCCTTTTCCTCAACCTCTTTCCTCCAGAAATAGATACCTTCCCCAAGTGGTGCACTCCCTGGAGCTAGCTGTTAGCCCCATGGAGTCTGAGGAAAGGCCTGGCTTTTCCCTCTGGACACCCCTAAGGCTGAGCATTGACTGGTGTTTTTGTTGTTTGTTTTTTAAATTCCTTTCTGTGTTGGGTTTTCCCTTTGTCCCTATTTCTGAGTACCTGTAGAGCTTGGCAGGTTACCTCTGGAATGGTAATGTTAGTGCTTCCACCTCTGATCTACCATCTTCCTCCCCTCTATAATGATTTTTTGGTGACAAGTTGTGATGTGCTTGGTTGTGGGAAAGTTGTATATTTTCACCATACCTCTTCCTGTTTATTAAAGCCCTTTTCTACTACTTTTCATTAGTAATACTTATCATTAGACTCATCTTGGCAGCATTTTACTCCTAACCCGGTTTATTCTGCATCTCAGCTTCTAAGTGCTGCTGCTCCCCAGCTCCCTGTCACCTGTTTTGGGAGGGGAGACCAGATCTTAGCAAGCAAGAAAGGGTGAAAGTAGCACCTGAAAGATGTCCAGAGAGGGTTAGCTTGCGAGAAGCCACCATCACAGAGAGACAGCCATGATGCCACCCCATATAGGGATCTGGGTGTTAAATACCCTGGCCTCCCTTCCTTTCCTCCTCTCGATCTTGTGCATAGCATAACCTGCTCAGAATCCAGCAGGCAGAGGATCCTCTTGATGCCCATGTGGCGCTTCCTTAGGGGCAGCGAGCACAGTGAGAGGGTGCTCCTTTCCCAGTGGTCTTGCTGGCTGTCGCCGAGTGATGTCACTCAGATGTGGAGAGTCATGGCGCTCTCCTCTCGCTTCACGTCATATCCCTTGTCTGTAATTCCCGTTCACAGAAACACTGCTAAGTGTAGAACAACTACTGCATGTGTGGCAGCCCAGACCACCAATTTACTTGAATCCCAGTGATATTTACTTTTAAATCAGATAAAATAGCTTCCTTGTCCTGCCTGAAGATCATCTCAGACCAGAGATGCCTTATTCAGTGTCTCCACTGTGGCTTCCTCGTCAGTTGTGGTGGAAACAGGCTGTTTGGACCATCTCTCGCCTTGTTCCATCTGGCTATGGGAGCAGTGTTCTTGGCAAATACACCCTTCAGCTATGGCGCCAAGTTGCCTAGGAACCTGTGCCTGGTTCAGACCGGCTTTCTACACTTCCTAGAGAGTGTTGTAGCTGCCAGGGCAGGAACAAGTAAAGCACCATATAGATTAGTTTTTTTTAACCTTCTCAGGCTGGTCCACTGTAATTTTATTTGTGTGGTTGTATATGAATTCTTCAAGTATCATAGCAGAGAAAGAAACTAGTGTCAGTTGCTTGGTGCTATACTTTAACAAATGTATATTGTATTAAATTATGCTTAATAAGGCAGGCAAAATGTTATGCTTTTCTTGTATTGGGACTTAAATGAAATGTGGTAGCGTTCCAGCATTTGTGGGTGAGAATTTGTCCCATGTTAATGATTTTTGAAAATATGAATGTCTGAATAGTGTTCTTCAAATTTTACATGAAGGGGATACACATTTCTTCTCTGATAGTGATTGTGTATTTTGAATAATGTGTACCTTAGATATTCCGATACTGCTTAAAAATTAGGAGATAGTTTTCATTTTTGCATGTAAATTATTTGGATTAAAAAAATCTTTCAGGCTCATGATTTTTCTAGATTGTAATCTATTCCAAATTAAAGCTTGGGGAAAGAAAACTGTTAATAACTTAAAAATAGTCTGCAGCCCCTTTGAAATATGCAAGCCAAAAGAATGCGTAAAGAGAACTGGGTACCAGCATTCTTAAGTTGCTGAAAAATTACTTGAAAGAATTCCAAGATATCAACACTGTAGGCTTAGAAGAAAAATTTTCTGTGAGGATTGTTGTTTGCAAAACATAGGCATAATTTTAACAGCTATCAGCTAGCATAATCCATCTGAGATAAATTTGTGTAAAGTAAAATGATTGAATGCACTTTAGAGTAGGCCAGCAGACTGTCTCTGAGGGCTGGAATGGCCTCCAGGAAAACATTTTAATCTTCCATAGCTTCAAGATATCTCAAGTTAATTCTATTTCCTTCATCCCTGCTAAGCTCTTCATAGAGCTTGAGAGCATAACAAATTATGGCTTCTGAGAAATACTGTGTCCTATAGTCATGGTGCAGTAATTGTTTGGCAAATCAAATTCATCTCTGAAGATAAATAGATTTAAAGGATGTGTGTGTGCTTTCTTGGTGCCATTAACTTGTATGTCATTAAAATTTAAATAACTTGTTGGCATTTTCACCTATGGCTAGTTAGCTCCCTGATTTGTATAACTTTAATACCCCTTACCCCTAACTGTGGTCAAATGGGTTTTGTTTGGCAGGACTCAGAAGGTGTGGACATCAAGCTGGGTGTATGTGCTAATGGGCTCCTCATTTACAAAGATAGACTGAGAATCAATCGTTTTGCTTGGCCGAAAATCCTGAAAATTTCCTATAAGCGCAGTAACTTCTACATTAAAGTCAGGCCAGCAGAGGTAAGCAATGTACCCTTAGTGAATCTAATCAGTTGTCAGTGTTCTATACTCAAGGAGAGCTAAATGAATTCCTTTTCACTAAAGTCTTAAGAAAATGAGTTATTCCTTACTTTTCTGTGATAAAAAGGTCAGGGTTCTTGATGATAAACCTGCATATGCAAATTCCTATTGCTAAAAATCCATAATACTACCACATCTTGCTTAAAAAAAAAACCAGCCTAGCACATCATGTGTGCTCACTTTTTCTTGTTGAATCATTTAAGTGGTGGAAGTCAGTTAGAAGAGTGCATGGAGATCAAGTAGGCAGTGAAGAGTAGTTGGTTTATGTGTGTAAACACTTGCTTTTCATGAATAGCACTGTTGCAGTCTGTGAAAAATTTATTAGATATAGTTACCTAATGGTTACCCTGCTGAAGAATTACTTCTTACAGAAAAAAATTAATGCATGTTTATTTGTAGCTTCT
The DNA here is from genome assembly GCF_012274545.1 of Fukomys damarensis. NCBI lineage: Eukaryota > Metazoa > Chordata > Mammalia > Rodentia > Bathyergidae > Fukomys > Fukomys damarensis. The sequence continues at coordinate 11,368,124 of NW_022900926.1, read as the reverse complement.
CATCAGTGCCCAAGGAAATCTGCTGACTTGTTTTATGGATTCCTTACAGCTGGAACAGTTTGAGAGCACCATTGGATTCAAACTGCCGAACCATCGGGCAGCGAAAAGGCTATGGAAAGTGTGCGTGGAGCATCATACTTTCTACAGGTAATGTTCATAGGTCATCCTGGCCTTGCCTTTGGTCCTCTGTGGATTGGAGACCCTGCCTCTGGTTCCATATTGGTGCTATGTCTCCTCCGTTCGTGCAGCCCATTACCTTGTCCTTCTCTGTTTCGTAAGGCCACACAGTGTCCTGCCTGCCACTGTCCAGAACTCTGCTTGCTGCATCGCTGCCTTTGCTTCTACCTCTGTCACATGGCCTCTCACCTGCCCTGCTGTCCTTTGTTACTGTCGCCCATCTGAGATTTACCTTAGGTAGATGATCTCACTGGCTGCCTTCTGACTTCTTGCCCATGTCTGCCTGCACTCTGGTGTGTCCCGTAGGCTGTTCTGTCAGGAGTTCTCAAACCCCCATGTTCTTGTCCTTCTTGTACCCTGCCTTCCCAGTCTGCTGGTGCTGACCTCACCTGGACCTGTGCTGTCAAGTGCTGCAGCAGGTCTCTCAGCTGTGGTGACACAAGTGGTGACTCCTTACAGCAGGACAGTTGTAGTAATACAGCCTGGAGGTTGGCGCTGTTACAGATAATTTCCAGCATTAGCGAGACCCTCGGTGCTTCCTGCCAGCACACCTGCCTTTCTTTGTCACCTGCTGCTCTCCACCCTGCGGAGTGCTCATCGTTGAAGCTGTAGGTTGGAGTGTTCTTCTTCATGAAGTGTCACTTCTCTCTATTCTTTGTATCTGCTGTTTCAGTTACCGCTCTGCTACTTCATTTTTTGCCTCAATTGTTTACTTCTTGTGGAGTGCCTTTGACTCCTTTGGCCAATAAATATGCCTTGCTCCCTTTAAGAACGCAGAAAATTGCCAAGCATGGTGGCACATGACTGTAATCCCAGCGCATGGGAGGCTGAGGCAGGAGGATTGTCTTGAATTCAAGGCCAGCCTGGGCTACATAGCAAGTCCCTGTCAAAAAAAAAAAAAAAAAAAAAAAAAAAAAAAAAAAAAAAAAACCCAGAAAATCTCCTTTGATGACCCCCAAGCTAATTGCCTTTAGCCTGCTTCTCTTTCTCTGCTTTTCTTTGAGGGCACATTTTTTATAACTACTTTGGTTACCTTCATTTCCTGTCACTGCAGTCTAAAGTATATCTAGACCCTTCATTTTTAAGGTTTGGACTTGGGTTTAGGATCTAATACTATTCTATCATACTAGCTGTATAACTTCCTTCTCATCAACCATATGTAATTCTAAAATAATGTCCAACGTAGTATTGTTTTGAAAAGTAAATGAGATTGTATATATGAACAAATTTAGAACCATTTGTTATATAGTAAATATGTTTATTATCCTCACCATCTGTATTATTATTCTTCATTTGGTACCACTTTGATTTAAAGCAAATTGCCAGATTGTACAGATGATTCCTCCTTAGCATTAAATTGAACGGATCTATTTTCAAAAGTAATTAACTCATTTTAGAGGAGAAATAGAATCCATAAAATATACCTGATTCTATCCAACTCAGTCAACTGAAATCCTTGGAAAGTTTACAGTTTCTCTTGGTTGGCCAAATTAAATTTCTCAAGACTTCAAGGACCAGCCTCATCTAAGCTAGTAGATACCATTTAGGACAGAGGACGAGGCTGGGCAGAGCTGGCTTCCCTGTTAAATAATGGTAATACGAGCAGTAATCGTTTCAGAAGTGACAGGTGCTGCCATTCACAGAGCCTTTATGGTTGCATAAAGAATTGATTGCTTCACTTTGCAGTAGCCCCTTGGTTCCTCCCTCACCACAGCAGAGGAGGCTGATGCTCAGGCACCTGAAGAGAGGTGATTCTGGGGTTTAGATGTAAAATGTTTCCCTGAAGTTTCAGGTATCTGGAGGAGGAGGTGTTTGGAAGGTGATTGGCTTAGGGGGTGCTGTGCTCATCAGTACATTCACCCACAGAAGGGTTCACAGCTGAATCCTCTGGTGGGAGGTGGGATGTGGTAAAGGCAGCGCCCTGGGGTTGTGAACTGTGTTCTTGTCCCCAGCTGCTCCCTTCTTTTTCTGCTTTCTGACTGCCATGGTTAAGCAGCGGACCCCACTCTCAGAGTCCTTCCACCATGTTTCCACCTTGGAGCCGGCCAGATAGGGACTGATACGGGCTAAAAAGCACTTGTCCTCCTTGAACATTTTGTCCCAGTGCCAGGAAAGTGACTGATAACAGGTGATGACCTGGCACTTTGACTCCTCACTTCCAGCTCTCCTCATTCTCATGCTCCTATGAGTTTCTGGAGTACATTACCTGTGCCTCAGGCCCCTCCATCTCTTAGGCTAATGTGCCATGAACTGCAATGTAAAAGTAGACTACTTGCTCCTGGAGACTTTTGAGATAACAGTTAAGAGTATTTTATATTTGTAAACATTGAATAATGTTTCCAAAGCTATATGAAATAAGTCTTAACAGAGAGGGCAGATTCTAGTATGTCTGAGTGCTTTAAATCAGATCAGTGAATTTAGCACAGAAAGTGCCAATGACTTCTTTTCAAGTTTTTTTCCTTTTTTCTTGTCTCTTCTGTGATATTAAGGATTGAACCTGAGGCCTTGTGTATACTAGACAAGTGCTATACCACTGAGCTGTATCTCCTGCCTTTTCTTTTGGAGATGAGACAAGTGCTCACTGAGTTCCCCAGGCTGGTCTTGAACTTGTGGTCTTTCTGTCACAGCCTACCAAGTAGTAGGGATTACAGGTGTGCTCCACAGTGCCCAGCCAGATCTAATGATTTCTTTAGAAAATTACAAGGCTTCCCATTTGAAGCTAAAAAAAAAAAAAAAAAAGTTATTCTTTTGATTGGTAGCAAATTGACTTGACTAATACTAGTGGACACTAATGTAATAATGAAGCTGCTACACTTGGCTGAGCATTTGGTCTGTATTGCCTCCAGTTCTAAGTGCTGTACAGGGATTCGTTTAATCTTTACAACACATCTATGGGACAAGTGCTGTCGTCTTTCACACACAGAGGAGCTGAGGAACAGGGAGAAGTTGAGTGTTGTGCCCTGGTCAGATGGGTGAAAGCCCTGGAGTTGGAATTTACACTCAGCAGTGTGGTCTGGGTGCTCCAAGTGTGTTGATGTGCTGTGCTGTCCAGTGCTGCCCCTCAGTGTATCTCCTTGTGCCCTACCCCCCGGAACCTGGAGCCTTGCATGTTCTAGGCAAGAGCTGTGCCTTGAGCTAAGCCTCCAGCCTGTTGTTTTTTTTTTTGTAGGTTTAAGTGAGATATTAACATGAGGCTCTTCCAGCCTGAGAGTTAGCTGTCAATTAAGTTTGGTGTCCTATAGTCCCAGGATCTTAGTGTCATTGGGTGTGTTATAGTGAGCTTCACGGAGAACCATGTCCTGGCTGTGATTAACTCTAGTCATTGATATGTGGGGTTTTCTTGGAATGTTCCTATTTTCAATAGATAAACAATGATACTTTGTAATAGGGTTTAATGAAATTAAAATGTTTACCACCTAAGCAGTAAAATATGTAAAAACTGAATTCCTTTTTTGACATATTTCTTTGATTACCTTGCTCAAGGCCTTTAATATTCAGTTTTTTCTTTTTTCTAGTTTTTATATTCTCAAAAAAAGGCAGATGTCTTATAGTGGTTTTCATCTTATTGCTATGAAGATAGTCAGATTGCAGATCTTGATGTGGAGAATAAAAGTAATATCAGTAGGAAATAAGAGATCTTGAAGTAATGGAATTGAAATGTTTTGTTGCTTGGCCTTCATTTTCTTAGAAAATTTATTTATGTGACCTCTGACTTAAGTCACCAAAGGAATTTCTTTGGAGGAAGTTAATAAAACTCTAGTGTTCCATACAAAAGGGATAGTGGGGTGGGGGTGCAGCAGGGATGTAGCTCAGGGCGCCACGCGCCACGCCTGCCTGGTGAGTGCAAGGTCCTGAGTTTGATCCTTGGTACGGGGGAAAAAGGTCTGGTGTTCTGTTCTTTATTGTTTTGTTTCCATTTAATTGTCACTCAATTACTTAAGAATTTTTTTGTCATCGGAAAATTATATGTAAGCTAATAGTTTTTATGAGGTCACTAGTGTCAAGCAGACCAAAAGTATTTCACACCATTTTAAAATAAAGTAAAAACCCATGTAGTTTATGGCCTTTTTCATTGTAATATTTATTTGACTTTTAAATGTTTTCCTTATATTTATTGGATTTCTGTTTTCATAAAATATCTTCTACAAACTGAATTAATGGATAATTACTTTGATATGCATTTAAAAATGGCAATAACTACTGATCATCACCTTAACACAAATAAATTAGACTAAAGTAATAGTAGTAGTGTATAATTCTTACGTGGACTTAGCTATTGGACTGGTTAGTTGCATATGTCTATATAAATAAGAGGTTACCTTCAGACTTGGGGAAAACCCACAACGAAATCAGCAACTCCATTTAAGAAAATGACTGTTGGGATCGGGGATTTAGCTCAGTGGTTTCACTGCCTGCTTCGCAAGCCCAAGGTCCCAAGTTTGATCCCTGGTACCACACACACAAAAAAAGAAAAGAAAATGACTGCTGTTTTGTTTCATTGCATTGAAACTCAACTCTTCTGTAGTGATTTTTGCAGTGTGTACATGTCAGAAGTTGCAGCGTTTATGTTCTTCAGTGCTGTGACTATGCAAGCTGTGGAGAGAAAACACTGGTCATGGTGACATGTGCCTGCAGTGACAGCTGCGGGGGGTGGTGTGGGAGGCACAAGTTCCCCAGTTTGAGACTGGCCTAGGCAGCATGGCAGGACAGTCTGTGAGCGAGCGGAGAGCAGGGAGAGGAGAGAACAGATGGGTGGGCATGTCGATGTATCATCTTTGGATGGGCTGGATTCTTCAGGTCAAGCGTTCTCATATAGTAAAAGGTAAAAATTGATAACAGGGTCCTCCTTTGCATATATTAATACCTGCTATGTGAAGGTCCCAGCACAGATAGGAGAAGTTACATAACATAAAAGAATAATTAGAATGTCAGGAAACACTGATGGAAGTTTTTAAAATTTTCTTTACAGTTGTTTTCTGAAATGTGACATTTTCTGATCTTTTAAAATATTCAGTTCATTTTGTAAAAGAGGAAAGTTATTTTTAAAAAGATATAACCTTTTATATACATAGTCTTTAAAATGTTTTCCTAATTCCAAAAAACAGATATCCTGTTTCTAGTTTTTGTTTTTCCATTAAGTTTATTGGTACATTTTAGGTATGCAATAGTCACATTTATCATTGGGATCTTGTGCCTTTGCATGATGTATCTTGGTCCTCATTTTTTTCCGCAGAGACCTGCCCTCCCTTCACCCCCTCAACCCTTCCCTATTTACAAAGACTTTGTTTCCGTTTTTTCCTTTTGTCATATTTTTTCTTTTCCCTTCTTTTTTTTCCCCCTACCCTTGCCACTTCCCCTACTCCTTTAGCCCTTTTCTAGTTTTTAATTTTGTTTTGGAGATTTTCTTTTGGATTATCAAATGCATGTTTCTCCATGGAATTATTCTTTTAAAACTTCTCACTTCCTTTAGTTGCTCACTCGGTAACTAAGAGTGACTTTATGAATAGACAGTGTATTTCTCAATCGCTGCACTGATGAGCTTGTCAGAAGTGCCCCCCGCCCCAAATCACCACCATCTTACAGAGCACGCTTACACCCTGGTTAGCTGGATTTCTAGTTGTGGAAACCCATATTAAACCTGCCAGGAGACAGTGCAAGGTAAACATCCACATTTCTCATCCTGCCTCTATGACTCATGAAGAGAATGCTGGGCTTTTTAGCCTCTCTGTGCCTCAATCCTCAACTGGTAGAGAAAAAAAGAATTCAGAGCATGGATTGGGTTCTCTTCTTTTGGCCCAAATTTCTACTATTTTGACATTCTAATTTATAATTGTGCAACTTTTACCAAAGTACAGTTGGAGGCATTGGACACTGTCAGATTGCAGTTTCTCAGTAGTGTCATCTGTGTCTCCTTTGAAAATCTGTTGGCAGGAAATGGAATTTTCTAGAAACATTTCTGCTTTTCTCCATGAATAGATTCAAGCCAAGAATGCCAAAAGTCTGTTAGTTCTTCTATCACTTTGATTCAGATATTGCTTTTTGGGTGATTACTGTTTTGAGAATCTTGAGTCGATGAAGAATTGTTTCAAATTCATTACCTCTGGCTTCACCTTTACTTGGATCTCTTCATTAGTCTAAGCAGAATGAAATTTCTTTAAAAAAAAAAAAGCATACAGAGATCTACAAATAATTGAAATGATACAGTATTTTTTGAGTTTACTTCCTTGGAAAAGTTTTGGTAGAATTCTTCATATTCTTGAATTATTAACTGAAGTCATAATAAATTGTATAAGAGCTCTAAGTTTATCTTTCCGTTAAGCCTTTTATCAACTCTTGATAAAACAATGAAAACAAGGCAGTTTTATTTGTATTCCAAAGAAGATTGACTTATTTACTGAAAATGTATCTTTGCATAAATTTGGAAATATTTGATGTGAAGAAAGCTTGAATTATTATGAACCCAGGGTTTGCACAGAATTGTGCTGGCAAGAAAGAATGTTAGTCATTTGTGTGGATCCACTCGGCTCTGTTCTTCATGGGAAAGATCACTTGAGGGAACAGATTCTTGACTTAGATGTTTTTGTTCCCAGGAGAAATAGGCATAAATATTAAGAATTACTAATGGTAATGGATTGCTACTTGGCACTTAGAGCTAGGAGCAAGAATTTAGACATATGTGTTTATATAATGCTTTAAGCTGTTACAAATAAATAACCCTGATGTACACTGAGAACAGCTGCTGCTGTGCTCAGGTTGAGGAAAGCATTATTCATGAATACATGAATGTAAATGTACACATCCTCATCATAAAACTACACGCATAGGAAGGTTTATACATAACTTTTTATTATAAAGTTTAACATTGTTTTTGAGTAGTCATATGATATATTAAAATATGAAGTTTTCATTTTTTAGAAAATTAATAAAGCCTTAATTGTGTTTTGGCCCTTCTACCCCTGTAGGCTTGTGTCTCCAGAGCAGCCACCAAAGGCCAAGTTCCTGACCTTGGGGTCCAAATTCCGCTATAGTGGCCGCACCCAAGCGCAGACCCGCCAGGCGAGCACCCTCATAGATAGGCCAGCACCACATTTCGACCGCACCTCTAGTAAGCGGGCCTCCAGGAGCTTCGATGGAGGTAAGCGCTGTGATGACTTCGGATTGCATTCTTCTTTCTCTAAATGGTGAGGTCAGAGAAGGTTGATCTAGTTAATAAGAACATCAGAAATACTGCAGAGCAGTGGTGGCAAACCTATGGCCCACTTGTTATTTGTTTTTCTTTTAAGATAAAAGAGGTTAATGATAAAGTTGTTTTTTCTAAAGTAAAACCTCACTCTTTGAGTTTAATTGCAGTATTGGCACTTTGTGATAGATTGGGCTTTGGGTGGCAGTTTGGACAATAACTAAAAGGTCTCTAAAAGGTTTACTATCACTGCTTTCTTGGGATAACTACTTACATCTGAGTGAATAAAATGCTGTTGTGTGCAGAATAAAATAATTTTGTAGTGCTTCCAAGTTGCCATTTCAGACATATATTTTTCTTTGTATTTAGTGCACACAAGTCTTCATTACGAGGTTTTGTTTGTGTTTATGAGATGTTGGAATAACATTGTTATTGGTATGGCTTGATAGTGATGTTTTATATAATTTTTAAATCTCGTGAATGACAGTGTAATTTTAAGGTTTTTTATGTTAACATGAACTTCACTCAGCTGATCGTAAACATTCCTAACATCATCAAATTTTGAATTTTGATTGTAGTTTTTATTGTTGGCATCTCTGCAATACATAATAATTACATTCATCTCGGAGAGTTGGGGGAATACATACCACATCCTGATCGTTTTTACTTCCCCTTCCCCAACCTTGCTCTGCCCGCTTTCCCATATCCTCCTCCCATCCACACAAAGTCTACGTCTCTGTTTCCTACCATCTCTTTCATTTTGCTCTTTATATTTAGGGTTTCTTATATAAGAGAAACTATGTAATATCCTACTGTGTCTCTCTGATTTACTTGACTACATTATGCTCTCAAATTCCTTCCATTTTCTTAACAAATGTATCCTTTTTTAGGGCTAATGTGTGTGTGTGTGTGTGTCCATGTCCACTGATCTGTTGATGGACATATAAACTGCTTCCATAATTTAGCTGTTGTGAGTTGTGCTGCTATAAACGTAGGTATGCATGGTATCACTGTAATATGATGTCTTTATCTTTTTCGGAAAGATGCCTAGAAGAAGAGTAACTGGGTCAAATAGAATCTCTAGTTGTTCTTGAAGGATCTCCTTACTTGTTTTGGTAATGGTTGTAGTAGTTTATACTCCCACCAACAATATAGAAAAAGTTCCTTTTCCCCCACAACCTTGCCAGCATTTGTTGTATTTTGGTGTCTTGGTGATAACTGTCCTTACTGGGGTAAGATATTAGTGTTGTTTTGACTTGCATTCTCTAATGGCCAAAGATGCTGAGCATTTTATCATATGTTTATTGGATATTTGTTTTTATTCTTTTTAAAAAATGTCTATTCAGTTCAATTGCCCAATATTTTGATTGGGTCTTTTATTTGAGGGGCCTAATTTTTTGGACTTCTTTGTGTATTGTAGATATTAATTTTGTGGCTGGCAAATTTTTTCCCCATCTTCTATGTTGTTCCTTCATTTTGTTGGTTGTTTCCTTTGCTGCACAGCAGCTTTTTAAGAATTTTATAGGATCTCATTTGTTGATCCTTAGAGTTATTTCTCATGTAGTTGGGATTCTGTTCAGGGAGTTCTTGCCTGTGAGTAGGTCTTCAAGAGTTTTACCTACTTTTTCTTCCAGCAGACTCAGCATTTCAGTTTTTATATTTAGGTCTTTGATACATTTTGATTTGATTTTGGTACAGGGTGAGAGATTTGGGCCTGGATTCATTCTGTGTATAGGTAACCAGTTTCCCCAGCATCATTTGTTGAAGATGCATCTTCTCTCCATTGTATGTTTTTGGCCCTTTTGTCAAAACTCAGAAGGTTAAAAGTGCATGGATTGTTTCTGCATCCTAACTTCTATTCCATTGATCAACATGTCTGTTTTTGTGCCAGGACCAGGTTGTGTTTGTTATTATTCCTTTGCAGAGTCTAGGATTGTGATGCTTCCTGTTTTTTTTCGTTCAGGATTGTTTTTGTAATCTTGGGTCTCTTGTGGTTTCATATAAATTTTAGAATTTTTGTTACAGTTTTATGAAGAAAGCTTATGATATTTTGATTGGATTTGTAATAAATCTATCATTTTTTTATAATATGACCATTTTGATATTATTGGTTCTGCCTATCCAGGAATTAGGGGTGTCTTTCCATTTTCTAATGTCCTCTTTAGTCTCTTATTTTCAGAGCACTATAGTTTTTGTCATAGAAGTCTTTCCTTTCTTTGGTTAAGTTAATTCCTAAGTATTTGACTTTTTTGGAAGGTATTATGAATGGAATTGTTTTCCTGATTTTTCAGTAGGTTCATTGTTGGTCCCTTGTCTTGTTCCTAATTTTAGAGTGAATGCCTTTTTCCCCCAATATACCATTCCTTTATTTTTTAAATGTATTTTATAGAATTTTATTTCTTTTTAAAATTTTTGTTAGCACTGTACATGTTTGCAGTTCATAATGATTTTATGTGCTTGGGAATTGGTACATGTACATAACACATTTAAATCCTTTTTTCCCTTTCTCCCATCCCCTTTTATTTTTATAGCATGGTTCATTTATTTATAAGACCATATGAAATTGATTATATTAAAAACCAGACTAGTAGGCCAAAGAAAATATGAAACATGCAAGAGAGTTGTATTAAGTCAAAGTATACTGTTAGATAAATTGTCCATGCTGGACTATAATACTTTTTCTCTCTTTTTTCCTATTATGTTTTCATTTTGTAGTATATGAGTATGTGTGTGTGTGTGTGTGTGTGTGTGTGTGTGTGTGTATATGTGTATATATGTATGTATGTATATGTATATGCAGTGGTACCTCAGTTCATGAAATTAATTTGTTCTGCAGTTTTGGAAAAGATGGCCACATTTGTATTTGTGTGGGAAAGGTTGCAGTCATGTTTGTCATCCAATGCAGAGTTTGTAAACAGAAGCCAAATTTTGCCAAACACTTCTGTTTGCAGATCAGATTGTTTGCAAACAAAAGGATTCACTAACTGAGGTACCACTGAATTAAGTTTTTCATATACGAGAAACCATGCAGCGTTTAAGTTTGTGTGTCTGAGTTGCTTCACTTAACATTATGATCTCAAAATACATCCATTTTCCTATCAGTAACCCAAGTCTATTCTCTTGGGCAGATTAGTACTCCATTGTCTATAAATACCATATTTTCTGTATCCATTCATCTGTTGACAGGCATATAGACTGATCCCAAGATTTAGCTGTTAAGGATTGTGCTGCTTATAAACACGGGTATGCATATATGACTGTGGTATGATGTCTTTAACATACCACAGTTACCTGGAAGGGCAACAGCTGGGTCAAAGGGGATTTCTAGTTGTAGTTGTTTGAGGAATCTCCATACTGATTTCCATGGTGGTTGTGTCAGTTTACAATCCCACCAACATTGGAGAAGAGTTCTTTTTTCCTTGTATCCCAGCCAACCTTTGTTACTGGTTGATCTCTTGGTGATAGCCATTTTTTCTGGTGTCAGATGAAATCTCAGTGTTGTTTTAATTTGCAATGCTCAAATGGCTGGAGATAACTGAAATTTTAAAAATGTGTTTATTAGCCATTTATATTTTTTCATCTGAGAATTGTTCATTTCTGATGCTCATTTTTATTTAATTTTTTTTTTTTTTTGTGGTACCGGGGATCGAACTCAGGTCCTTCCGCTTGCGAGGCAGGCCACCGAACCGCTGAGCTAAATCTCCGGCCCCTTGATGCTCATTTTTAAAGGCCTTTAAATTTGGGGGATCTAACTTTTTTTAGTTCTTTATATATTCTGCATATTACTCCTTTGTCTGAGGAATACTTGGTGAACATTTTCCCATTCTGTGCATTGTCTCTTCACTCTGTTGGAGTACTTTGTTGTGCAGAGGCTTTTTAGTTTGATGTGATGCAGAGCAAATGCTTTTAGTTTTTCCCTATTTAATATGATGTTAGGTTTGTCATAAATGGCTTTTCAATAGTATACTTTTCAATAGTGTATTGATTTTTGTGTGTTTATTTTGTGTCCTGCCATTTTGGTAAATTTATTAGTTTTGAGAGTCTTGGAATTCTTTGGTTCTTCTGTGTAAAGAATCTTATCTTCTGCAAAATAGGATAGTTAGCTTTCTTCCTTTTCTGTGTGTATCCCTTTTATTTCTTTTCTTGCCTGCTTGCAGTTTTTTTTCAAGTGCCATATTGAACAGTGGTGAGAGTGAAAAACCCTTGTCTTATTCCTGATTGTATAGCAATTGCTTTTAGTTTTTCACTATTTAGTATGATGTTGGCAGTAGGTTTGTCTTCAGTGTCTTTTATCATTTTGAGGGAAGGGCCTTCTACACATAATCTGTAATTTTATGTAAACTAACCATGGAAATAAATTAATGTTGCTATTCTCCATAATGTTGCTTTTCTTCTGTCTTGTAATTTATCAATTTTAGATTAATAGTAAATTTCGTATAAAAGAAATAGGTTAAGTTTCTACTGAAATGCTTTATGAAGGACTTGGATTTCTTTCTGCTAACCCTTCAGAGTGGCTGGCTGATTTGGGAGATAGAAACAGACTCCCTTTTAAATTGTTAAAAGGTAGTGCCTCACCATTGCCTCCACAGTGTTGCCAGAAAGTGCTGGTATGGTAATTTTTTTTTTTTTAACCAGAAGAAATAATTTCCCTGCATTTTTATTACGTTTGATAGTAATATTAAATTTGGAATTTTTATTTTATTTTCAACAAATAATGGTTTTGGTTAGTACTTGCTTTTTTCTGAAATATGAACATTACCAACTTGTTCTTTAAGTAACTAAGTAAAACATACCAGACATATGCTACCAGATAAAAATGTTCTTTTATTAGTGAAAGATTGAAGCCTGTTAGCCTCAGTTTACTTTTCCTAGGAAAAGGTTTCGAAACAAGTGCAGGTGCATACACACACATGTGTGTGTGCATGCTGGGGTTTGTCAGTGGGCACTTGGTACACACAATTTGCAAATCGTGACTCCAGAGAATGTTCCACATGTTTGTATGAGCCCACTCAAAAACATGTGCAAGGGCAGCCTGACTGCTTCAAGCGAATGCCCACATTTCCAAATGTAGTGATTTAGATTCAGTGAATTATTGATGTACTACAGCTTACCAACAACTGAGCACTTTTCCAAGGAAATCTTAAAAATGTGCCAACCCATGTAAAATATTTCTCAAACTTTGCCACAGATAATTTATACAGTGTCGAACAAATGAATCACTGTTTTTTAATGCCACGAGATAAATCATGCTCTTTCTACATCACTGTTTTCAGCCTTTGTTTTACTGTGAGGCTCTGTGACTCTTACATTGCAGTTTTAGGGTGTTAAAAAGAGCAATAAACCAGTACATTTTCTTAGAGGTATATAAACCTTGTGTGATGAAACTCACCATGTTGTTTGTGTGGTTAGCGCAGAGGGTTGGTTATAGGAGTCTGTATCAGAAAACAATGATTTTTACAAGCAAGAGCAACAATCACAGCACAGTAATCCATTATTTCTGGCTTTGTGTTTTGGACACTGTAATTCATCAGATGGGCAAGTCATCAAAAGGATTATTGTGTTATGGAAAGATAGGAGGCTTTTCATGCCAGTATATGACCAGTCAGTGAGCGAACTCTTTGGAGCTTATGATTTTTTTCCTCCTGAAGCAAAGCTAGGATTTAATCTGATACTGAGCTTTATCTTCTCCCATCATTCTTCATCAGTATACCAGTTTTGTTGCTATTGATATCTTGCTTTTTGTTTACTTTTTAAAGTTAGTTTAGAATAATTTAGTTAAATAAATAATCCTCACTTGAAAGTTTGGCAAATGAAATTCTCTAGTGATTACAGGGAAAGTACAAATCAATTTGATTTCTAAAGGCCAAATATCAAAATAAAAACCAACCTAGAATGTAATAGTTATTTTTAAGCAGTGAAACTCCTCTGAGATTAGGAAATTATACCAAAAAGGAGGCAAATCAGTCACTGAAGAGGACTAACAACCAAGGTGTATTTGGAAGTAGGAAGCCAGTGACTTCTGAGAATGGAAAGTTTAACACAGGAGGAAACTGCGTGGGTGGGAGCATCAGGGAATTTGCTTGTCTCAGGAAGAATCAGTACAGGTGAGACTTGAGGATGAGGGGGAGGCAGCCACGAGAGCAGATGGCGGATCATTCCAGGTGGCAGAAGCGACAGGACTGAAGGCTGCGAAGTGCAGGAGAGCTGTATACATCTGAGAAACAAAAAGAAGGCAGCCCAAGCAAGGCTTAGTCATGACGGGAGAGGCTGGCTGTGGTTGGGGCTCCCAGGGCCTTGTAGGTCATGGTGAAGAGTGGTTTTTGCTTTCCACATGTAGAAACCATGTTTGGGTGCATATGTTCCCAAGAGCACATAGTGCAAGGTGTTTTCATTTTTAAAAATCTTTTGAGGTGAGAGAACAGTCGGACAGGATTGGTACAGAAAGCAGGTTTAGCCCAGTCGAAGTGATGGTGTTAGCAGTCTGTTAGTACCATGGGCTTGGCTCCGTGCCCGCCTGCCAGCTTCTCGGGTGGGAGCTCCAGCCCTCTGTGGGGAGATGAAGGGAGCAGTGGAGGCCAGGTTTGCTGGGGCGAGGGTGGCAGTGGTGTCTCACGGTAGGTCAGGTTGAAACGTGCAGGAAGAGTGAAGAAAGTGAAAATACTAAACATAAACATAAGTGAAGTCCTTAAAATCTAGTCTTGTCCTTGGTGTTCAAATTAAGTTTCTTTGTGTATGACTTCTTAAGTTTTATTGAAACAAGTCCTTTCAATAATTAGATAATTAGGGGCCGGGGATTTAGCTCAGTGGTTCCGCTGCCTCCTTTAGTGCAAGGACCCAAGTTCGATCCCCAGTACCCCCCCCATTAGATAATTATTTGTTCCAATAGGTAGATTCAGGTGAAATCTGGTAAATCCAAGTGAGATTCAAGTAAATCCAGGTGAGAAGAGATGCAGAGACCTACCTATAAAATATTGATGAAACTATTCTGACAATTTGCCCTCGGTGTTTTAGCTGGTGTTAGAGCTCCTCCTACCGACCAGTGACACGATCACAGCATATCCTTCAAAAATCTGACTTGAGAATGATAAATGTCGGTCACTGGGTTAAGATTCAGAATACTATTATAGTTGGATAAAAGTTTAAAGATGAGTTTATTTTACATATTGATCCTTTCAGAGATTAGTGTTCTTACTCTTGTTATTTTACACGATACCATTTATCTGTCTAGGAGGGAAGTGGTCTGTAAAGCTTTAACCATTTACATGTCCTGAAGTAATCAAAAATTATTTTCACCAGCTCTGATTGGTGTTGGAGACCAAACTCCTGTGAAGGATTTTCCTGGTGCTGTGGGGGATGTCTCAGCGCGCGGCCCTGGGGTCGGTGGTGCTGCCAGGGTCCAGGATATGAGGAGCCCAGCCAGAGCCCTGCACTCACAGCTCTCTGAAGGAAAGGTATGGAAGATCAGTCTTATGTGGTTCTAAATGAGCCTTAGGCTGGAAGCTGGCAGTTGGCATTTTCTCTTTCAGAAATCAAATATTTATAATTTATCAGTGTATGTTCTATGTTGGTAATTTCCCAATTTTCAAATATGTGAAGACTCTTGCTGGTTTGGATTGTGACCTTACTTTAGTTGTTATTCAGAACGATTTCAACATGAATTACATTAATGCAATTAATTGACCTTTCTATCTTTAAATCACATGGTGATTTAGAATTTATAGCTTGTTACAAATAGATTTAAAGTTTATTTAAATTATGTTGATTTGAATTTTTTGAAATAGAGGTAATCTTTATGAAAATTTTCATTTTTCAGTACTTACCTGTAACTGATAAAGAAATTTTTAACACAGAGAGTACTTGCTTTGTGAATAGTGATGAGAAATTGATGTGTTGCTTTTGGCTCTATTTTGTTTATTTCCCACAGTGTGTGGAGAAGTAACCTATGTGGTGTTCTCACATTTGTCACTGTTATGCTCCCTTGGGCAGCGGTATTGAATAACCTTTGAGTTCTTCGATCTCGTTGCCTTATCTATGCAAAGCAACATTTTATGTGCAACACTGAAAGGCACAAGCGTGTGTGCATGCACACCAAACAAAACAACAGAATTATCCCACCGATGATTTTAGCTTTGAAAATTTTAAAGACCTATAAAGTGAGTTTATAGAGGACCTGCTAAATGAAGTAGTGCCAGTGCCTTAGGAATTCCTTCAGTTAAAACCGCAGATGCTTACAGTGGAGGTCTCAGGGCCTTTGTGGGCTCTCTCTGTGCCACGTGGACAGTAACAGGTGGCATAAAATCATTTATATTCTCTTGTTAAAGAATTGTGACTGTTGTCTTGAAAATTACACAAGCCAGGTGTGGTGGAACATGCCTGCATTCCCAGTACTCTGGGAGGCTGAGGCAGGAGGACCGCAAGTTTAAGCTCAACCTGGGCAGTTTAGGGACTTGGTGATAACACCTCCTTTCCCCCACCGCCACCAAAGACTGGGCTTAGTGCAAAGGCCCTGGGTTCAATTCCCAATATTGTACCAGTACTGCAGAACTGACAAACAGAAACTGCCTAAGAAGATACCCTTCAACTGCTGAGTAATTGTTAGAATTGTTTACTAAAATTAATTATGCTAAGGAGGCACCCAGGAGAGTGACTATTTACTCCCGAAACAGGAACACAATATTTCAGAATGTTTCTGTTCCATTTTCCCTGTTGAATTTGACATACATAGTTGTGTTTTACATTATTTTCTTTTTTTAAAACAAGAAAATGTTCTTATCTGTAAAATTCAAAAAGAATCTTGTCTTTAGCAAATGACTGTTTGTGCTGGCTTTTTTGTTAGTGCTTTGAGTGTTTATCAGCATCCAGCTGTTAGAGTAAATAATGCCAATTGAGTTTCATAGGATTCATGTGGAACCAGTTTGAAAATAATAATTATATCGGTTGGTACTTATAAGTTTTAGGTAATTAAAGCATTTTTCTCTTTAAAGATCCTATGATTCATTTTCTAACTACACTGTTAATACAAAACCTACTTGAGAGTAAGTTCTCACTAACTACCCATTTCTTCTTTTCTATAGTCCATTTTTCTCTTTAAAGATCCTATGATTCATTTTCTAATTACACTGTTAATACAAAACCTACTTGAGAGTAAGTTCTCACTAACTACCCATTTCTTCTTTTCTCCTTTCCTTACATCCCTCTTTCCTTTGAACATGCCTATTGTGTGACTCATGTTCAACCCTGGGTTTGCCCTTGAGAACAGACTGTCTGCATGTGCCCGCCCTCCCCTCTCCTCCGCTGTACCTCACCATTTGCTCCATACCTCCTGCCAGTCCCTGAAGTGGACTTGCTTTCAGACATTTCAGAGGAGGGCCCTTTTGGGGAGGCTGAGCAGCTCACCCTAGATGGCTCAGAGCGCCTTTCCACAGGGGAAGGTTCAAAGCAGGGGGGCCCTCTCAGGGTCTTGGATCCTGCCCTAGACCCTGCTCAGCCTGAGTGCCCTCCCATCCACGAGAGGACTCTTAGTTTGGGTACCCAGGAGGGCTCTGAGTTTGGGTACTTCTCCTTTGGCTTCCCCTCTCTCCTGGATGAAGATGGGTACCTCGCTTTCCCCAGCCTCCCCAAGCTCTGGGTCTCCTTCCTTCCCCCCGACGTTCAGCACTATGTCCCTATCACCTCCCCATCATTCATTCCTTCCCTCATCCTCATCTTTGGGCTACTTCTCTCTGCTTCTCAGTCCGTTCCTTTTTCTGTCACCTTTTCCCTTCCTCTGGCTCTAGCCCTCTGTTATCTGGAAGCTAAAGCCACTGCCTTTAATGTTTCTTATGACTGTGACTTGAATGATAAAACAGAGGAGGGGGAGGCAGCTGCTGGCACTCCTCCATAAGCTAGTTTTGTGAAGTCAACCAGTCTACACTTCATCTCGTACCCTTCCTAACATAGAGTGTAAACGTGCATAAACTTCACTAAAAATTACCCTCAAATTAATATCATCTGCACATTTTCATACTGCACCGATGCCCTTTGACCAGGTCCCATACATTGTAAGTCAAGAGCAAAATGATAAGATTATTTAAAACGTACCTAGATCATGTTAGATTTTTAACAAAAGGGGAGTAGGGGAGAGGGAATCTGTATTATCCTTAAATTTATATTGACTTTTTTGCAGATAGATGTTGACACCTTTTTTTAGGATAAGAACTTTGTTTGAAACAGAACTTAGAATGCAATGTAACAATAACAGATGTGTATTAGAATTCCTTAGTGTTATTTCTCCTGGTCACAATCCATGCTTGTTCTTTCAGTTTTGAGGCCATATATGTGGGAGTCTTTGTAAGTCTAATCTCAGAAACTCCTTGTCTCCTATCGTTGTAGCATTTGGGTCCAGATAGATAAATTTTAGCTAGTGCCTCCCAACTCTCAATCATACAATTATGTAAAAGAATCACAGTCATGTTTTATAATGAAGATACTATTCTGTTATCTTTAACAAATGCATGTGGACAATGAAACATGACTTTTTGAAAGCTTAGAAGTAGAACATTAACGTTGAGCCTTTATTTTTATTGAAAATGAGCTTTAAGTACTTTTTAAAAATCCCCATATAAGCAGCTTTTAAAAAATATATTACCTCTGCACTATTAAGTCCGTGTAAACATGTACAGTATGTTTTTTACTTATTTTGCTAAGTGTGGCCCGGTGATTCAATGTATGGTGGCTTATGGATATTGTCAGTACATAAATCACAAAATTCAGAGTAGAGCTAAAGAAAATGTGAAGAAATGCAATGAGTGTACATTGTAGAGCAAACCACAGTTCAGAACTTTACCTGAGAGATATCAGAGATCAACATTTTAGAGAATTAAGTATTGACTAAAGAATTGAAAGATGATTCTTAACAGCTTACTGTGTAGCTGTGTCTTATATTTTTTCATTTCTGATGAACTCTTTGAGCTTCCAGCTTATCTCACAAAAATGCTATGGTTACCAGAAATGAAGGTGAGCATTTTGAACTCTCAGATTTGATACTAGCAAAGAAAGAAATGAATATTTGCTATGAATTAGCCTGTGAAGGTCATCTTTCCTTGATATCAGAAATCAGTATTTTTTTTTTCTGATGTCAAAATTAATGTAGTACTTAAACTTCAAATTTATGTTTTTGTGTCATTAGATATTGAGAAAACTCCAATTATAAAGAACTATTCTTACTCAACTTGTTATATGAAAGACAGGGCTATATTTCAAAGATTACTTTAAATACCTACCATTTTAGTATAACATAGCCAATTTTTCTCCCAAGTACTTTCTTTTAAACTATATTTAAAAATTAGTGATGGGGTAAACTTTAATGATGTAAAATCTGTAGCCAGCATAAAGCTGAAAACAAATTTTATATCATTATCCCCATCCCCAACACTAGTTGACTTAGGCATTTCAAAATAGATTATGCCATGTTTGCACTCATATTTCTACTCCTGGGTTAAAAAACATACTCAGAAGCAGAGCACAGTCTTAGGGACTAAGAAGGAGTGAAGGTTCCATTCTCCATTCCACCCTTGCAAGGATCATTTCCATCATGTATACAACACTGTAGGTGAAGAAAGACCAGAGTGGATTAATAGTCTGCATCTTCTGGGGCCAGACAACAAAGGTTGGTAATGCTGCACCGCCGTCTAAGTTCAGAAGCAGCTTCTCCGCTGATGGTAGAGTCCCGTTAATGCTCCCCTTCGTTCTGGCAAATGCTGTGTGACCTTTCAAGTGAAGACAGAAGAGGAAGTACAGTAGGAAGAAGGCACTATTTTCCCTCTAAAGTTAAATATCTGCCATTATTGTTGAGGGGTGGTAGTGGAACGTACTTCCAGGATTTGTTGGGCCTTTAAGTTCTTAAGATTTGAATCTTCTTTTATTTTAAAATCTTAGACTGTCAAACTTTGGGTCATTTCTGGTGCTTGCTGATTGATACACTTATGTTTATTTGCCTTTTTCTCCCTGTGTGTGATTTAATTTCACAGAAAAATTCCCTGAGAGTAGAAGGGGATAATATTTATGTCAGACATAGCAATTTAATGTTGGAGGTTTGTATAATCTAAGAACACCACTCTGTCCTAATGGCTGCCAGGCTGCTGTGGACGGGAGGTCACGCACAGGCTCGCTGGCAGCTTCCTCAAGCACAGTGCATGAAACGCATGGGGAGACAGAGCTGGGCTGCATGTTACCAGGCCTGCTTAGTTCCTGTACCAGGGGTGTAGGGAGGAATAGACCCACTGCATTCTGAGTGACGGCTGGGAAAAAGCTCTTGTAGTCAAATGAGTAAAGTGGATCTGTTAGTCTTACGGTTGTTCCATAAGTAAACCCATTTTCCTAATGGGATATTTCTAGGCCATAGAATCTGAAGTAGCACAATCCCATCTTTGATACATGTTAAGTAGAACAGGTGTTTATCTGACATTAAATCATTTGTCTCTTATCTATGCCCACTTCCCCCATCCCTAAATTCCATGTAACTACAAGTGTGGTCCACTTAAAATATTGTTTGTGAATATGTATATTAATTAATGGAATTATTTTGATTAGAAAGAAGGGAGAGAGAGAGAGAGTGACAGAGATAGGGAGAGAATATGTGCACGTGAGAGAGGAGGCCTAGTCACCCATGTCACGTGAGAGTGCTTGCTCCTTCTCCCGCTGGGCTAGGTAGTATGTGGCAGTGTATTTAGTGGACAGCTGAAGCTCTCAATAATCTGACTAATCTGGTTGCTTTTGGCGGCTTTGATAACTGTTGAAAATGTATTTTTGCTTAACTTACTAAAATTCTGTATGGTGTAATAAGTAACATTGCTTTGAATAAATGCAAGAAATGTGCCTGATCTCAAGCCACAGTCATTTTCCCTTGCCATGCAAAGATTTTTAGATTTTCATGAGTTTTTGCAAATGGCTACAGAAGCTCACAGTTGAGCTACTATGCTTGTGCATGAATATGAGTTATCTAATTATATCAGATGCATGACCTGTTCCTTTGGGAGTGGGACAAAAAGCTGTAATCTCCAGGTAGCCCTTTGATTTTTGAAGCATCAGAAAACATTTGAAATTCAGTTGAAACACTTTGTTAAGCATTAGTTACCACATATATCATTTATTAGAGCCAGTCTGCAAAAATCCTACTGATATTGTATGTCAGGGCCTGCTTCAGTGAAAACCATCCTGGTAGTTTGCTTGCATCTTCGTATAAGGAATATTTGATGTGTGCAATATCTGAGCCCCATTTTTGTGCTTGGCGCTGAGACCAGTATGTGATTCATTATTTTATAGCAAGACCAAGCAGAAGCAGCCTCTGGAGGCAGTTGTTGTTGTTGTTATTATTTTTTTAAGGATTAAAAACCACCACTGGAATTTCCTGACAAAAGTTAGTCTTTGATTTTTCCTTTTGTAGGGGATGATCCTGGACTGGCTTTCCCCTCAGGCCCAGTGTGCTTCTGAGTATGCCTCTCTGTTTGTGCCTCTCTTCACTTACTACGTTCATGCAATACAGGGTTAGTAGTAGCCTAGTCAGAGTTAACTGTGTAGGAACAAAGTCAGGCTGCAGTTCATCTTCAGGAAGAGGAGGATTATTAGCCATTTTTGACAGTGTGTTCCATGGCTTCCTTCTACTAAATGTGCAGAATTTGAAAATTCTACACAGAGAAATTAAAACTCTTTAAAATACAAATAATGAAAAAATATACATTGGCTTTATTTTCAGTAAAGGCAAAAATACATATGGCTTTTGAGACTTGGCATTTTTCTTGCTTGACTATGTTTTTTTTAATCATAAGTTTGCTTTGTGTTACTTTTTATTTTTGTCCTACTGGGTTTTTTCCCTTTGGATTTCCACCTTTACGTTACATATTGCTAGGACCTGGATAAAGCCCAGGAGGACATACTGAAACATCAGGCTAGCATTAGTGAACTCAAGCGCAATTTTATGGAATCCACACCTGAGCCGCGCCCTAACGAATGGGAAAAACGACGTATCACACCTCTGTCCCTACAGACTCAAGGGGTATGTCACTAGCTGTTTGTTGGCCGTATGTCTCTGGTTGTTCAGTAAAACTCAGGTTGTTAATCTTGTATGTTGATTCTCAGAAGTTAGAAAATATTCTCATTTCTTTTTGTAATTGCTAACAACTTTTAAAATACTAAATATTGATTAACAATGTAATATTTATTGGCCTAGTTCTTTGGTAAATTGTCTGAGTTTCAAAATAGTTTTGAAATATTTTCAGGGCAATCTCACTGTTTTATTCAGGTCATGTAAGACTTAATTTACTTATACAACAATTAGAAATTTACATAATTGTTTTGTTTAAGCTTCTTAGTTATTGACTTCTTAAATAAGGACATTTGCTTAGTAAATAAAATTTAATTAAAGGAATGTAGATCATATTTTTATAATGGTTTAAGGCCATTATTCTGAGGATAATGAGTTAAAACTTTTAGGGACTGAAAAGCCCTGTTGAAAACCTATGAGATGCTATATATAATACAACTTAGTATCAAAATTTCTAGTAATGGAATATCGAATAATGTTTTGAAAATGTTTTTAAATATAATGTCTCTACAAACTCATTTTTCCTTTCATCGTTCACTGTTTACTTCTCCCTGCCATAATATAAGTTTGCCTTTAGAATATGTCCTCAAAATATTTCTCTATCCGTTCCCATCTGTATCTCTTCCTTTCTATGACATCCCCACCTCTCTCCTGTGGTTGACCAAACCTCCATAGGCTCATCCTTCTTGTGCTATGTTTAACCTAGAATGTAAAAAATCGCAGGAAAATGTTACACTACAGTTTCATCTTTCTCCTTGCAGTGTCTAGTATGGCTTGACTGTTGCCAAATTGAACACATTTAATTTAGATATTCTTGTGCTGTTTTTATTCAGCTTTCCTGAAAGCTGAAAGGAAAATAGTGCTTTAAGATAGATAAGCAAAAATAATTGCTGAACTGAAAAAAACAAACACCAAAAAATAAAAAGAACTTCTGAAAATACTGTGACTTTAAACACTATAGGTAGCAGGATCTTGTGAAGTTGGATGCCACTGAAACCCTTATTTTTAGGGATTCTGAAGATAATGGTAATGTCAGCAATCTAGTCTGAAGTGTTTCCGGGGAAACCGATGATGCTAAGGTTTTGGCCTTCATGTGCCTCTCCTTCTGGCTGGTTCCACTGACCCTCTCCACTTGTCTTATGTATGTGTTGCTGTAGGTGTAATGTTTGTGTCTTGTTTGTTGACTGTGTCTATTGTTTGAAACAATAGAGAAAAGGAGACCATCTTTTCAAGGATGTTTTATCCATGAAGGAGAAGTACCTGGTGGCAGCTACATGGACAGTTGAAGAAAAAGCCCAGGAGGCAGACAAGGTCTCCACCTTGCGTCCTTGGATCTATTCTTGCTTTTTCCCCTTTCCATTTATTTCTGTCCACAGCCATATATATTCCTTTTTTCTTATGTGTCCATCTGAAAGTTTTTTTGAAATATTTTTTTGAGTGTTTAAAAAGTCCCCATGTATAAAGCATAGAATCATTGGGCAGAAGTACCATATTGCACAAACATGTTGCCTAAAAGTTCACATTTTAAAATATAGAAGTATGAACCGTTTAGGGATAAATGGTCCTAATTTGATGTGTGTGGCTAACAGTTGGGAAACAATAATTTTGTAAGAAAATGCACTGTTCAGCAGTTATTCATACTGTAATGCTGTTAAGATAACAAATTTTATGTACTCTAGGTTACTCTAGCTTAATAATTACATGGAAACTTTTTTGAATTTTCACTTTTAAGATTCCTAATAGAAAAAAAAAAGTTTTTAATGCACATAGCAGCTTTTCCTATCTGTGAAATACTGGCATTAGTGAGAAAGTTAGCTTTCTGTTGCTTTTACATTCTCATTCTTCTGTTTCTTCTGATTTTGCTTAGCCAACTGGTCAGCCTGTAGAGCTTAGTGTCTGCTGGAGGAGATAGACAGCAATTAGTAATTAGAGAATTTCCGATACTGAGAGGTAAGTGTTTAGAAAGTGATGTATACAGTTATGTTAGAAGGAGATTGGTCAGGAGAAGATGGCATTTCAGATGCGACTTTAATGATGACAAAGAGTCTATCTGTCAGCTTTCCTGTTGCTGGAAAAAATACCTGATGGCTCCCACTTAAAGGAGTAGAGGTTCATTTTGGCTCATGGTCTCAGAGCGTTCATTCTATAGCTGGCTGTCTCTGATGCAGAAATGGCATAGTGGCGTAGCAGAGGAAAGCTGCTTAACCCATGGCAGCCAGGAAGCAGAGATGCAGAAAAGGGCCAGTGTGAGACCCTCCAAAAGCACCTCAGTGACCTCGCTCCACTGGATACTATCTCCTCACTTATGCACTCAGCATTGAGTGAGTGTAGCATTCCCATCATTCAGTCATCTTTTGCAAACCACGTCTCTGAACACATGAGGCTTGTGGGGTCATTTTAGAATGAAGTAGACATTCAGAGATTTTTCCACATCCAATGAAGAACAAACGCAACAGTGCAAGGCAAGGACTAGTTTAAGGAATGCCAAATACAGTGACTTAGTGGACATGAAGGAAGGAAGGAAGGGTCAGAGGTCAGACCCCAGATGATATCAGGGTCCTAAAGATCACGTTACTAGTTTAGAATGGTACTAGAGCAGTGATGGGGTTCTGTCGGCAGTTTGTGAGATGAGCGGTGATGTGATCCCACGTGTCAGATGGAAAGCCTCTCACTGGAGAAGGGAAGGGTGATAGAGGTTGTGAGTGAGAGCACAGCTCAATCATGAAGAGTAAGTAATTCCCTCCCACAAAGTACATTTGAGTACCAGAAATCACAGTGAGGTGGGTGAGGAGGCAGAATACATGGAAATTCCCTCAAGAACTTTGAGGTTCAGTTGAGATGACATATTTCTAGAGCACTGCAGTGACAGACTTGATGTCATAAAGCTGAAGTACATGGTAGACTTATGCACATTAAAGGTTGGTTTGAAATCCAAGGCTGATTAGACTATGTATAATAAGGATTTTAATATCCCATTCTTTTAAATAGTGTTTTTAGAAATCCATATTCCAAAACTAATTGAATGGCATAATTTAAACAATTTTAAAGTGATGTCTTTGGACTTTTTGCAGTTAGGAATTGGATTTTTGGTGAAATTGTTTAAAATAATTTTTCTGGATCTCATGTTTTAGGAATGTACAATATGAAATGTTTTATAGGAGTCATAATAAAGTGATTTTTTTAGTCAGCTTTTTGTTGCTTTGACTAATACCTGACATAAAAAGTTTCAAGGAGTAAAGATTTCTTTGGGCTCCGTTTCAGAGGTTTCAGGCTATAGGAAGCCAGTCCCCTTCCTGGGGTGTGAGATGAGGTGAAACATCACAGCAAGGGATGTGGCAGCCAGGAAGTTCAGAGGATAAGAAGAGAGCTGAAGAGGAAGGGGCCAGGGGCCAGGTACAGTTCCAAGAGCCAGACCTTTGATTAGGCCCACTTTCAAAGTTTTCGGTGTCTCCAAGGAGTCCCAGCAAATTACCATCTCATCAGTAAATCAGTCCTCTGATGAAGTTAGAAAGCTGGGGATCCCGTCATCTGCTTACAGGTCCACTGGACATTGGGGAGACAATTTGGATCTAAGCCTGTATCAGTGATATTTATGTGGTATTTAAGTTAGGAAAATTTCCTAGATAACTAATGTGCACTTGAATTTACTGCTTTTTTCCTATTCTTTTCTTCTTTAAAACATATAGAAAAATACATACTTACTTGACACATGTATGGATTGTTCTAACTACAATCATCCATTCAACCAAGAAACATTTATTGACCGCATATGTTAAATATTTATATTATATTATTACATTTGTCTTCAGATAACATGCCACTGCTGTTAATTGGAAGTACCTAACTAAACATTTGAGTTTACTGGGGTTGACTTGAGTATCTTTTCAGTGTTTGTCGTTGTATCTTCCTTTTGGTACTCTTATGGGATAGGATTTCTTTCTCATCTTTTTTTGCGGGGGAGTACTGGGGAGCAAACTCGGGTCCTTGCGCTTGCAAGGCAGGCAGCGGCACCACTGAGCTAACTTCCCAGCCCTTTTTCATCTTTTAATTGTAATCCTTATTGAAATACATAATTTGACCAAAATTCCTAAATTCTCATCACATAGGTTTTATAGATTTAAAAAGGAAATAATAGGCCAGGGTTTCAGCTCAGAGATGCAGCATCTGCTTGGCAAACACGAGGTCCTGAGTTTGATCCCCGTATCAATAAAAAGGGCAATAATAGTTTTACTTTTAAAAAAAGTAAATATATTGAATTTATTTTTGAGAGAAGGTCTCACTTATATAGCCCAGGCTGGCCTCAAACTCGTGGTGATCCTCTTGCCTCAGTCTCTTGAGTGCTAGGATTCCAAGTGTGTGCCATCACGTACTTGAGCTTTGAAAGCTTCACTTTGAAAACGAATGAGTTTGAAAGTAGTGTGGAAAGTAAGTTGTTTAGTCTTTTGTGGGTAAATGCATCTTGATACATTGTGAGAATCATGACAACCTTATGCTGTGTGTTCTGTCATGAGTCTAGTAGAGGTTACCTAGGCTGTAGTTTAAAGGTACTTCTGAGGGTTTCCTGTGGGTAACTAAATGCATGGCCTTTCATGCCCCAGAGGTCCCTGTCTGGGAATGGACTTCCTTTTCACCTCCATCCCTCGGTGTGATGTGACGATGGGGATTGTAACTGAGTGTAGTCCAGAAGCTGCTTTCTTTCCTGAATATTGAAAATGTTTACCCACCTTCCCCTCCTCACCTTGCTTAGTTCACTGTCTGAAAGGTTATCTCATAAAAGTCATGCGTTTTTTTCTTGTAAGATTTCAGAAGAGTGTATTTTAGTAAGAATTATTTTCACACAACTTCTGACATGAGGGAGAACATCATAGTGAATCTTCTGTGGTATTCCAAACTTCTGAGGACAGTCCCCAGCTTTCCTTTTGTTCCCTCAGTCAGGTGAGCAACCATTGTTTAAGGGATAGCAATGCAAAAATTGAGTCCACGGACAAATATACAGGAAGTAGTATTTCAAGTGTAGGAGCCACTGGAAAGGTCACTGTGTGCAGGACGAGGCCGAGGAGCTCTGGCAAGAACATGTGAACTTGTGTTTAGTGGGATAGGTAGGTTATGCTCAATTTGTGATAGAGCATCACTGATAAATGAGAAGTTTTAGCTGGTTTCTGGAGGCTTCAACTATCAGATTTTCAGGCAAGGTAGAACCCCTGGCATTCAGGCAAACCTCCATATAAGCCAGCTGCAAAATCTTCAAAATTCTTACCTTTCATTTTTGTGCTGTTCTGCTATCTTTCTTGCATAACCTTTCTTTTATTTCAGTAGGTCACTTCTGTCTTTCTGATGTATTAATTCTTTGCTCTTCCTTTTCTGACCTTTCTAGAGTCTAGAAGAGGAGATAACATCAGTTTTGTTTAGTGCAAAGGGCTTTTCTGATAGCATGAAAGCCACCTTCCTGTCAGCCACCACTTGGACAGCAGAGGGCGCTGTTGTGAACTCTAGTGCACCTTCTAGAGAAAAGCTTTCCTCCTGGCCCTTCTCACATTTGCCTAAGGTGCATTTTACTTTGTTTCCCCTGTTACTAAAAGCCACATGAGAGAGTGATTTTCACGTTTTGAATATTCAGACACCTTTCCCTCCAGGGCTTTCACTGGTGAAATTATCCTGGGAGAAACGTTCAAAGAATAATGACTGAATTTGGACATGAGGAAAATAACTAGATTGGACATTTCTCTCGCTTCTTTTATTCAGAAACCAAAAAACAAAGACTGCCTAAATTCAGAGAATTATCGAAACTGTTACAGCTCAGAACCCAAGTTATTAAGCAGAGGAAAGCCTCTATGAAGTAGAAGTTTAGTGTGCTTTGCCCAGTTCAAGTTTTCAAAACCCAAATTTCAGGCATCTTCTGATTTATTTTTTAAATTGTGTGGAAAAATTAAAATACCTACCATACTCAAGGAAATAAGTGCTTTTGAATGACACGAAAGGATTCCCTGAACTTGGGCAGAACGTACTAAGCCATTTGAGGTTGAGTAATGATAACTCACTGACCTGTAATAATCACGAAATGTGTGTTTTAGAAATGTTCTGATCACTGGATATCTTTATTTATGAAGAAGTTTATAAGTAGTTACCTGCTTAATAAAAATAGATTCAAAGTTTTTCAGTTTAATATCTAAAATCTCCAGATTATCCATGATACTAGAAGGGCGATTCCCCTGCTCTGTTGGTCGTGGGTTTACATAGCATGAATTTTGAGCAGCTTCCGCATGCTCTTAGCACGCATTTCAGGAGAGCACAGCAAGTCACATGGGCTGTGAGCACGAGTAGACAGGTGCTGCCCGGAGGTGCACATCGAGCCCTCTTAGCTTTGTGTGGGCTGTGGCAGGCAGGTGAATGTGGTGCCCTGCTACCACTGTAGGACACAGCTCAGTGCAGCTCATGCATCGGCAGCGTCACCATGGGCAGCACTCGGGGACTGAGGCAGAGCCTCTCTATTCAGCAGTGAGACGTCATCTTAGATGAATAGACCTGCTGTCCCTCGCTAAATTATTTCTAATTAGATTACTGGTCATAGTGCCACCTGAATTATTTAGGAACCAGGATTTCAGGCTAAGCTCTAGAGTCTGAAACCAAACCTATTGAATAAGTTTAAAAAGTTTTCCAATTTATCTTTAAAATAATCAGTAAACTTTGGTATAATTCCATGTTTTTATAACAATTGCAACTGCATAAGTGGAGTTTATAGGTGTAACTCCATAGTAAAAGCATTTTATTCCTTTGTGAGGATGCCGGCTGTCCTTGTTTCTTTTTGCAAGCTTTTTGGCATTTGTCTCTATTGTCCTCTGTGTGACCTTGAGCAAAGGTTTTTGTAGCTGCTGATTCTTGCTGTTCTGTCTTTGCAGTGTCTGATGTCTGTCCGGTGGTGTTGAGGTAAAACTGTATTGACTTTGTGTCCTCGGTTGCTTTTTGTTCCGCAGACACGTGCTCCTGCGTCAGAAGGGCCTTGCACTGGAGCCAGGGATGCTGTTAAGGTTCTACCCTTTCCATGTTCACACCATTGCCCGCCGCCTTCCATCCCCTCACATTTGCCCGCTTCCCTTCCAGTCAGCCATCATAATCATCTTTGTTTTCTCCATGACATGAACCTGCCATCCGTTGATTTGGGTTTCCATTGTTTTTATTTATTCATATATTTTTTCCCTCCTCCATCTTTTTTTCGTACAGAGTTCACATGAGACTCTGAATGTAGTGGAGGAGAAGCAGCGGGCAGAGGTTGGGAAAGATGAAAGAGTAATCACAGAAGAAGTGAATGGTAAAGAGCTATCACCTGGGAGTGGTCCTGGGGAGATGCGTAAGGTGGAGCCTGTGGCACACAAAGACTCCACCTCCCTGTCTTCTGAGAGCAGCAGCAGCAGCAGTGTGAGTGAGGAGGAAGACGTGGGCGAGTACCAGCCCCAGCAGCGTGTGACGGAGGGCACCATCAGGGAGGAGCAGGAGGAATGTGACGAAGAGGCCGAGGAAGCGCCTGGCCGCACAGCCCAGGTAGTGGAGAGGGAGGAAGCGGTGCCCGAAGCCAGCCCAGACAGACACACAGGGCCCGGTGTGAGCCCCGTAGACACCGAGGCCCAGGACTGTGTAGGTGCCCCAGAGGGATCTGGAGAGAAGAGTGTAAATGAAGGCACTGTTAAGCAAGCCGGGAGAGAAGAGACAGAGGACGAGCGACAGAAAGTTAACGGAGAGGTGTCTCATGTTGACATTGATGTTTTGCCACAAATTATTTGTTGTTCAGAGGTAAATGGGAGTCTGGAGCGGGAGTTAAACTCTTAAGAGTTTCTTCTCGGGTGGAGACACCTGCCTTTCTCCTCCACCCGTCCTCCTGATTGTACTGCAACTTTTTCAACAAGAATCTGATTTTTCTTTTCTGGGAAGAAGGGGGAAATCTCTGCTTTGTAGATTTTCTGCCAGCTCAGTTCATGGTTTCTGGCTTTACTACAACTGGATCACCTGTAGGGTGGACTTTCCTACAACTACCACATCACTTTTTTCTTCCTGTTTCCCATTTAAATTTTTCTTTGCATGTTTTGGATGCTTGTCTTTTACTTGAGCTGCTTCCTCACACTAAATGCCTTTTTCATTGGTTTCATAGAAAATGTATATGTAATGTCAAGCAATGGTCGATGCGAGTGTGTGTGCTCCTGTTGTTATGACTGGATTTGACCTTTTTGGCTCATTCTCTCACTCCTCAACCTAAGTGTCTTGGAACTGGCAGCAGGCTGTGATTGCCGCGGTGCTCTGGAAGCGGCATCCATCGCTGACAGGAGCCTTATTTCCTGAATGCTGCTGTGATTTCTGTTTTTAGATGCCTGGGATGGGAAGGCTTGGTTAAGAGCCTTTTCCTTCCTTCTGGACAGCCTAAATTGTTCCCTTCTCATTCTGTCTTAATCTCCTTCTGGATTTTTTTAAAAACCAATTCTGGGTTTGATTTGGTTTTGTGGATTATTGACATTGGTACAAGTCTTTTCCTTTTCCCTTCAAGAAAGAGAATGTTCCAGAGTCGTCTCAGATGAAGTCTTGGTCAGTAGGTGCAGTTGTCTCTCATTTGGGAGTGAGTTAGGACTGTAGAATGTCTCTTAGCTCTGAAATACCCACAGTGTAGGGATGTACCCATGCTTGCTCTCTTTGAGAGGGTAACACATCTCAGTGACTTTGACTCGAAATAATGAACCGTTAAACGTGTTTCACTTCAGAGAAGACGTTTCAAGAGTCCTTGAACACTTTGAATTTTTATTTTCAGCATTTAATACCCGTTGGAATTTTCTACAGAAAGTGCTGTAATATTTTTGTAACTGTATTGTAGATGCACAGCAGATTACAGTGTTAACAGGCCATTGAGCCTCCATCCTTGCTTTCAGTTGTTCAAAGCACTCATGCAACACCCATGGAGTAATGTAGATTAAAAACATTGTAACATATGTGACAGAAGAAACCCTGTGAGTTTTAGACAAGTGTAATTAAAAACAATCATATATGAAGGTATTCTTTCTGAAAACAGCATCCTTTGAGAGAGAAGAGCAATCTTAGCCAGCTAGCTTGCATGCCAGTTAAAAGCAATGAGCCTTCACACAAAAATGTGGTCCTTTAAACCGTAGTAAAATTAGAGATGTGTCATTTAGCATAGTTCATTCTTCTTTCTCTTCAGTGTCATTAATTACTTTCCAAAAAGTAAAGTGTGTACACATCAGTGTAGTAGACATGAGACCTCATAATTTGAAGTGTGACATAGTTTAGGGACCATAATGTTAGCTTGTATTTCATTTGGATACATGTACATGTATATACAAAGTACATGTATGTATGTCTGGGTGTGTAACATATTTGACAGAAAGTTTTCTTTATACCTTTGTTTTAAACTATTTGCTTTTACTCTTCATGTGCACGAGTGTGTGTTCGGATATGTTTCCTACAATTATTTTTGAAGGTTCCTTTTGGCACTTCTACTTCCTTACCTCTAGAATTTATTTTTCCCTTCCTTTTCCACTTCAGCCACCAGTGGTAAAAACAGAGATGGTAACCATTTCTGATGCCTCACAAAGGACAGAAATCTCCACCAAGGAAGTCCCCATTGTTCAAACTGAGACCAAAACCATCACATATGAGTCTCCACAGGTACAGAGCGCAAGACTTGCCTGCTTGCGTTCATGTTTACTCAGCATGTCTGTTTCTGTTTCTGTTTCTGTCATCTTCTCCCAATTTATGTATTTCTGACTTTGACATTGCTTTTCCCATCTCTGTTTTATAACCAGGCACCACCAACGACATAACTTGGTATGCTGCTGTCTTAGATTAAGACAAAAAGCAGCAATCAAATTTGTGACCCAGTAATTATTAGGAGGACCTTATATATGACCACAGAGGATAAATAGCATAATTTGTGTTATTCTTACTGTAAATCATTTCTGGCTTCGTGTATCCAAAATATTCATCTGTGCTTGGAAAAAAGATTGTTTTGCAAAATTTACTGAGTCTGATATACTTTCTGACTAGTAGTTTATAGGCTTCCCCCTCACCCTGGCTCAGTTAAAATACTCAACTCACTCTTTCTTATAAGCAACACACATATGCGTGCACACACTTTCTTTCTACATCACAGTGGGTTATTTTCTTTAGCCAGGTAGTCATTTGTGTGCCATCTGTGATACTCTGTCTCTAATTTATCAGATTTTCTTGTGTATGTTTTAAGTCTTCAAACATTGGTTCTGTAAAGTTTTGAAATAAGTATTAAAATGTCTAACCTAATGAGCAGCAGAAAAGGAAAAGTGTTCATTTCAAAACTGGGAACTGTTAAAAGATATATGTGATCAATATTTTCTCCTCTGAACAGTTTAACCTTCTGTGATGGGGTTATATCATGGCGGAGGTTGGCAAGTTAGTGCCCTCTCAAAAGAAGTTTTAAAAGGCTGTGCGCATGGGTGAAACATTTCTCAGAGTTATTTGGGGCACAGTTTAATCTCTGTGTGTGTATAAACCCGACATGAACACCAACAGGTTTCTGTGAATGTTCTGCACTGATGGGGGTGATACTTGTGTGTCTGTTGTGCTCTGTCCTCATAAAGAAATACAGGTGCATGAGCCAAACTTGAGGGAAGTTTCCTCATTTACAGATGAACTCTAGCTACTCAAATTATTTTGTGCTGTCGGTGCCAAAACACATGACAGATAAGTTTGGTGATCTTATTCTCTTAGACTATTAATTTGCTTCATTATTTGCCTTGGAACACTCTAGAAGCTTCTGTCTCTTCTAATATCTAGGCACATTAAAATAAAAACTATTTTGATCTATCCATATGATTATATATAAAAACACACATGCACATGAATGGTATTAAAGTCTTCACACTCATGGATGTGCTTTTACAATACATAAGTCCTTATAGGAACAATGTGGTTTTTAAAATTCTACCAGAGATAAGCAAATAATTAAATGATCAGGCTCAGTCTGTCCGAGTCAGGCTCTATTTCTTAGTAATCTAAGAAAATGTGATCTATTTGTTACCTACCTGTGCATATAAAACAATAACAAACTCAGCACTTCTGATCACTGTGGAAACTTCTCTGCCTGGCTGTCTAGTTTCTTTTACTACCTTCTGCAAATGTTCCTCAAATTCTCTTGACTCCGGTGTAGCTTTCAGTCCCACATCCTACTTTGTCCTTCACCCTCTGTACCCACAGGGTTGCTTCTCCATGTGTCATTTAGCCTTTTGCCCCTCCTCTGTGAAATGCCAGCCACTCTGTGGGTCTGTAAATCATTACCACAGGTATGCAGAGGATGAGCAAATGGCATCTGCTACTGACCGCTTACATTTCAGAAGGTGCATGTTTGACAGGGTGGGGTCTTCTCTGACGTATTGGAAGTTAACCATCACTTTGTATTTTTTCCTCCAACTACTCAAAGATTGACGGTGGGGCTGCTGGTGATTCGGGTACGTTACTGAGCGCACAAACCATCACATCTGAGTCCATGTCAACAACAACAACCACGCACATCACCAAGGTAAAGCAGTCCAGGGGAATCTAGGGAGAAGAGCGATGCATTGCAAAAGGATCTTTTCTGAATTGTTTGGTTCCTAGACAGATTTCCAAGTAATAGTGGAATTAAAATTATGCTCTGTTGACAAATGTATTTAGACCAGATTGCAATTTGGTAAAGTGTAGAGGGTAAAAATGTTACCAATAGCCATACTTAAGAAAGCTCCAAGAGCAGAGATATTTTAATAAAATTATAAAATGTGCAATTTGTAAAAACAAAAGTTTTATAAAAACCTATGCTTCTATTTTTGTTAAATCAGTTTTGCCTAAAGCAAGTGAACGATGGCTATCATTCAAAACTTCCAACAAGTTGTTCCAATAATGTAAAATTTACCTAATTTATAAAGGACAGTGGTATGTTGATTTGGGGCATTTTCCCATATCATTCTCTAACTATTTAACACCAGATACCCAGTGGCTTGGCAGCAGTAGCCTCACCAAGAAGCTTAGATATTTATAAACATCTGGCCTGCCCCAGACCTACAGAAACCTCGGATTTTAGGAAGCTTCCACGTGACTCTGGTGTATGGGAAATTCACCTCATTTCTAACTTGAGTCTTCAAGTATTTTGTTCTGCACCTGCTTTTCACATTTGATTGGTACTTAGTGGTCTTTTACAGCGGTCATTACAAAAATAACAAGAAACTTTGTGAATTAAAAAACTGCCGCATCATGCAGGGTGCCACTGGTGCTCACTGTAAAGCATCTTCAGATACTGAAGTTAGTGCCATGCTTTGTTTCTCACAGTGCAGTGCCATCACTCGAGACTGCATCAGTGCGAGGTGTGGAGGCAGGACGTATGTTCTTGTAGGACAGTGTGGTGTTTGCTCATTGTCTATTCAGGTCACGGCAGAGCCCACCCCAGGCAGCCAGTTGCTGTGAGGCAGTGCACCCACGGCTCCTCCCCCAGGCTCCTCCACACAGCTTTTACGCAGCCAACCACAGGCAGAGGCTGTGATCAGATCACACATTTAATAAGTTTCACCTGCCTTCCTTATCTTCAGCCAAATCCACGTCCATTTATTGTCTCACTAAACCAGATAAGTGGAATCATCAAATGAATTTGTGTGATTAGTAGTTGAAGTATAACATCAGTTTTCCAAACCTAAAACAGTTAAATTGTTAGAATTGCTTATAACTACAAATACCAAACAATTCTTTCTTCTTTCTCCTCTCTTTTTCAAAAATCGGCCAACTGGGAGTGAATAAACTCAGGAAACTGACAATATCCCCATGGAACTACTTCTAGTAAATGGCATTTGCCCCATTGTAATCTCACTGAAATCTTGTTCAGTTAGTTTTAGGGTTGCTTTCATTGACGGGATACTTAAAGTTTAACAGTAGGACTCTGTGGGAACTTAGAAACACACAGTTCCTAGAACACTGCTGTCCACCACTCAGTGTGTGTGGCCTTGTGATGATCAGGAGGGCAGAGTGGGCTCCATCTTCTTTGCTCTGAGTGTGTGAACATGTGTTATTGACTGCTGTTTTTTTTATAACCTCAGACTGTAAAAGGTGGGATATCTGAAACGAGAATTGAGAAACGCATTGTGATCACAGGAGATGCAGACATTGACCACGATCAGGTAAAGCCTCTGTGTTCTAGTTCTGGAAATGCACTTGTCTGTTTGCTGCGGTTTGCACCTGTTGTTGGGTACGTCCATGTGCAAACCCCTTCCTAGGACTCGCGGGTGAGGTCCAGCTCCTAAGCAGGGTGTGAAGGTGCTTCAGTGCCTGTGTACAGCCTACCTGTTCAGCGTACCTGGCTCTGACTCAGCATTAAGCGAGATTGCTGTTTATTTCACACTGGTTTTATATGCCCTGCAGGGTCAAAATAATCTGGAGGATTTCTGGCATCACATGGGCATGGTTTAAAGACAGATGGGGAAATATTTAAAAGTGAATGGCAGTTTAATGACACTGGGTTCTAGAAACTAAAAAAGCCACTAAACTTTTCTTATGCCTACTTTTAGGAAGTTTTCAGTGTTTTTTGCAGCATAAAAAAACTGGCAAATAGCCAGTAACTACCAGGTGTTTTTCCCTGTTTTTGTTATTGGGGAGGAGCGGGAGGGAGAAATAATCTGTTTTATGAACTGAAAATTCACATTAATTCTGAAAACCTTTTTAAAAAGAATCCTGCTTGTGTCCCGATGCTAAGTTTGGCAGAGCGTGTGGCTTTAAGCTGGTGTGGAGGGCGCTTGAGACACAGTAGCAGCTGCCATTGTAGACCACAGTCCCAAGGGGCCATGAGAGGTTGTTTTGTTTTGTTTTGTTTTTAATTTTTTCCTGAGTGATTTGAAAAGGAGACCAAACCATTTTCTTTTCACACCTTGAAGAAAGGATGTTCAGTGCACCATCTCAGCCAGGGAGGAGGAGCATGGTGGTTACCCATCTTTGAACACAACTCTGAGCTCAGGAAAGCAAAATTTAGAGCAAAGATTTTTTTTTTTTTACTTGAGAAAGAATCTATATATAACCAGAGAGAAGTGGATTGTGTTCATACCTAAAAAGAAAGTTAATTCTTCAGTTTTTGACTTTTGTAAGCATGTTTTATTTGCATATTTCGTTATGTATTTTTAAAATGCCTTGAGGGTTATTAGAAGCTAAAGGGTTGCTCTGACTCCAAATTTTAATTTAAATGACTAGAAGGACTAGGAGGACACATAGCTGCTTACCATGGGAAAGAATTACCCATGTGGGTAATTACCCATATTTTTAAATGGAATTACCCATATTTTTAAATAAAATAATTTTTCAGTTTGGCGGTGTGGAATGATGGTTTTCTCACAATCCTTCTTGTTGGCATAATTAATATTTTACACTATTTAGTTTCTTGTATTCATATTATTGGAAGGAAAGGAATTACGGCAAACTGATTTCATATATGTTTGAAGATTTTGATGACAATTTTTAGTTTTCTCTACCTTTTTATACCTTTACCTTTTTTTTAAAAAAAGGGTTTTGCTTAGTAACTTTACAGCTGACAGAAACTATAATGCAAATAAGAAATGCAGTTAAGCCCTTTAGGCAGGTGGCCGAGGGAAAATCACACTGCTTCTTTTTTCATATGCATAGTTTATTTATGAGATCAGGTGTTCTCTATCCTTAAAGAACTTTTTTGTTATAGACTCCCCTAGATTTGCTAGTTCTATGGCATTTTGTGGCATTTTATTTTCCTTTTCTCCTCTTTACAAATAAAATTATCAATAAGAAAAGCGTATTTCCCCTCTAAAACAAACAAGGTCTTTCCATATTACTGTAACACTTTTACAGTTTGTATTTTATGATAAAAACACAGAGAAACTCTGCTTTTCACAACTTGTACCAGGGAAGAGACCACAAACTACTGGCATCCCTTGGCCATTCTCTAGGCCAGTGCTTCTAATTGTGTGTGGTTGTTGCTGCGCTTATAGTTCTGTTTTCTTGACTCTCACATTTTTCCTGCAGCATTTTAGTTGAGCAAATATTTTAGTTCAGACAATTACTGAGATCTTGCGAGGGCAGAGATGAGGCTTTGTTCTGTGCCGGGTTGTCTCTGGTGTTTGGTGATGGGTGGTGTTACTTGAGTGTGTAGACCCAGCACTGTGCTGGCTGGTTAACATTTCTTTAATCTATATAGCAAATCCTAAGATGATCTGTATACCTTAGCATTAGTCTTGGGTTATAGGTAACAGTCCTGAGGCTCAGAGAAGTGCTGTCTTCTTCAAATCTCACTGTGAGTACAAGCCTAGGATCCAAAACCAATGTGTTTCTCCTGCGTGTACCATTATTTGAAAGTGGCCAGAAAAAAGGGAAGTTTGGGAAACAAGACGTCTTCTCATAATGAATAGTGGTCCCACCTTGCACGCTCCAGCAAGGCCCCTGTTGCCCAACTGTGAGCCCCATTTGATGAGTGTGCATGGGTATTACCGTTGTAAGGTGGAGTCTGTGCCTCCATGCATGGCTGTTTTCTCTTCTGATCCCGCAGGCGCTGGCTCAGGCCATTAGGGAAGCCCGAGAGCAGCACCCTGACATGTCAGTCACAAGGGTAGTTGTGCACAAAGAAACAGAGCTGGCAGAGGAAGGGGAAGAGTAACCAAGGTAAGAGGGCCCACCTCGCTGTGGCCTTTCTCATGGCTCTTTTATGATTCTGTGAAATGAAACTTTTTATCAGTGTCTCCATTTCCTAGTATTGGGGTTTACTTTAGGCATTTCTAATCCTCAAGTACATCTGTTCAAATATGTATGATTATAAACTTTGTGGCCTGTTGGGTATGATGATTTCTTTAGGGGCTGCTAACAGTAGACATTCATGATTTACATTACTGTTTATTAAGTATATTAGTATAAGTTATGTCAATAACCCTTGGAGAAAGATGCTGTTACCCTCATTTATTTATTTATTTATTTATTTATTTATTTATTTATTTATGTATTTATGTATTTATTTATTTAGGTTTTTTGAGACAGGGTCTCACTAAGTAGTTGAGACTGACCTGGTGTCGAATTTGTAGTGATCCTCCTCCCTCAGCCTCCCAAGTGCTGGGATTACAGGCGTGCGCCACCACGCCTGGCTGTTACCTTCATTTTAAATAATAACTTGCCTTTTCTGTATGATGAAAAATAGTGATTCACTTGTTGCCTATAAAGTAGACAGCTATCCAGCTCTGTTATTTGAAGAGTCCATCTTTTCCCCTTTTTGTGCATTTCAGTAATTTTATTGAAATTTATTTATTGAAAGGTGTATCTCTTAGTACCAAACACAATGGTACTTGGTTAGGTTACCTCTGCCAACTCAAAATTAATACTGTCATTTTCAAAATACTGAAATCTGTCAGCCTTATGATAACACTGAAGTTATCATAAGGGGAAAAAATGAGAACCAAGACCTGTCATGTAAAGGTACAAAATCCCAATAATAAATGTAACTGTACTGTATACCTAAAATGTACCAGTAAACTAACTAACTAACTAAATAAATAAAAGCTGAAAACTGCAAACAAAACTGAAGTTATCCACAAAACATGGTTTACAAAATGTTGAAGGTAGAATATACTGTGGTTTACTTTTTAATGCTTATTTATCCATAACATGAGTCAAAATTGGTTACATTCATTGTGGATAGACTCAGGCTTCAGACTGACAACACTGACAATACGTGTACATCTCCTTACATTGACTGGCTCACATGGAGAATTCCAAACACTACTTCAGCAATCTCATCATTATGATGATGCTCCTTACTTTTCTTTTCTTTTTTCTTTTTTTTTTTTTGGTACCAGGGATCGAACTAGGGCCCTTGTGCTTGCGAGGCAGGCAGTAGAACCACTGAATTAAATCCCCAGCCCTCCTTAATTTTCTTAAGACATATTGTGGAAATTTGTGAAAGTATATTCTATGATTTTAAAAAAGATACTGGAAGCAATGGCAGTTTTATAGAAACAGCCCATAGTAAAACCTGGAGTGCTTTATTTAGCCAGAACTTAGGGTAAAGCAAGTTTTCAGAGTGATAATTGATTTTGACTTACTGTGTAATATAATAGAACATATTTTTTAATGGAACTAGATCGACTGAGAAAGTAGATTCTGTATATAAATTTTTATCATTGATATAAATGTCACCTGTCTTTTAGAAGAAACATTAAAGATAGCTCAATAAATATACCAAACTTAGTAGGACTGTATTTTGGCTTAATACAAAATGTTTTTAAATTTAAATGTAATTCCCATAGCAATAACATCATCCCTGAACTCAAGAAACCATTACATTATCTAGAAAACAATCTTTATTATGCCCTTAAAAAAGTGCATGTATGAAATGTTGGTTTTGATGTAAACCTCATACTTTAAATTTAGCATTTAAATTAAGTAGGTTACCATTGTCAGTATCACCTAAATATAATATATTGATCCAGTATAGAAAGTTAAATTAATGTTAGAAATGAAGTTTCACCGTTCACCTTCTCAGGCTTGTATTAAAGGTTTCACATTTATTCCTTTAGCCTTACAAATGAATTCAAATCTAAAGTTTCCTGCTGCAGCATTATATTAATTAGGCATTTTTCCAAAGATGTAGAACATCATACTACTACACTCTAGTTATGAAGTTTTGAGGGTTCGTGATTTAAATCCATTATAACATTATGGAATCCATAGTTGAGAGTTGTAAAGAAAAGCTTCAAAGAAATTTTTTTGTTGCTGCAATAATATTTATATAAAGAACAAAAACTCCCATCTTATGAAAAGTTTATCTAAATACTACTAGCTGTTGAAAGTAAATTTTTCATGCCTAAGTTTCATAATCACATGTGGATGTGTTAACTAATAACATTTTGAGTAGGAAAAGATAAATCATTACTATAAGTTCATAAATTTAAATGGCAAAAACGTTTAGAATATATGCAGTGGCTGAATTTGTACTTTTATTAATATAATGACTTTCTATTATTCCAATTCATTATGTTGGGACACTGACAGTTTTCAGAAACCTGAAAGAGACCAACAGGTTTGTATTACTTTTTGTTTAGGTGTAACATTCAAGTTCATAATGATTCTGCTTATTAGCTAACAATCTCAAATTAGTTTATATATGGATCAAACTATTGATCGTGTTGGGACTTGAAATGAGCTGGAGTTTAGGGCTACATTTAGCAAAATGTGCAATTTAAAAAAAACTTACTTAAGCACTAATTTAAAAATTCAGGTTATTAAAGAGGATGTAGTTTTCTAAGCTGCTAATGTAATGAAATGGTTAACATATATATACCAGAGTTTAGAAACTCCTTTGGGTGTTTTTTATTTTGTTTTTGTTTTAGAGAAGTTGGTCTTACTATGTAATTTAGGTTGACCTTGAACTCATTATGTAGCCCAGGCTAGCCTCAAACTCATGGAGATCCTCCTGCTCCAGCCTCCCAAATGTTAGGATTATAGCATACACCACCAGGCCCAGCCCTGAGGGTATTGTGCTTTATGTATAGCAAATGCCTTCAAATGTTAGCTGACTAGAGATTGGTGATACCAGTTTTTCCCTTTTGCTAATCCAAGTCCAGATGGTTTATTTTATTTTATTTTTTTTTATTTTTTTTTATTTTTTATTTTTTTTTTATTGAGTTTATTGGTACATTTAGGGATACAGTACAGTTACATTCATTGTTGGGATCATGTACCTTTACATGGCAAGTCTTGATTCTCATTTTTTTCCCCTTACCTCTGCCCTCCCTTCACCCCC
>NW_022900926.1:11269163-11326943 GCF_012274545.1 Fukomys damarensis | reverse complement strand
AAGGACTATTATCAAGGATATATAAAGAACTCAAAACAATCAGTCCCCCCAAATATAAAGACCCGATCCAAAAATGGGCATCCGAATTGAACAGACATTTCTCATACAAAGAAGTGAAAGCAGCAAGAAAATATTTGAAAAAATGTTCCACATCACTGGTCATTCGAGAGATGCAGATGAAAACAACACTAAGATTCCACCTCACCCCACAAAGAATGGCTGCTATCAAGAAATCACACAATAACAAATGTTGGCGGGGTTGTGGGCAGATGGTTTATTTTGAAGGCAATATTTCAATACTTCAGTTGTAGAAGAAGAGTATACAGTTTTTCTCTATACAGAGAATAACAACCAGATTTACCAATTAAACCATTTCCGGAATTGCTGGAAGGTGAGTTATTCTATAGTAACTGTGCTTCAGCTGCTGTGCAGGACACCCAGAAACAGTCCATTTCAACTTCTGAACGTTCGGTTTGGAACACTTGTTTGATGAATATTCAGTTAAACACTTGGATAGTAGCTCTTGCCAGAAGGAGGCTTTGCTTGAAAACATGATCCTGCGGTGACATGCCTTAAGCTGAGTTGCTAGTCTTTCAAAATTTAGGCTGTTTTTCCTTTCAAATAGCAAGCTCTCTTGAATGAGTGAATAATAGAGTTCTAGGAATTGAAAGGAAGAGGTAGCTCTTGCCAGAAGGTCAGATGTCTGCAATTTATCTATCTTGGAAAGTTTCTGAAGACATTCTACTCCTGTAACTACACACTTCTATGCTTGGCTTTCCAGCGCAGTGATAGACAAGGCCAACGCAGAAGGCTTTGCTTTAGAAAACATGATCCTGCGGTGACATGCCTTAAGCTGAGTTGCTAGTCTTTCAAAATTGTAGCTCTTGCCAGAAGGTCAGATGTCTGCAATTTATCTATCTTGGAAAGTTTCTGAAGACATTCTACTCCTGTAACTACACACTTCTATGCTTGGCTTTCCAGCGCAGTGATAGACAAGGCCAACGCAGAAGGCTTTGCTTTAGAAAACATGATCCTGCGGTGACATGCCTTAAGCTGAGTTGCTAGTCTTTCAAAATTTAGGCTGTTTTTCCTTTCAAATAGCAAGCTCTCTTGAATGAGTGAATAATAGAGTTCTAGGAATTGAAAGGAAGAGGTAGCTTTGACTTTCCGGCACACCTTCTTCAGTACAATCTTTTCCATTTGCATTGTCTGAAACTGTGATCCACTGATTGATGATCAAGTCATTTGCCGGTGGGACATTTCTTTCCTATTCTGTTGATGTTACAGCCAGATAAAAGTAGCTCCGTCCAACACACCACACCCAAAGTGCCTGGGCTGTTCCTTCACTTTCGACAGGACTCTATTCAGTAAATTCACAGCTAGAGAAAATGCCTCTGTATCAAAGCTGAAGAATGGAGATAGACTAAGATCTTTCACTTCAAAGTCCCTCAGTCTTGCAGTCATTCGAAGACCATTATCCATGTACAGATTCAACAGTCTCAAGCTGCAGACCTTTGGCTGACATTTAGCCTCCTGTTACAACAGAGGATTCAGCTGGTGTAGCAGTTTCTGGGAGTCCATTATTGTACTTCTGTTATCTTGGTAGAGACTGCAGCTCCTTGGCGTGGTCACCCTCCCTAGACCTGCTCTTACCTTGCCCCATGGTGCGAGAGGCCTGGAAGGTGAGGACACTTGAGGGCAGCAGGTGAGAACTGTCCTGGGTGGAGGTCCTCACAGCACCACTGAGACCACACCGCCCTCCTCCTGGTTGGACCGCAGTGAAGGGCTCATCTTTCCCTCTTTAATCTGCACTTCATGGCTCAAGTAGGTTAGGTAGCCAGGGAGAATGAGGGTGTTTCTGGCACTGTTTCCATGGTCCATGTGTTTATCCCTGCTCTAATACCATACCGCAGTGGTGGTGAACCTGTGGCACACATGGCTGCAGCGTGATGTTTGTATCATGGAAAGCTGTCAAAGGTTCACCATCATTGCTTACTGCCTTCATGACTGTATCTTTATAATGGGTGTTGGTATCTGGTAGGGTGTGTCCCCCCACTTTTTTTTTTCTTCTTGACTTTTTCTGTTCCATATAAATTTCACTAACCAGTTGATAGGTTGTAAGATTAAATCCTGTGGAATTTTGAGTGTGTGTGTGTGTGTGTGTGTGTGTGTGTGTGTGTGTGAGTATGTTAGTGTGTGTTACTGGGGTTCCAGCCTAGGGCCTTGTACATGTTAGGCCAGCGCTTACCGCTGAACTACATCCCCAGCCTTGTGATATTTTAATTGGAATTGCATCTGCCCTGTAGTTTAATGTGGGAATAATTATGTCTTTATGAGATTGTCTTTTCTATGACTTAGATATCTTTAGTATTTTTCAATAAAATTACATAATTGTTTAACCATTTGCAATCTTACAACTCTTTTCTAGCTGTTGCTAGTAAAGAGAGGTACAGTGGACATTTCTCTATAGACAACTTTATATTTTGAGGTACTATTTTCAACATAGGGTGTATAATGGGACCTGTAAGCAGAACTTGTTTAAAATGTTAGCACAAACATAATATCTAGTTGCCTGAATGAGTGTGTTATATGTTTACCATTTTATTTTTGAGATGTAGTTCCCTGATAGTTTTATATATGGATGACTGAGAGCATGCTCACCTAAGAGTCAGAAGACTGAGTGCTGTATTTAAATCTTTATAAATATCAAACTAGGTAACACTGGGCTAGTCCTCCTATGGTCTGCCTTTCTTAACTCATGGAACGTATTATAAGGATAGAGTAAGATGAGAAAAGCAGTGTTATATAAATGTAATATGTGAACAGGAGGTATTTTTCCTCTAAAAGTTATTGAATGCATAACTTATCTGCACATCAAATCAGGAATATAAAACAAAATTAATGACCACCAAAAACATTATTATATCTTGCCTTCACTTGTGGCAGACATTATAATTTTTAAAATGAGTTGCACTGGTTATTCCTGGCATCTTATATTCATTTTTTCGAAGCAAAACATTTACTGGTACATTTTACATATACATGATAACATTCATCACAGGGAATTTGTACCTGTACCTGATATATCCTGCTCTTTCTTTCCCATTCCCTCCCCCTCTTTTCCTCTTTATTTACAAAGGCTTTGTTTCCATTTTTTCCTTCTATTCTATTTTTTTCTTGTCCATTCTTCTCCACTCCTTTGTTCTCCTTCTCAATGGAACATTTTCTTCCCATTTTCCAGTATCTGTTATATTCAGTTTTGCAGTGGATGTACTGTGCAGTTGCAGACACGCGTGCACACACACACATAGCTTTTGAAATTTATGTTTCCAGGGACCAGCTTTTATAAGATTTCTTAATAAATGGATTCAGGAAATGAGAGTGTAAACTCATACATAAGGCAAGCAACTTGATAAATTTGACAGGATTCATTCCTCTACTCGGAAAGTATTTATCCAGGGCCTGCGCACCTATAAGAAGGTGAGCTGGGCATTGCAGATTCAGTGGTGCGCAGAGTGAACACTGTCCACTTACTTGAGGTCATGTCCAAGAAGGGAGGTGTGAATGGTAACAAGTGCAGCTGTGGATTTATTAAGAGCTGTGAGGGAAGAGGGGGGACTGCACAAGTGTGACCTGTTGCTGAGACCTGAGCCTGCTCTGAAGTCTGAGTGGAGTCATTGCAGCATCTCTGTCACTTTAGCCCCGCCACCCTGCCTGCTACAGCTGGCTCCTGAAACCCCCTTTGCTGGGCTGTCAGCTCAAGAGCCCGTTTTTCTTCCTCGCTGCCTCTTGGCTGCTCTGTGGTATCCCTGAGGCAGAGAGCGGCCCAGGACAGTGTCCAGGGTCAGTGTAGAAGGCGAGCTGTTTGTGCTGCGCCTGCTCCTTTCCCCTTGTGACCTGGCCAGGCCCTTTTGAGGATCTCTGAGCTTTTTGATCAAGCCCTGGAAGTGGGTGTCGAGGGCAAACAGAAAATGGTCCAAGAACAGTCTGCCAAGGGGGAACTGCCTAGCCTGCCTTTCTCAGCTGGTGGCAGGCAGCTGGAACTAAATGCAGTCTGTTAAAAAGAAAACACTTCAGGTGAGGACTGTGCTGTGCTCGGTCTTTGGGACATTGTCATGTCCTATTA
The DNA here is from genome assembly GCF_012274545.1 of Fukomys damarensis. NCBI lineage: Eukaryota > Metazoa > Chordata > Mammalia > Rodentia > Bathyergidae > Fukomys > Fukomys damarensis. The sequence goes on along the minus strand of NW_022900926.1, from coordinate 11,322,817 downwards.
GGACCCTTCCCTTCTGCCAGTTTGTCCCAAATGCACATTTATGACCCCTCACGTGGAGACAATATTAGCAACCTGAGCCAATGATGTTCCCAGAGAGTCCTGATCAGAGGGAGGGGCGGGCTCTGTGATGTGGTCTGTGTGGCTTCAGAACTGTAATTTTTAAGTTATTAGCCAGGAGGAACAATGAAATCAATACACAAAAATGTACACACAAGGATAATCTTTGCAACTGTGTGTATAACTGTGAAGACTGAGACCAACATCTCTTTTGTTGGGATGTTAAAATACATTATCTGAAGCTGACTCACTGTTAACACCTGCCAGATTTATAAATGCTAAATTACAACTTTCTATAGCATTTCAGGATAAAAACGGGGCCATGCCTAAAAATCACTAAACCCAAACTGGCTTTTTATTTCTATATATCAGAAGTTTTCATTTTAGGAGTGAATAATCTATATTGAAAAGTAAGTTGTAATAAGATGCTAATTTTAGATAAGAGACTAGAACAACTAGATAAATAGAGTAAAATAAAAATGCACCGTATTTGATTTTCTTGTAAAACTCCTGCTCCTGAATGGAGAATCATCACCGGGAAGTCAGCAGGTCTGTGTTGCTCTTCAAAGGACAGGTGATGTTCGTCAAGTGCACATGTAAATGAGCAGTTTGCGATTAGCCAGAGCTTGGTTCTGCCAATGCAGGGCTAATGGTTTACCAGGATTTTAGTAATCTCTGTATCAGCTCCACCAGCTCCATGAAAATGGCTCTTGTCCAGAGGCCTGGTGCTCTCCACTCTCGAACTGCCTGGATCTCCACTCAGATCCTCCATCTGTGTCTCTAATTCCACATCTCTTAAGCAGAAATTTAATTCTATCTGATTTCAAAGAACAAATGGTTCATGCTGGTTCTGTAAGTGACAAAGTCTTACAACCTGCCCTGGAAACAAACTCTTCTATACCACAGGAAGGCATGGAGAGATCCTAGACATTAACTTGCTGGAGTTCACTTAAATTTAGGAATCATAAAATAACATCTGTAAAGCTAAGTTATACATTCCTGTTCAAGAACTTTTCTGGTAGGCAGTCCAGAAATAGTTTTGAACATGTAAATGTTGTGGGTAGTGAGTGGTAGAAGAGAATTTTGCTATGACACCTAATTAACAATTTCGTTCATATGCTAACTTTAAGATACTCTTGTCCTCAGGAAGATTATATTCCAAGAATATCTTGGCCCACTTGTGCATCAGAATAGTTAGCATGAGAAGAAGTGGAACCCTAGGCTCATCTGTAGCCGTACCCACTGGTGACAGCTGAACTTGCAGTGTGGCCGGTCAGTCCAGGCTGAGATGTGTGTTAAGTGTAAATTACAGACAATTTCAAAGATGTAAGAAGAAAAACGTATACACAGGCATTGAAGCATCTTCACACCCTGCTTAGGAGCTGGACCTCACCAGCGAGTCCTAGGAAGGGGTTTACACATGGACGTGCCCAACAATAGGTGCAAACCGCAGCAAACAGACAAGCATTTTAAAATCAATTTACTGAATCAATTTCTGGAATAGTGCACTCTCCAAATTGAGATCCATATGCAAGGTCCTGGTTCCTGGAAACTGAGATTGTGCTTTTCAGAGGAAATCATAGCACTTCTGCACAGACTTTGCCCTCTCCCCACATGTTGCACTGGGTGCACTGAGTTGAATAAGAGCTCTCTATGAGGGTCTGAGGCAGAGAGCAGCCAGCCCTTAGCCTTTAAAGCATTTGCATATAAATCTGGGCTTGAGATTGGAGAAGACTGACCTATTCTCATGTTGGCCAAAAGAGGGGGACACAGGCTAGAGAGTAGGAAAAACAGTTAAAATGTTTTATTGATGCTGTATAGTCCAGGGTATTTTTTGATAAGCGCGATTCTAACACATGAAGAATATACTTCACAGCTATGGCTTTATGCAAACTTAAGGCAAATCTTGAGACACTGTACAAGTGAAAGCAGGATGAATTAATGTTTATAATTAATGCCCATCAGTATATATTGACAGAGTAAAGTTTCCCAGATATCTACAAGTCTGAGGTAAAATTTAAACCGGAAAGAAAGAAAAGAAAAGAAATAGTCTTTGAAACTTTTTCAACTTCTGAGTGAAGATACACTGCCTAGTTTTCTGTTTGGTTGGGACACGTAATCAATCATTTAGACCCAAAATCTAGTCTATAAAAAGCCATCTCATACTGAGTTTCTTATAGATATTTGTGGAATCCTAGAGCACATCAAATTTATCATTTGCAATATTCCCAGAAAAAAGTCAGTACGGTACATTATACTTCCTAGTGGTAGCTGTGATTAAGTAGGAATAGTGACATTGGAATTTATGTGGGTAATGTTAGCTTTTTCTCTATATCTAGCTCAGTAAATTTCAAGGATCTTTTTTTAAGTTCAAGATCTATCTTCTATTCTTACATACTCCTGGTTTACAGTAATATCTTTGAAATAAGTCTAATTTTAGCTTTCCTTTACAATTTTATGACTCAATGCGAAGTAAAATTTGTATTTCTGATGAAAACATGTTTAAAATAATGTGACACAAAATCTAGAGAAAATGGTGACTACAACCCAATACGCTGTTCTTGTAGCGGAGTTTCAGGCACTGCTGACACAGGAATTTTTTCCCCTACTTACATTTCATTTATTTATTTTTATTTTTATTAGTACATGTTTGCAGTGGGGAGGAGGTCTGTGTACTTCACACGTGTTGATTCTTTTGTTTCCCTTCCCTCCCCACCCACCTGTCACCCTTCGTCTCTAGAGCCTCTTTCCCATTTTCATTATTGTTAATTTTTTTCTTAGTTCATGTTTGCAACATATGATTACATTTACTGTGGGCATTTGGTACAGGCACATGTCATATCTTAAATCTTTAAAATACTGTATTCAAACTAATTTGTATCCAAAATAATATTTCAAGGGTTAAGGAGCTTGTTTTCTAATAAAATCTAAGCAAAATGGTAGCAGTGTTCACGTATATATTTGCTTAGCAGAGCAGACAGCAGTTCTTGAAGGAGAACAGATAGTATGACTGAAGGTCTTACATGACCTCTCACTGGGAAGTCAGGTCCTGATGCAGCAAGGAATTGAACAACCCCTCACTTTCTTGTTCCTTAGCTCTTTGTATCCTTGATGAAAAAACTGTCAAGACACATAGGTGGCTGTGCAGAAGTATAGGTAAAATTTACTGAGTTTTTGATACAGAGTTACACCTTCAAGGGAGAAGGCAGGCAGTGCCAGGAAGGCATCTGCATCCAGTGCTCTTTGGGTATAATTTTATGCACAGAAGAGTTACTCTTGGGGTGCCGAGGAACTGGGTTGTTGTGATGATTATCATCATTGTATTTAGGCTTTATGTTGGAATTGCACAATGTCTTCCTGTACTTTTTGGGTGTTCATTATTTCTCCAGGGGCTTGAATCATGTAAGGAACTCACAAAAGATAAGTTTTAAATTTAAACCAGGCCCCAGCCCAAGGCAAGAGGGTCTTTAAAAAACATTCCCTTTCCTGCTGTCGTTGAACTGTGCGTTATGGCAGCTGGGAATGCAGTGTGCCTCATTGTGGTGTTAGTCAGGTGGCCAGGTGTAAGAAGGAATGTGCATAGTGCCATTAAGATGTTACTGTGCTCTTGGGGTCACTTTGGGTCTGAGACCTAACAGATGATTATAAATCTATTACACATTGAGGTCTCTGTTCCTTAACTGGCAATGAATGCTATTTTGGATCCCACCCTTTTTGTCCTTTGAACCTGCTGATGTCTAACTACCTGCCTAACATAACTCCCAGTGCAATTTGATGGAAAGCTGTATCAGTTTCTCTGTGTCATCCCCACATTTCTTGTCATTATTACTAACAGACGAAATGACTGTGTTTTTTCCAATGAGTAATAAAATAGCTTAAGGCAGACAACAGGGTGGAAAACAATAATTTGATTAATCTCTCCTGAATAAGCAAGATGCTGGTATGATATCATCTGAATAACTAGGATTTTGTTTATTAAAACAAAACTTAATTTTATCTAACAAAAAGTGTACATTCTGATTGGCTTTGGGATCGGTATTTTTCGGAAAGGACATTAATTACTACTCTCCACTGTCCTCTGTAATTACTTATTGCCAAAATTTCCAACTAACCTGAAATAGAAAATGAAACAATTGCCTTCTTAAATTCTTATAGGGACAGGTTATTTATTTTTTTTTCAGTCCTCTCTCCTACCTACATATATTTGACTGTAGGCTTCCTCAAGACTGTCTTTCATTTCTCCTTATACTCAACTGAGACTTAGTTCTAGCCACTGGTTTCAGTTAGATCCTTACATGCTGACTGCCAAATTTTCACAGCCCTATTCCCAATGCCTTCCTTACTCAAGCCCTAAACTCAATATTCTCTCTTTTGTAGTAGTATGTGTGTTTGCAATACATAAGAAGTGTATTTGTTGTTGTCCATTGGTTCATATACATGTTGCATCTTGTCTCCATCTTTTTTTAAAAAAAGCCTTGAACTGTAACCCTTATGATCTTGTTGACCTGTCCTTTTTAATCATCCACTCTGGACTCCTTTTCTTCAGTGGTGCCTCTCAGATTTTCCTCTTTACCCGACTTACTTCCCTCAAGTTTGGTCCTCACCATCTGGTGATAGTACCTGACCTTTGCCATCTTAGACAGCCCAGATCCCTATATTGGCTCCTGGTTAGTGTTTCTGCCCCTACTGCTCTCTGCCCTCAGCCTGTTCACCATACAAGCCCCAGTGATATCTTTAACACATACTCTGGCCATCCCAAACCCACCCTTTCTTAAAACCAGAGGAGAAACACGTCCAATCTCCTTTCTTGGGCTTATGCTTTCTTGGGCTTATGCTTTAAGTGAAAAGGAGGTGGTCTCCTTTTCACTTAAAGCTAACAGTAATTGCCAGCATCACCACTCTTGTGCTTTGGTAGAAAGTACAAAAGGGTGACTTGAACACCAGCTGCTGTGACAGTCAACCGGTAACAGGACAGCTGCTGAGTGACTGATGAGCAGGCAGCTTGTGCAGTGTGGATCTGCTGGACAGAGGGGTGATTCCCTACCTGGGTGTGCAGTGGGGTGAGATTTCATCATGCTCCTCAGAATGTGCTCAATGTAAAACTCAGGAATTGTTTATTTCTAGAATTCTCCATGTGATGTTTTTGGCCATGGGTAGCTGGAACTATGGAAAGTAAAGCAGTAGGTTAGAGGGAACCACTGTATCATATGACTTGCCTGCTTTATGTTAATTAAGTCTTGTGCAAAGTAGTCAGGTTTGACAATTGTAGTGCGCTTGTCAATACTCCAGAAATGTTAAGGCCTCAGAGTTTGGAGTAGCCTTTTATACATGTTTTCTGGTAAACATCTGTACTTAGATCTCAGCAGATAACTGATTACTTCATTGAAAACGTTGATTGCTTATCATTTTTTCAGTCTGTTTTTGAAATATTTGAGCCTTGTCTCCTTTTTTCTCTCCTAGAACGTCATTGTGTAAACAACATTCAACTCCGTGAACGTGAAAATTTTTGACCATTTCAAGACATAGCGCCACACCACTATTCCAGCAAATATGTGCTACAACTGGTAACAATGACCAGAGCCTGAAGAGTTAAAATGCCAATGTCAGACCTTATCTTAACAGCTCTGGTCCACACTGTTTTCTGCACATTTTTAATATGTTACTTTATTTTATAACCACTTCTAAATAGTCTTGGTTCTTTCTTTTTTCCCCAAGTTAAGGGGTTTTGTTTTTGTTTTTTATTTACTTTGTATGCAACTACCTGCTTTTTATGACTCATTTGCTCATATGACAGTGAACAAAGCCAGCCTGGGCTGGTAAGGTGCTGTTCACTTGAACAGGTGCTGTTTTGCAGAAAGGAAACTGACTAATTTAGGTAGTGGTTTTCCTTCTTCCACATTTTCTATTGAATTTTTACAGTAAATATTTACAATTTTCAGATTGCAGTAAATTTACTCTCAGAAATATTAATACCAATTAAAAGCATTTCTTACATCTTGAAAATTTTCTAATGTTTGAGAATTTCACTGTAACGTGTTTTATATTGAACCCTTTTGACTTTCCAGTTCTGTGACTCTTTACTTTTCGTGAAAAGTCAGAGACTCTCCAGACTGGACAATTACGAAGTTCACTGACCATGCACTGTGTTCAGAGACCTGTGGCACCATCATGCCGGTGCTTCTCAAACACATGCTCTTCAACAGCATTCCAGAGCAGGAGGGAGGAGAGAGAAAGCTGTTTCTTCCCTGCTACTAAAAGAGCCAGGCAGCTTAAAACCTTCGTGCTTTCTTTCTTAACATTTCCAAATTCCGATTCTTTCCATTATCTGAACACGAGGTTAGTTCCCTTGCTTTTTATTAAACCTCCTTGTCTATATGTAAAACTGACCTTTTGTTATTGAGCAGGTCTATCTCTTTCAGATACCTTGATGACTCAGACAGGTTTGCAGATGCTGTGGAGAGGAGTAAGGGCCTCAAGGGTTGTTTGGTTGGTTGTAAGAAAGTTAAACCATTTAAAGCTGATACCAGAGACCTGATAGGGACTTATTAACTGTATTGAACATTTTCCTCTTGCTTTTGACCCTTTGTATAGTTATGATGCCAGATTAGATTTATAGCAGCTTCAAGTTGTATTAAATGATATTTTGCTTCCTGTAATACTGTTATAAAATAAAGTTTGTTTATTCTCTGAACTTGTCACTTCTTTTATAACGGTCTTGAAAAATAAACTGGAGTGTTTTGTTTTTCATCAGAAGTCGTAGTGTTTTGTGGAATATAGCATTCTGTGATTCCATTTTCAGCTCTGTTTTATAATTTGATGGTGTTGCCAGCATCACTGATTTGAAGTGGTGAGATCAGTGTTGAGAGTTTGCACATCCTGTGTTCAGCATGCCAGATTCTTTCTGCCTGCTTAAATAATACATCCTGGTTTTTATACATTCTCCAAGGGACATTTTTGCTTTGCTTTCTTTTCTTTCTTTCTTTTTTGCTTTTGCTTTCAGGAAATATTTTAGCTGTCCCATCTGAATTCCCTTTCATGTGTCCACTGTGCCTTAATGTGTCAAGCAAACCAGACTGCTGAGGGTCGTGTCCAAGTGCAGTTGGGGTGCTTCTTTGTGACGCCTTTACCAGGGCACATCAGATTCTGGGCTTAATTTTCTTTTAAGCGTTATACAGCAAATGGCCAACAGGGTGTATTCCTTTTTGAAATGAATTTCTCTCTGTAGCCATTCAAAATGAGTGTTAAATATAATTTGCGTAACTGTCGTCTTTGAGATCTGTTCCCATTAAATTATCTTGCAACTTGTGAAGGGTCTTTCTCACTTTCTCTATAATTGTTACAAAAACAACAGCTCTCTGGAGAAGCCTATCTCAGCAAGACAAGCCTTGGAAATACTGTGTGATTCTGTGAATATATTTCTCATCATAGAGCTTGTGGATATAACAATCGTATTTAAATCTGAGGTCTTCGCAGGGGTTTGAGAACCAAGTTCTGTACAGCACGATAGAAAGTTTGTCTGGAGCAAGTGGACTAGGAAGTGCCATATGCAGATCAGGGCTCAGCTGTATCCAGTAGAAGCAGCAGGGACAGCCTGGGGTCCCGGAGTCACAGAGAGAATGTCTCTGGGGTGTTAGACCCAGAAGAGTACTCAGAGCAGTGTCGGTAATTATCCTCACGTGTGGCATCAGCAGGGCTGTCTCAACATTTTATCTGTCAGGATGCCATCATCTCACCTGGTGAACTGAGCTTTGAAACCCCAAGCGATGGAAAGTAGAGAGCAATGCGGTTTTGAGCAATGGATTTGAAAAGTGTTAAAGGGGAAAGGATACTTAAAAATTCCCAGCCTACTTGATGGTAATTATAAATAAAAAGGTTTGAATACACAATTCCGCCTTCATTCTGTCACCCCTAAGCCAGGATAAGCCATTGTGTAAATTCTGATGGAAATTCAGGTGTCTTCTGATGAGCATCTCTACATTTTTGATGACACCCCTCAGATTGCCAGTACAGCCTACAACAGAAACGGGCATCTTGACAGCTTGAGTTAACTCTGTAAGATAGAGGATTTGGTGGTAAATTTTCACTGATAAATAAGGCAGTATAAGAGAATTTAACACTCACGGGGGAGTTCTATTGAAAGTTTCAAATTGGGAACTCTAGAAATCAGATCAGAACTGTTGGGTTGAGGCCGTTTCAGGTGGTGAGACAATCTGTGATCCCTAATGAGATCTTTGGAGCACAGGATGGAACTGAGTATAGGGTAAGGTAAGGAGGCAGCTCTCTTGGGCAGAAGGCGTGGAAGGGATGGATACAGCCTGTGGGCACACGGAGCAGAAATGTAACCATGCACCTCCTTGGCCGTGCTCAGACAGCTGACATTTGCTAGCAGTGCCTTTCAAATATGGTAATGAGTCCATGGGACTTGTTTTCTCCATGGGAAAGCTTACATGTTCGTGAACCACTATGTTAAAAAAACCTCACGAATTTGATCAACTCAGTGGCTGTGTTTTCCTCCCACCTTATTCAGTGGCAACCGAGGAGACAGGTCTTTAAACTGCTTGGTTATGCTTGCTGAAGAGAACATACATGCTTAGGACTCATCTGCTAGCAGTGTCACTGAGAAGGTGGGCGGCAGCCTCCAGAGCCAGAACTCTGGCTTCCAAAGGGCCTGTTTCTGGAGGAAGATGAGCAAACCCTGGTGACTGAGCCCCAGATTTGCCTGCCTGTGGTGGGAATGTGAGGTGTCCTTTCACACCTTCTGGTAAAGCACTTTTACACAAGCTCGATTCCGCCTGGGGCTAAAAAGAGATCCCTCCCCAAACTGAAAGAAGCTGTTATTCCTCCCATATGGCATGAATGTGGTTGTTACAAATTAACCTCCGCCTGAAAGTCCCGGCTGACGTTTGCATTGTGATTGAACAGTGTAATATGGAGAAGTGCCTTCAGCTGGATGGTGAGTCATGTTACACGAAGTGTAAGCAGACTGCTCACGACACGGGAAGAATTTTAGGGTGGGACTGAAGGGAAGAAGCAATAAATATTGGCATTGGCATTTTCGCTTTCTGTCATCCACACAATCTTTTGCATGACTGCGTCACTACCAAAATTGGTGCATTTCTTACAGTTGACCAGATATATTTCATAAAGTGAATCACTAATACTCTAGTAGAATCGTGTGAGAAAAGTGAAATACAACCAGATGTAGGTCGTATTGAACATCTTTTGTTCCCGTTAACTAGAAAAAATGGGGAAAACAATAAAAGCCATAAACTGTTTTAACTACCACTTTGAATTAAATACTCCTTTTCAATTGTCTATGTTGGCTTTTTAGGTACGACTCCCACTGAAAGAATTCTAGTGAAGTGTTGACTACTTTCTATATTTAGGGATAGCTTCCCTTTGGTTTTACAGACAAAGTCTTGCATTAGTCTCCTTGGGAATTAATGTGAATATCCTGTTCTCTTTTCCTTCTCCCAGCCCCAAATTGTCAGTGTTTCCAAGTCACATGCTGAGAGCTACATTGGTGAGTAGTTTCTGCTTGTCTTTTGTCACAGTGATGATTTTTGAACTGACATCATGTAAGCACTGCTCAGCTGTCAACAGAGTGAGCAGGAGGCCTCTTGCATGGGTCATCCATGGAGTTCTCAAGATACTCATGTTTTGTTATTCACTTGATCTCTACCAGTTTCCTCACCTCTAACATCAAAGTAATGTGGGTTTCCGTGGGACTAGGTAGTAATGGTGTTCAAGAATTTCATTTTAAAAATATGCCTTTCAAAGTAAATATAATTAAAATAACAGTAAAACATCATGTGTCCAGTCCATTGAGCATATCCAGGAAAATCTGATGTTCTTGGCACTTCCTGAAAGCGGTTGTTAAAGCTGATTCTCACAGAAGTCCATTTGGATAAAGAGTATCTGATAATTTTCAGTGTGGCTCAGAACAGCCATGTTAGCATTCTCCTGCTGCCATTCTAGTTTATCAGTGTACTTTATTAGCTTAACTGTGTACCATTGGTCTGCAGTCAGAAGTTCATTGTGATTTAGTCATTGACCAGTTCCAATAGTCACCTCCATTTCATTCGCTGGGACAGGGAAGAGCAGTCCTTCCCCATGGATTGGCCATCAGGAGTCTGAGACAGCTCTTTGTTTACTGAAAGAAAAAAATACTGATTAATAATTTGGGGACAGTCAAGTGCCATTGGTCCTTAGCTCATAATGGCAGCTGGCCACTGTTTGTGGCTCTATTGGCCCCAGTGAGTTACAGAGCCCTGGTCTTCAGGGCAGGTACTGTTGAAGGAACTTTGGGCTCAGTCACTTCTGAAAAATGGCCCTGCTGAGTGGACAAATGCCCACTTCATGAACATTGTCACATTCTAAGTATATCTTATACGTTCAGTAGATTTTTTTTTTTTTTTTTTTTGAGACAGGGTCTCACTATGTAGCCCAGGCTGGTCTTCAACTCACAGCAGTCCTCCTGCCTCAGCCTCCCACGTGCTGGGATTATAGGCATGGGCCACCATACCTGGCTAATTCAGATTTTGTTGATTAAGACCCTTTTATTCAGTAAACCTTTGAAAAACATGTATAGGCCAGGAATGGGAGTATGGGAATGAGTAAAACAGTTCTGCCCCTGCTCCCCTTTCCAGAGTGTATTTGAGCATTAAATAGTGTTTCAATCGAACAGTCTTCTTCTTAGCTTTTAGCAGCCTTTTACTGACAACTTTGCAGCTTTTCACAATCTACACATTCCTTAACCCCTTACAATATAACGTCAGTTAAAGCTACTAGAATATTAAAACGCGATGTCATCTTAATTACTCCTATTTACAAAATAGGCATTTTTTAATTCTCAAGTTGCCTCTCGAGTAGCATTTGACACAGGGCCCTTCTCTGCCCATTGCCCCCCTTTTGTTATGTTTCGTCTTTCTGTGAACTCCTGGCTGCTTCTGTAGCTTCAACTAGTATCTCTGGTAATAACCAAATTAGCCCTGCAAATCTCTTAAGATCTCAATGCGTATTGCTTGGGATATTCCCGGTACATCAAAAAACACATCTCCCTTCCTGGCTGCCACCAAGACACGACTGATCCTGATCCTGCTTTTGCCTTCAAAATTTTTATTTTCAGAATTACAATTAATCCAATCAAGCCAGAGACCAGGACTTTATAGTTGCATGGGTGATAAACACATTGGTAAAATCAAACCTGAAATGTTACCTTTGGCTCCCATGTGAAAGCTATGCAATTCATCCCTTGTCAAATACTTTATATGCTCTGTGCCCCGGGAGGCACACGCTCTTCCTGGCCTCGATTCTTCTGGCCTTTAAAAATGCTGATCTTACTCAGCAGAAGTTACATACACTTAGATGGTGACAGCCCTTGGCTACGTGAGCCTCAGGATTTGCTAGCCAGTGCTTGTGCCAGATACAATGTGGAGCCTTTTGCATGAGTCGTCTTTTTTTTTTTAAAACTAAAGAGACCAGTGTTCTTTTTTCTCATCTAACTCTCACAATGACATTAGAAGCTAGTCACCTTTACTGTATTTTTAATTTAAAGATGAGCGGATGAAGCAATTTTCCCAAGACCACAAAAAGCAATGGGTTCAGGGTTCGATCCCAGGCAGTCTGGCTTCAGAGTCCACACCTTCAGGATGGCTCTCACAGACCTTTCCACAGTTTACTGCTGTGTCAGATGTACTCCTTGGAAATGGCCCATGGCTTAGACTATGAACTCACCGAAATATGAACGATGGCGTCCTTTCTATTCTAAATAACTAATGGCTATTGAAACACCAGGTGCTTTGGACAAGGAACCAGAATACAGATTGCCGAGCTGAAAAGGAGAGATCTGAATAATAAGGTTGAAAGAAGAGAACTGTAAGAGCAGAGAAGTGAAACAGAGGGAATAAGAGGAAACTCCTCCATCTACAGTTGAGTCTCCCTCCAGTGAGTAAAGTGTCAGTTCTAGGCACCATGGAGAGAGCAAAGGAAGTAAAACAACGTACCCTCCTCTAAAAGAGCTTGCAGTTGGGCCAGTGCTTTATTTCAGTGTGCCTGCTGAGGGCTTGCAGAGAGAGGTTAGGCAGGTAGGTGGCCCTGAAAACAAGCGTTTGCTCTTGTGGAAAATTCTGCACAGTGGGGTTTGTTTTCCCCATTGGGCCTTGAGTACAGAAATCCAATCTGACTGAGGGATAGATCATTGTGTTAGGAATCACCATCATTAATACTAATAATTACTCGTCAGAAAATTCATACATACTTCTCATACATTCATGAGCTCTTTCAAAGCTTTTTTAAATTTCACACCTTTCTTAAAATTCTCCCACAGTTATTTCTGAAGTTAGTCACATATTCAGCAGATACGACATCCAGTTGTCACTAGTCCAGAAGTAGTGTGTCGGCCAAGAGGGCCAGTTCTAGAGTCAGCCAGCCAGGCCTGAGATCCTGCCTGTTACTTTCAAGGTGAGTAATAGGGTGATTTGCTTAATTATTTTAAGACAATTTTAACAATAGCTGTCACTGTAATGACACAATCACTGCCTTCTTGGAATTCATAAGCTAGCAGGGGAATGATGATTAACACTTGTTCAGAACAGGCACCGTTAAGAACCTCATGCGTATAGCCTCACTTAAGCCCCACACCAAGCCCCTAGCTTGATCCTGCAGCTATTTCTGTCTTACAGATTAGAAAGCTCTCAAAAGATTGAGAGACCATGGAATTCAAACTCTGTTTGGCTTAACTCCATAGTCTAAGTTCTTAACAATTTTACTCTGCTAAGTCTTAGTTCACTCTGCTCTTTCCAAATAATTATATTTTTTCTTATTTGATTACTTGCTACTGACATGTACATTTGAAAATGCTTAGGCCACCTGTATAGTTTCAATACTTCAGTTGTCTGAGAATGCAAAAGGCCAGAACCTGATCCATTATCTTATTTGGATCTAACCCTATACAAATTTTAAGATATTCAATGGACACAATTTAAAAAATACTAGTTTGGGCAATTTGGTTATTTTAGAGAATGATTTGTTCTTTGATGGAATTTTGGGGGCTGGAAGGCATTAGAAGAAGTTTTAGGGGTCTCAGGACTTAGTGGGCAGAGGGGGGATGCTATGACATAATCCAGACTTCCTTAGGGGATGTAACTTGTGGGTAGTGGTTGGCTGGTGAAAGGTAAGGACATGGAAAGTCGAAGACTCAGACCACCCTAAGAGCTATTTCTCGAGCCTACTGACAGCTTGGAGAGTGTAGGATGTTAGAGAATTTTCTTTCTTCCTGTGTGAGGAAATTGATGTTCTCTACCTGCTAATTAAATTTACATGCACCGTTACCTCGTAAGGCTTGAAGACTAAGGATTAATGTTGAATGATGACATTGTCTCCACATGCTTTTCATCACATCTTAAAATGGCTCTCTTGTCTGATGGTCCAGGATGTACGGGAGATGCAAGCTGGTTTTCTGCTTTAGAATGTAGGACTCAGGGGCTCTGTGAACATACCAGTTAATCTGTCAATGTCCCTCTCTTTACAGGGACAAAACAGGAATGATTACACTTGCCACAGCCCTGGCTGGAAGATAAATGACATGACATTTGCCCATCTGTTTACAGTTTTTAAGTGAATGTTGCTAAACGGAGATACAAACTGGTCATATTTTATTTTGGGCCATGTGAGCCCATTTTCATTGGCTCTCAACCTACAGAGAAAGTATTACTACTTCCCCTCAGGAAAATGGCAACAGAAAGCACAATCATTTTGAAACAACAAGCTTCAGATGAGAAGTACCATGCATTAAGTGACTAATGCACAGAGTTTTATTATGCCACAATTAATGGTGCCTCCACATCCTGACTCCTGTAGTTCCTTCCTCTATATAACCTGGAAGCTCGGCAAATTTCAGTGAGAGCCAGCAAACGTAGCTGAAAATGCACAAGGTGGCTCAGTGCATTACTGAGGGTGCCCCTGAGCTACTTAGACAGTCCTGCTTCTGCTGAGGGGGTTCAATCTGACATTCAGGAAAGGAGAAAGAGTAGGTCATTCTTCAGTGTTTTGACCAGCTACTGACAGAGGCCACAGTCAGAAACAGACTTGTAACATCTCTAGCTTTTGATGATTCTTTTTGTCAGATGCCTTTCATGGTTTTCTTTTTCTTTCTTTTTTCTCTTCTTTATTTCTTTTAGCATTAAGGATGAAACTTGGGTGTGCACTTGCTGGAAAAGCATTCTACTGCTGAGCCACAAGTCCAGTCCCCTTTGGTGGTTTTCTAGAACTGACACTGTTTTCCTTCAGTCCTGAAAGCCCAGAGTAGAAGTCTGTCCCAGTATCTAGGACAGTCCCTGGTGTATGGTAGAGCTCAGGTTCAGTTCACCACCAAGCTCCATGTTGGAATTCAGTCTCCTTGAGAAATAGAAAGTGGGACCAGGTGTGACCTGTAGGAGATGATCATGTCACAAGAACTCCGCCTTCATGAGCAGAACAATGAGAGGGGTGTCTCTTACAATTAATCATTTTGTTTCTGTCTCTCAGATACACGCTTCTCCCAGGGGATGCTCTGTGCTGCCTTGAGATCCTGTTGAGAGAGTTCCCCCCGGAAAGAAGACCCTCACCAGATGCAGACCCTTAAATTTAAGACTTCCCAAACTCTAGAATTGTATGGCATTAATTTCATGTCTTCATAAATTACCCAGTCTCTGGTATTTAGTTATAGAGAAAGAAAACAGACTAAGGTAGGTACATTCACAGGTATTTGTTAAATGAGTGAATGAAAACTATTATGATGCAGAAGTGTGATGCAAGTTTGCAGAAAGCTTTAAAATTGGTTGAAGGACTCTCCCCAGAAAGCACAGGCCCTCATCATGTGAGGCTAATGCCTTGCTGTCCCGTGGGCTAGATCCTATGCTGCAAAAAATCAAGGCTTTTAGGGGAAGGAACGGACTCACAGTTGTGAGGCGAGCTCATCTGCATGTCAGAATCTGGAGTGGGGAAGAGAGAAGGAAGAATGGAGGGAGGTTTCTTTGGGGCCTTCTGTTCTCTTCACTGAGATCCTTCATTGGCAGTTCTAATTTTATAGAACTAAAACTCAAGTTTGTAGTTTTTGCCTGTAATTTGGTCTCTGGTCAGCTCTCCTGGGCAGGACTGTGTTGAAGCCAGAAGGGACCACTGTACAAATAATCGCTGTACACTTTGGGCACTTCCTGGGGCTGGGCATGGAGTGGCACTTTGCTTTCATGACCCTGTACCAGCCCTCTGGATGACAGGTTATACTTAAGACTGCAGCTGAACTTTTCAGGGTGTTCTGAAATCCCCTGATATGCTTATACTGCAGAATGATCTAAAGAAAGTACTGTAAACTCACTTAGGTACATACTACAGATGTTTTCCCAGGGATAAATAAAGCTTTCAAACCCAGATCCATCCTCTTTGGCCACCTGTCCCAAATATCAGATGTCCCACTAAATTATCTGATCTATAATAACTGGTAAGCAGAGCCCAGTGAATCTTTGAAACCCATGAAGCTATCTTGAATTTATTCATGCTCATATAAATTCATTTACATTTTCCAAACATTGTGATCCCACAATGTTTGTAATATTTCCTGTATGGAAGGTCATTGGATGAGAAAGCAGTGTGTCTACACAGTGATGAGTGTAGATGCATGGGAACACACACACACACACACACACACACACCTGTCCCATGTAGAAGGCAGACCACAAATAATGTTTTAATGTTTCCAAGTCTTTCTCCTCAAGGACAGGAGCATGAATAAATTCACCTACTTCCATCTCAGAAAAAGAATTTATTCATTTTTCTTTTGCGATACTAAAGTTTTATCTTGCCAAGGAAGTAGCTAGAGACAGAACTTGGGAAAGACATGAAGTGTTCAAATTCCCAACAGCGACGTCCACACCCTTTTTTCCCCTGGGTCCTCGGTGTCAGTGGAAGCCCCCATATGTACAACTGACAGTGGTTACTACAGCTGTGAAAGGTCGGCATGGAAATACTTGAAGTAGCTGGGTATTAAACCAACTTGGAAGGCTGAAGGAGAGCTGTAGCCATGACCTTGGAGATTTCTGATTTTCCTTTTCTAATGTAAAATGATTATAGTTAGCTGGGTTAGCAGAAAATCCAGCAGGCTGGTCTTGGGGCATGGAAGATGAACTGACTTAATAAAGAGAAGGATTTTAACACGAATCCCACAAGAGTGACACAGAATATAGTTTAATCACCCAACAGGGGAGCTGTTCGTAAAAATGGACGCACACAAAATGAAAGGCTGTTGGGTGTCAGAGTAATTATAATGCAAGACTTGGGACTCTGTGACATAGTCTTTGTCCTCTAGGGTTTCTTTGTGTTCTAATTCTCATCACGGACATAGATATCCCTAATTTCTCTGCCATTCAACTTTAGAATATATATATTAGGGCATCAACGCAAAGATTCTGAACCTCTGTTTACATAGGAACATATACAAAGACATTGCTTGAACTTTGCAAGTTTTGGAGAAGATGAGAGGTTTTCAAAATTAGTTTTTTGGTGGTTTGTATGACACCACCCAAATTAAGAAAATAGACTGATTTTTATTGATATTCCTAAAATAGTGATTAACCACTATGATATCTTATATTTACTGGGTACAGAATTAGCATACATGGCTGGAGTTTTAGCTCAGTGGTTTTGCTACCTGCCTGGAAAGCACAAGGTCCGAAGTTCGATCCCCAGTACCCAAAACAAACAAACAGAATTAGCATAGAGTCTATCTAATCACAACCTAGTTCCATTAATTTTAACAGCATAGCCTTTGGCCAAATGGCCCTTCCAAGAAACTGTAAGCTTTCTCCCTCCCTCCTGCCTCTCTTACCTCCCTCCTTTCTTTCTCACCTAAATACTCTGTGCTCACAGGGAGTTTTTACCTAAGTATCTATTCATTAGGGGTTTGCATTTGCCAAACATTGTGATCACATGATGTTTGTAACATTTCTTGTGTGGGAAGGTCAGTGGATAAGAAAGCAGCATGTCTACACAGTGATGACTGTAGACACATGGGAACGCACACACACACACACACACACACACACCCCTGTCCCATGCAGAAGGCAGACCACAAATAATGTTTTAATGTTTCCAAGTCTTTCCCCTCAAGGACAGGAGAGGAAGCCAAGTTGCTGGTTACTGCTCCAGCTAATGCCTCTCCTCTGGCACACAGTGTACAGTGCTCAGGGCCACTGCCCCTGGTGCACTGAGGCCTTGGAAGACAGGGCTGAGTGACAGTGATACTATGTCTCCCAGGCCTGGCAGAGGCGCATGTCTTGAAGGTTTGTTGCAGTGGGAAAGGACACTGAGCCCTGCCTGGGCAGTGTCATACTCACCCTCCATCAGGTGGACCCTGAAGCAGGCGATCAGGAGGAAAAGCAGCAAAGCCACAGGCAGGAAGCCCCCCACGAACAGGAGCCAGCTGGGGAGCTCGCTCATGAAGGCAGACAGCACAGGGCTCACTGCTGACTGCATGGATGCTGTGGGGACCCAGGACCAGGGCTGGGAGACAGAGCTGGGATCCTCAGTTACCTCCTGCCCGGGCCCTGGTCTTCTCTCAGCCCAGCTCCGGAGAACTCCAGGTGGACTTTGCTCTATTTAAATAGCCTGGTGGATTCTGAGAGGGTTGCTGGCGGGTTACTCTGTAACTTGGTCACAAAGTGGAAAGGACTCAGAAAGCCAGTCTCCCCAACTCTTCTAGCTGGCAGAGGTGGTTTGAAATTTCTCTGTTCAGTTTATCCAGAGTGCAAAGTGCCTGACTTGAAGCAGCCCCTTGTTAATGTGCATTCCTCCTGTGTACCCCTGCAGGAAGAATTTTTATGGTGGTTCCTAATTTCAGGGTCTGAAATTACTTACTAGTTATCCTAATGTCCCTACATCTGGAAAAATGTATAGTTTTTACCATCCCTAACGATGCCACCCGTCCCCGGACAGGTCCCAAGGAAGTTGCGCAAGTGGGGATGGGGAACCCCTGACTCACCCTACCCATGGGGCAGGTTGCAGGTCACCTACTTCCACCTCAGAAAAAGAATTCTCAGTGAGGCCAGTAAGAGGCATAAAGGGATTTGTGAGGAAGAATTTCCAAGTACACACTCAAATGCAGTGCAAGGGCCAGGGATTTAGCTCAGTGGTGGTTCCGCCCCCTGCCTCAAGCCTCAGTTAAAAAAAAAAAAAAGAAAGAAAGAAATACAGTGCAGACTCTCAAGAGGGAAAGAGGTATCTTGTGGCGGAGCTGGCCATATTTGACAGGGTTTGGGGGTGTCTCAAGATGGATGATCGAAGAGGTGTATTCTCATGTCTGCTGGGTTTTGCCCTTTTGGTGGCCTGTGTTAAAACACAAACCACGTGTCTGAAGCTGAGATCTGTGGTAAGAAAGCTCACTTTCTGAGGAATACAGTTTACAGGCGGAAGGCCCAGGCCCTGGGCCTAGTTTTTAGGTTTATTATCCTTAAAGACCTTAAGAACTTTTCCTGGAAGTGGAAAAAAGCTTGAATAAATTTTGTCCTGAAATGTAGTTTTTCTTTAAAAGCACAATTTGAATATTGCAATTTTCTTTGTCACCTTTCTTGATATTTTTATATCCTGCCTCACCACCAATGCCAAGAAAGGGGGAAAGAGACACTTACCGCATGTGAGAAGACCTCTGAAGGGTGCACTGATTTGTTCATTGGTCCAGCAGACAGTCCCATAGGAACGATGCTCTGGACTAAATGCTGGGTGAGCACAGGGAGGGAGTCACAGACCTGTTTCCTCTGTGAGTGGAGGAGATGAGAAATTGGCACAGTGACAGTGCTGTGGTGGTAGAGATGGATCCCTTTCTCACCTCCCTTGTTACCTCAAGTCTTTGCTGCAGCCTCTGCTTGCACACTCAGCTCTGTGCTATACACACTTCCCATGGCCCTCAGGGACAGTCCTGTGGGTTGTGTGCCAGCTCCAGAGTTTCAGGAAAAAGAAAATCTGTACCCTGACAGTGACTTGCCTGTATTGAGTAGCCTTTAACTGTTTTGGTGGAAAAGTTCCAGTTATTGGCCCAGTGACTCAAACTACCTGAAGGTATCATTCCACTGTTCAAAGGACCCCCTGGAGAACTTGGGAAATGTTGAGGGAGAGGGCAGCCAGGGTCTGGGCCTCATTCTCCCCCTTGCATCCTCGCCCTGTCCCCACTGCCCTTGGGAGCTGGCTGGTGAGCATCTGGCAGTCTACAGCAGGTGAGCGGCTGTCAGTGTCTCTGGGTTCCTGTGTCAAGGTCTTCATGCAGCCGTGCAGAGGCTTAGTCCAGCTGTGGAGTCTGCGGCCGAGTTCACAGAGTCACCCTGGACGGGTCTCTGGGGTGCTTGCCTGGCATTCCTGAGCAGAGAGTAAGCATCTCAATTTCAGACGGGATCTGTAAAACACCCAAGATTAAGTTTGCTGTTTTACACTTTATTTGCTCCCGTTCATGCACCCCTCAAAGCCATGAGTAGGGGTGCAGCTGCGATTTTCACGTGCCGTCTGCTGAGATGGCTCTCTAGTGTTCTTCAAGCGCCAACAAATTGCTAACTTGTAAAGTGTCAGTCTTCAGAGGACCTCCTGAGCAGGTGACATTACCAGGGAGATGTCAGGCAGCCTGCCTGTCAAGTTCTTTGTTCCTCTTTCGCTCCATTCCGTATGGCTCCCTTGAATGCCTAGGCTGAGGTAAGCAAGGGAAAGAGACGAAGTGTACAAATGACAACACTGTTAGCTCCCACATCAACATACAAACAAAGCACAGTTAATCCCAGACAAGGAATTGGGGGATTCATTAAACAGCTTCTGAGCTAAGCTGGAGGCCTGGCTGGCTGGGGAAGAACTGAGGAGCTGAGCGATTCAGGTTCAGGTCAGAGTCTGCAGAGCTGAAGATGGGCAAAGGGGTGGCCTCAAAGCTTGTAGACTCAGAGGCCCTGTTAATGCCTATGCTATTTGGACCAGAGGAACCAATCAAAGGTCTTTGATCACAGAAGTGTGTGATCTGATATAGGTTTAGGAGGCATTAAAGGAAGTAAGAGGTGAGAGTAGACTTCCTAAACAAAATGTAGTCTGAGCTAGGAGATGGCGGAGGGAAAGGGGGTGGGAGACAGGCTGCAGAGATGAAGAGAACAAACGGAGAACGGTAGATTTCACCAGTGATGTAAACAGTCATTGAGCACGTACTCTGTCAGGCTCTATATAAATGTTTATGTTTGTTTTATTGTCTTTAATCCGCACAGTAATCTTACGGAGAGTAGACACACTCACTGTACAAATGAAGAGAGGGCACATATCTAGTAGGTGACAACACTGGGGTTCTAATCCAGCGCCCATGCCCTTCCAACACTGTGCCAGGGCTGGCTTGATGGAGCTGTGGCTGAGGCCAGAACGCAGGCTGGGCTGCCTGACGGGCGGAGGAGATGGGGAATTTTGCAGGCACCACACAGAGAGTGGGGTGGAGCTCGCTCTCAGCAGGAGCCTGGTGGCGTGTGGGATTCAGAGGAGAGGACCAGACTTAGATTGTGGATTCGGGATTTGTCAGTGTTTGGATGGTGGCTGGAGAGGGAGTGTACATGACGTCAAGGGGAGCCGAGCCTTAAGGAATGTTCTGATTTAAGACCTGAGGAAATGGATAAGAACCAGGAGAGAAAACCAAGAAAAAGGGAAGGCTGTGGTTGAGAAAGGAGCCAGAGTCATGTTAGGCAAATCATGGCAACAGAAGTTTCAAGAAGTATCATTTACTGGATTGGAGGCAGTTCTGACCCACATTGAAAGTTTTGAGACAGCTTAATCTTGAAGCAGACTCAAAGGTTTTCTTTTTTAAGTAGCAATTTGGGGATATGACTGACATAAAGAGCACAATTTCGTAAGTTTTGAGAAATTTATGAAACTCACAAGACAATCACCCCAAACAATGAATGTATCCACAAACCCCAAGTCTCTCATGTCCTTTTTCTATCTCTGTTTCCCACTTTCCAGTCCCCATGCAACCACCAAAGTATTCATTTATCATCCGATGTGCATCTGTGCATTAGTTTGCAATCCATTCGTTGAGTTTTGTATTAATAGAATCACCTAGCATGTCTCTCCTTTCATCTATCTCCTTTCACACAAAATTATTTAAAATTCATTCATGTTGTATCAGTAACTATTGGCTTGCATGGTTGAACTGTTTCCTCGTGTGGGTAATCCCATTTCTCCATTCTCCTGCTGATGGTCATTTGGGTTGTTTCTCATTTGAGGCTACTACGCATACAGCTGCTATGAACGTTAGCATGCTCTTCACAGGGACACAGGCTTTTATTTCTCTTGGGTGAGGACCTACTAGACTAGCTGGATGGTATGATAGATATATGTTGACCTAAGAACTTGCCAGGCTATTTTCTCCAGTGATGATATCACTTTATATTCTCACCAACAGTGCGTGAGATTCTAGTTCCTTCACATACTCGGCAGTTCTTGGCACCCTGAGTCTTTTTAGCATAAGCCATTCCAGTGAGATGAAGCAGTATCTCATTTTGTTGTCCCCTATCCTCCCTGGTACTGTCACTGGGCTGGGATGGGTCTTGAGGTTCCTGAGGCTGAAAGAAAGAATGTGACCCATCCTTTAAAAATAAGTTTGAGGATTTGCTGACCTCTCATCATGGTCAAAAGAGTTTTGAAGACATGTTAGTATAAGAGACGAGAAGGTTTATTAGATGGAGATATAGAACACACTCAAGGGTGGAGTACAAGTGCTCAGAAAAATGAGAACACATTATAAGCTTGACAGGGCACATTTTAAAGGGATGTCTTCAGAGGGATGTCTTCGAGGCAGGTGATCTAGGATGTGTATTCTCGCTGTCATATTGCTGCAAGCCAATAAAGTCAAGGTAATGTTTGAAGTTGAGATGTGCTGTCCAAAACAGCCGTTTCCTGGGCTGGAGGAAAGAATAATTTGTAGGTGTAATTTACAGGCTAAAAGGACCTTTAGGAGTTTAACACTAGTTTTTGTAACAACAGAAGGAAGAGGTCACAAGCTAGGGTGGCCTGTAGAAGCAAGAAAAAAGCTTGTCTTGAAGCTGCAGTTTTTCTTAGAAGTGTAACTTTAAAAACCTTGATTTGTCTCCTTTTAACCTAGTTTTTATTTCTTCTGTCCTATCTCAATACTGGGACTGAAACTAGGGCCTAGTGCTTACTGGGCAAGCTCTCTGTCATTAAGCTATTTTATTAGACCCTCTTTATTTTTGTTTTGAGACAGGGTGTCATTAAGTTTTCCAGACTGGTCTCCAACTTGAGATCCTCCCGTGATAGCCTGCCAAGTGACTGACTTGTAGGCATGTGTCACCATGCCTGGATGTTTTGCACATTTTAAGAAAAAAAACTTGTGTTGCTTTCTTATTAAATTATATAGATTGTACCTTTTATGTTTAAGAAACCTCTGCCCAACCCCAGATCACAAGGATCTATTCCTATATTTTCTTCTGGAAATTTTGTAGTTTTAAGGTTATAGTTAGGTCTGTGATTTAATTATGAGCTAACTTTTGTGTGTGGTGATCAGTAGGAGCTAGGATTCTTTCCTTTTTTTTTCAAATATATCCTTAATTGTTTCTGCACTCTTTGCTGCGAAGACTGCCCTTGTTCCCTGCCCTTCTTCTCCTGTCCTTGGTCCGAAGTCAGTTATGTGGGGCTCTGTTTCTGACTTCCTTCTGCTCTCTTCCTTTCCCCTTCCTTCTTCTGTTTGTTATCTTTGCACCGGCACCACTGTGTCTTTAAAATAAGCCTCAGAATCAGGTACTGCTAAGCCCCCTATCTTTTTCTTCTTTTTCAGTTATTTTAGGTAGTTTGGCCGTTTTCATTTACATGTGAATTCTGAATTATTTTATTAATTTATACAAAAAGATCTAGGATTTTAATTTGGATTGTGTTAAATATGTAAGTAAATCTGGGAAGAGAATTGGTATTTTAATAATGTTAAAACTCCTGACCCATGGATATACCTTTCACTTCTTCGTGTCTTCTTTAATTTCTCTCAACAATGTTTTGTAGTTTTCAGTATACCAGTCTTCAACATTTTTTCCGATTTATTACTTTTCATACTTTTATGTGATTGTAGAAAGTATTGCTTCTTACATTTTTGTTGTTGTTGTTGTTGTTCTGGGGATCGAACTCAGGCCCTTGCAGCACTTGCAAGGCAGGCAGTGGATCCAATGAGCCAGAGCCCCAGCCCTGCTTCTCACATTTTAATTTCTGATTATTGCTAGTATAAAATGTTTTCTTAATTTACAGAATTTTCTCATCAGTTGGGATCTTTGGTAAATCTAATGTTATAATTTATTTGTGCATCCTTTAGAGTATAAGAGCTTTTCTCTATAGTGGCTCTTATCTTAATTTAAACTGATGCCACCAAATAGGCCCGGAAAGTAAGTATTGAAATATGGAAATTTTTGAAACACTTGTAGTCTTTCAATTTGATTTACCAAAATTTGGGGTAACGCTCCATAAAAAGTGTACCATTTGCTACCATAACAGCAAACAGCCTGGCTTTTGCCATGTAGGAATGATCATTTATATGACCCGAAAAATCTACTTAGGTAAAAATAAACATATTACATTGGGGATTGAAACTTTCTGTTGATTTCCTTAGTAGTGAATGTTCCCACTGTTGATTTAAGGCACAAAAGTTTGTAAAAGTTGATATGTAGGAGAAAATTCCTGGGAAACTGCTGTTATATCTGTTTTTCTGGATTCCTAGTAACAACTGTCCAAAAGCCTACCTGAAGCCTAGCTGACTGTGACCTGTTGAAGCTAATGCCAAACCCAGCAGGCATCTGATTTGGATTCTGCATTTATCTAAATGAGCTGTAGAGAATGACTCATTTCCCTGACCTGTTGTAGAGCAAGCAAGGTTCTGAAGCTCATCAGTGGAAGGTGCCAAAGTTCCAATGACTAATGCCTAGACTTTCCAATCACACACAGCCATACAACCGATACCCAAAACAAGCACAAACAAAACTGCAATGCGAACACATTCCAGATGAAATGGTTTGACTGGATTACATGGGTCTTTTCCATTGTTGGAATGAAGCACTGCTCACAATATAAATGTAACACTGCCTATTCCAGGCTGGACTCTACTGAGTGTGGAAAGCTTATATTTCTGTGGCTCTTGTTAGCTGCCCTTCTGAACTTTGCTTATTAGCCTGCTTCAGCTAGAGTCGTATCACTTGGCAGCAGCCCTACAGTGAACACAAAAATACGGGCTCTGAAAGCCTGAGAGTGTTGGGTTATAAGTGAAGATGATCCCCACTCTGCATCCTAGAGAAGAGGCCCACAGGCCTTCACCATTCGTGTCCGCAGGTAGAATATGCCCCCGGAGCACTGTTTGGATTGTGAACATATTCGTGGATGGGACAAAGTCGCTGTCTTTATGGGACGTCCATTCCAGTGGGACAGACAGATAATGACCAATGGCAGGGAATGGTAGTTGAATGTTTGCATTGTCCCAGGCACTCGTCTAAGCATTTCACATGGGATTCTTAGAATAATGCTTTTGAAGTCAGAACCATTTCACAGATGAAGTCTATGGAGCTTGCTTAGGTTGGCAAGGATCACATTATTATAAAGCTACAGAGTCAGGACTTGAACCCAGGGTCCCACATGTATCCATGTATACTCTACTGCCTGTCGGCTTCCTAGTGAAATACACATGGATGCTGAGAGACTAGAAGGAAATGCTAATTTTACGTGGCTGTCAGGGGAGGTGTATTAGTCTGCTAGGGCTAGTATCATAACCCCCGCCCCCCGACCATGTAGCTCACATAACAGAAATACAGTTTTTCAGAGTTCTGGAGGCTGCAAGTCTGAGATCAGAATGCCAGCAGGGTTGGTTTCTGGGGAGGCTCCTCTTTGGCTTGCAGACAGCCACCTTCTCACTGTGCTCTTGCATGGCCCAAGCTCTTGGCCCCTCTGTCTTCTCTATGGACTGCACTCTTGTTGGATGGGGGACCTTCTGTTTCTAGTCATTACCTGTCATCTGCTGCAGGAACGGAGGCTCTGGTGACACAGTGTAGGTGTTGCACTCCGAGAGCTGCAGGGAGATGACAGCACTGACTCACTGAGGAGATGTTGTTTGAACTGCTTTGAGCATCTGACACGGAAGTCCTGCTTGATTCCAGTTTTCTTTCCCTTTCCCCAGTAGGTTTTGGTCATTTGCGCAGATCCTTTCAACACCCAGGCAATGATGCTGGGATCTACACCCATGGTTGTAGATTTTGTAAACTTTATAGGAGAAAGATATACTGTCTCTGTGTTTCAGCTCCTCTCTATCCCATTCCTTATACGGAGGGATGTTGGACCTGCCGTGCACGTTACTTGGGGCCATTCTGGGCAGATGACCTGGGGACATGCATAGTTTGGTTAGAGGAGTTTTTGTGTACTTTGCAGTCATCTCTGCACATCATTAAATGTGGTTGGATGTGTGTAGGAATGGCTTTGAGAAATCCTCCTGCTCCCCACTGTGCAGACTTGTGTGTTTGTAACTCAGAGATGCAGAAGCATATGGCAAAGGTGACCACATTCAGTATTAGAAGCGGGGACTGCAGGGGATATGTTAAAGAGGAACTTGGGCTGAGCAGGAATTATATTTAGTTCAGATACTGTCAGTTAATTTATTTCTTAATTGAGGGGCAGCCTTTTCCTGCAGTATAGCATTATTCCTAAATACATATCACAAAGAAGATAATTCAACATGATAGCATTATATATAATCGGAAATACAAATCATAATGCTTTAAAAAAAAACTAATTTTATTTCAGTTTCCCTTTAGAAAAACAAAATCCTTGTGCATCTGCAGTACATGGCAGTAAATCCACAGCACCCACTTGGCTGGAGTGTTTGCAGACAGCTGAGTCCGACGGCATTCCGTGTGGGATCCATCTCCCTGGGACACAGGACAGGTTCTCGCTCTCAATAGCAGAGGAGGGGGTGCTGCACAGGGCTGTATTCATCACAAGGGGTAGCCTCCCAGGCCATCACTAGAATTTTTTTGCCAGGGTAGTAACAGAGAGATGACAGTTGTTTGTACAGAGAGACGAGAGCTCAGTGTGCATGGCTCGTGGAGGCAAGACGGAGATTAATGCATGTTGTTATTTCTACAGGTTTAATTGGACTTGCGCTAAAATAGCATCAGTATACATCTCCCCTTGCCGTTCGTCCCCCTGAATGCTGATGAATTGACTCTTATTTCACCCTGAATGCTGCCAGCAGTACTGAGTTGGAGCCATCTGGCAGTTCAATTTTATCTCCCCCATTCCCCCAAGAAGCAGCAGAGGCAGGGACATTGTTTCCACGGACAGCCGTGCAGCTGCGCAGAGTTCCCAGCCTTCCTCTGGGGGAATGCAGGGCCGATGATGGGCCAGACAGTGGATTCCTGAACTGGCATGCGGTTTTCACGTTGCAGCTGGTGAGCACGGGCCACTTCCATTCCAGGACTGGGTGGGTCGGATGACACAATCTGTCAGCATTAACAGCCACATCGAAAGAGCTGCATGATGTTCAGCTACTGCTATAGAGTGGTATTTTATAGACGCACAATAATCCAGAGTACACAGATAAGACTCAGTACAGACACATAAGGCAGCGTTGTTAAATTGTCTTAACTTCTAGCAGAAAACCATTTTCATTTGTCTCATGGTATCTTCAGAGTAGTCGGACACATGAACCCATTATGAGGAGAAGAATACTAAATAAAACAGACATAGAACCCGTTTCTATTCAAGGAAAATGTTTTCTAAAAATAAGCTTTATTGGGATATAGTTTGCGTACAGTAAAATGTATTCATTCGTCTAGATTGCAGTGAGTTTTGACATCTTTATATTATATATTATATACTCATGTAATCACCACCACAATCCAGATGTAGAATATTCTTATCTACTCTCAAAATTACCTTTCTGCTCAAGACAAGGGTGGTCTTTATTAGTTGGTCTTCCCCACCCCTAGTACCAGCCAAACTCCAATATTCAGGATAATATCCTGGGGATCGAATTCAGAACTGTGCGCTCTCCAGGCAGGTGTGGTGCCGAGTTAATCCCTGGCAAGTCATCCAATTCTGAATCCACTTGTCTTTTTCTTTCTTGAAAAATTTTAGAATTATATATTTTTAGAAGATTTCTTGGATTTGGAGTGGGATTGTGTCAAATCTATAAAATCAATTTGGAGAGAACAGAAGTCTTAATACTGGTGAGTCTTTATATTGATTTGTCGACATTGTTTATATCACCATTCCATCAGACCTTGATAACTATCAGTCATCTTTTGTAGTTTTTAGAGTAAGATTTGCACATTTCATTTAATTTACTGCTAAGTATTTCATGCTTTGAAATATTATTATAGATTTGTTTTACACTTGATCTTAGCCAAAAGGCTGAGAAGCGATTATAGATTTGTTTTAAAAAGTGTTATTTCTAGGACTGAGGATGTAACTCTGTGATAGAGCAGTTGCCTAGTTTATGAAAGGCCCTGGGTGGTGCTGAATATTCTTTTCTTCATTTGCTTCTTGCTAGTATACAGAGATACAGTGATGTTTTTGTATGTTGTATCTTCAGACATTTCTAAACTTGTTCATAAACTGCAAGAACTTTCTTGTGGTAAATTCATTAGGGAGTTTTATGTGTTACCTGTGCTGAAAGAGTTTTACTTCTTTCCATCTGCATGATTATTATTTTTCTTGCCTGTTTACTCTGGCCAGGGCCTTCAGTAGTTGCATAGGTAATAACAGTGTTCACTCGTTCTTTCCTTGAAAACTATTTTTCCCGTTTCTTTATCTTTCAACCAATAAAAACACAGGTTTGTATTTGGCACAAGATTCAAGGAGATTGCTATGCAAAATTTTGAAACTCTTAGTTTCTCTTAGTTCCCTCCTCTTGGGGACTCTGCTGCAAATTCTGGCTGCCTTGTCTGTTCTACTCTCTAGGCTGGTTTCTCAATACATTTGACTGCTAGTCTGTTTGGGTTTCTCCTCCCTGTCCTATAGGCTAGTAGCTATTTCCCAGAAGAAATCCTGGGCACAGTTTATGCTATGGCTTGAATTTAGACCCCTCCCACACCTCAAGCTTCATGTATGTGCGCTCTCCAGGCAGGTGTGGTGCCGAGTTAATCCCTGTCAAGTCATCCAATTCTGAATCCACTTGTCTTTTTCTTTCTTGAAAAATTTTAGAATTATATATTTTTAGAAGATTTCTTGGATTTGGAGTGGGATTGTGTCAAATCTATAAAATCAATTTGGAGAGAACAGAAGTCTTAATACTGGTGAGTCTTTATATTGATTTGTCGACATTGTTTATATCACCATTCCATCAGACCTTGATAACTATCAGTCATCTTTTGTAGTTTTTAGAGTAAGATTTGCACATTTCATTTAATTTACTGCTAAGTATTTCATGCTTTGAAATATTATTATAGATTTGTTTTACACTTGATCTTAGCCAAAAGGCTGAGAAGCGATTATAGATTTGTTTTAAAAAGTGTTATTTCTAGGACTGAGGATGTAACTCTGTGATAGAGCAGTTGCCTAGTTTATGAAAGGCCCTGGGTGGTGCTGAATATTCTTTTCTTCATTTGCTTCTTGCTAGTATACAGAGATACAGTGATGTTTTTGTATGTTGTATCTTCAGACATTTCTAAACTTGTTCATAAACTGCAAGAACTTTCTTGTGGTAAATTCATTAGGGAGTTTTATGTGTTACCTGTGCTGAAAGAGTTTTACTTCTTTCCATCTGCATGATTATTATTTTTCTTGCCTGTTTACTCTGGCCAGGGCCTTCAGTAGTTGCATAGGTAATAACAGTGTTCACTCGTTCTTTCCTTGAAAACTATTTTTCCCGTTTCTTTATCTTTCAACCAATAAAAACACAGGTTTGTATTTGGCACAAGATTCAAGGAGATTGCTATGCAAAATTTTGAAACTCTTAGTTTCTCTTAGTTCCCTCCTCTTGGGGACTCTGCTGCAAATTCTGGCTGCCTTGTCTGTTCTACTCTCTAGGCTGGTTTCTCAATACATTTGACTGCTAGTCTGTTTGGGTTTCTCCTCCCTGTCCTATAGGCTAGTAGCTATTTCCCAGAAGAAATCCTGGGCGCAGTTTATGCTATGGCTTGAATTTAGACCCCTCCCACACCTCAAGCTTCATGTGGGCATAGGTGGGGCTTTTTGGAGGTGGCTAGATTTAGGGTGCATGAATGTGGATTAAGGGTGTGGTAGTGAAGTTAATATTGTAGATAATGGAAGCCCCACCCTCAGGTGGGTGGCATTAATCAATAATAGACTTGTAGCCTGGATGGAATATGTAGGGAGAGAAAGGAGGCAGGCTTGCTTCTCCTGCTGCTTGCTGCTTGCTGCTTGCTGCCTTCTGCCTGAGATGCTGTGATCTGTTTCTCCTCTGCAGTGTCCCTCTGCTGTGCTACCCTGCCTTGGGGCCAGCCAACTATGGACTGAAACTTCTGCAAATGGTGAACGGAAATTGACCTGTTATTCTTTAAGTTGTGGATGTCAGATATTTTGTCTCAGAAATGAGAAAATTAGTAATCTATTTGTTTACTTTACGATCTTTGCTAATAGGTGCTTGCAGTTCATCAACTTTTTTTGAAAAAAACAAGTTGTAAACATATTGCAAATAAAAATGAAATTCTTAAAAATCTCCTCTTGATTAGATAAGAAACAATTTAAAAACCTTTAAGGGTATAATTAGAAAAAACAGATTTAAAAAAATCTGTCATTACTAAAGAGATGTTTTTAGGTAAAAAACAACAAAAAGCCCATGCTGCATAGATAATGTAGACAGTCCTAGCTATTTGGTCAATGGGGCAAAAGTAAACAACATCTTCAGCTCCAATCTTTTGTTTATTTCTTATTGTTGGAATTTCATTTTCATTTCTTCTTGTTGGATTACTAAGCTGGAAGATGACAGGGACAGTGAGCAGACATTTACAGAGCCCAGCCCTGCTCGGCCTGGGGAACAGACAAAATCTCAGCTGGTGGATCAGCTACTTTTGTCTCTTTGCTATGGGGCCTCTGCCTAATCAGTCTGTAACCTGCACACACATTGTGTCTCAGTGGTCCACCTAGTTCTCCTACGCTCTGGTTGTCTGCTGCCTCTGTTACTTTCTCCTGCATTAGGAGGGTTGGAATCCTATGGTCCTCATCCATAGTCTTCATGTTTAGTAAGGTGGGAACCTTTTTTCCCTAGAGAAGGGCTGGCAGTGTTCGTCCTTGCGGGGTCTGATTTCCCCGCTCTCACCATTCTGCTAGAGATTGCACAGAGAACCCCTACAACATGGACAGCATCCACAGTGGTTCTGGACAGCTGCATATTCACTGCCTTAAACTGCAGTTCCACTGGGGGTCTGTAACATTTGCTGCCTCTTTTCCCTCAGCAACACCAAATTTCAGTCTCTCTACATCCTGCACTGTGAAGGTACTTTTCTTTATGGTAGCCTGGTCTACACATACACCTTCCTTGGTATCATTCCTATTAGTGAAACCATATCCATTTCTTAGTTTAAAAATATCAATTTTTTTTTTTTTGAGACAGGGTCTCACTATGTAGTTGAGACTGACCTGGAACTCACTATGTAGCCCAGGTTGGTCTCGAACTCACAGCGATCCTCCTGCCTCAGCCTCCCAAGTGCTGGTATTACAGGCATGCGCTGCCATGCCTGGCTTAAAAATACCTATTTTTATTAGTATATGTTTGCAGAACATGTTTACATCCTTTGTGTGGAGGTGGTACATGTACAGGACACATACTCTTTTTCCATCCACTTTCCCTGTCCCCCTCTGCCCTCCTTTCATCTCTCAGGCCTCCTTTCATTGACAGTGATCTTACCTCCCGGTTTCCTATTACTTACCTTTTATTTTGCGCTTTACTTATACTTTGCATTTCTCATACCGTATCTGTTTCCTACACTGAACCATCTCATTGCTCTGCAGACCTCCACTGCCATGACCTTGTTGTCCCAGCCTGCAGCTGTAGTGCATGTGGGGCTCTCTGGGCTGATGTTCCGTGGAGGACTCCCTGTGGGACTGGGCTTGGTGGTAGCTCCAGGTCTCAGCCTTGTAGCTCATGGTTGTTGTGGTGGTAACTGGGGCTGTACAGCTGCAGCTCCTTCTGGGTGTGGCGGTAACTAGGCTGGTCGTGGTTTCTCAGGTCTCTCTGGGCCCACTTTTCTCCAGTTACCAATCAAACTTACTTATTTTTTAATCCTACTTTTATGGCTCACAGTCATCTATTGTCCAGTATCTGAAAATACATTTTTCTTTATTTTGCCCAGTTTTCTAGTTTTTTACAACAGAAGGATAATTTTTGTTTCTCCTTCAAGGGTTGAAAGGGAAGGGCTGTATTTAAGTGTTTAAATATCCATTATGATGATGATGATGATGATTTTTAATTTTGAAACTTGTTATGTAAATCTGTCAGTTCTTCCTGGTGGAAGAAGGGAAGTTCTGAGAAAGTGGTTCTCAGTCTGTCTCTCTGCAGGCTTGATTGCTCCCCA
The DNA here is from genome assembly GCF_012274545.1 of Fukomys damarensis. Lineage (NCBI taxonomy): Eukaryota > Metazoa > Chordata > Mammalia > Rodentia > Bathyergidae > Fukomys > Fukomys damarensis. The sequence continues at coordinate 11,291,210 of NW_022900926.1, read as the reverse complement.
AAGATACCCACATTCCGGCTTCTCCCCAGAGATTCTGATTTAAATGATAGCTGGATTTTTTTAAAAGCTCCTAACTGGAGTTGAGAACCACCAGTTCGCTGTCCAAACCCTGCAGAATCTGTCAGTCCGTTTTCCCCGACATCCAGGGGACCAGAGCTGAGTCATAGCTCTCGCCATCTTCAGGTGCAGCCAGGAGCCAGGCTTAGTCCTGGCCAGGTGTCCCAGCAGGAGTCAGTCTCTTGGTTTACTCTGTGCCACACGAATGTCATTTTCTGGGCCTGCTGCGACCAGAGAGCAGCTTGTCCTCCTGTCATCCCTCTCACCTCGGGTCCTGATTAAAGTCACCAGAACTTCCCTCACCCTTCTGTAGGTGTACCTTTTCCTTCCCACCTGCTTCCACTGCATGACATGCACACCTCACTGACAGAACTATTACAGTTTTAAAGTAATTTTCTATTTTGGATTTTGTCCCTAGATGGCAGGGACTGGCTTCTTGAATATCTTTTTCTTATTACCACTTTGAGCTCTTCTTTGCCAATATTTGTACTTAATATTTATTGAATTTGGACAGACTATTTTGGAACCTAATGTATTTCTGGTCTGTGGTGGTTGAATGATTGTGTCAGCTTGAGTAAGAGAAGCTCAACTAAATTGGAACAGCAGTTTCACACACTAGGGTGTGGAAGACCCTCGAGCAGCTTGTTACCTGGATGGTATAAAGGGGAAATGAAGAAGGATTGAGTTGCTTCAGTTTCTTCAGGGAAGTGCCAGGCTTTTCCTTCACCTTGGGTGTCATCTCGTGGCTTTCATTGCAGACTCTTCAGCTTCTGACACAGATCCCTCAGCCTTCTGGTGCAGACTCTTTCGCCTTCCACTGAGAACCAGTCTGCCTTCTCATATGAACTCACAGGAGACACGGCAGTGAGCTCTAGACCTTCACCTGGATCCTTTGGGTCTCCAGCGTACTGACTGTCCCTCTGCACTCTTCGTGCCTGATTCTGTGGAAGATTGCGGTAAGTCAATTTTGTCAATTCTTAGGTATTTTTATATCTTGTATTCTTCTGGTTTCTCTAGCAAACGCTGACTGATGACATGGTCCTGTGGGATATTTATTCTGCTAAAGAATATATTTTGGGGCCAGGGATTTAGCTCAGTGGTTCCTCCACCTGCAAAGGTACCAAAAAAAAAATATATATATATATATAAAATATATATATTTCATATTACATTATTTTAGTGGCACTTGAAATCATTTCACATCTCTAATCTTGTTGCACACTTCATTTTGTCTTTTAAAGAGAAGAATTTGGTAATGTCTTTCTTCTATAGGCATTTGTATTATCAGAAGTAAAATTTCTTAATTTTGATAATTTACCTGTTTCATCTTTTCTTTTCTTTTCTCTTTCTTTTTTATTTTTTGAGGCAGGATCTCATCGTGTAGTTGAGACTGACCTGGAACTCACTATGTAGTTCAGGCTGGTCTCGAACTCACAGCGATCCTGCCTCAGCCTCGGAGTGCTGGGATTATAGGTGTGCACCACCACGCTCAGCTTCCTTTTCAGTTTTTATATCTAGAGATTTTTATTAGGCTGGATTGATTTTTCTGCACTACAGATGGAATATGAATTTCCAGAAGATTTATGTGGAAGAATAGGCAAATTGTCATAGGTATAATCCTTCACACAACAAGCGTAGCCAAATAACATCTAGGTTCATATATTTATTCAGTTTTTTTCTAGTTTAAAATTTTCAGTTGTACGCGTCTGTGTTACATCATGTTTACATTTCTTCCGTGGGGTCACTATTTGTATACAATACATTTGATTCCTTTTCTCATCCCCAGAGGGAATCCCCATCCCTCCATCCTTTGATTCTCTTCTCATCTGAAAAGACCTGTCCCCCACTTCCCATTATCTATCTTTTGTTTTACTCTTTATTTGTAATTAGAATTTCTAATATAACAGAAAGCATGCAATATTTGTTTATGTGTTTTATTCATTTAATATTTTTAACATAATTACTACATTACCAGGTTAAAATGGATTTAACATTATTATTGACATTGCTAGATTCAAATGGACCAGATTCAAATACTCTACTTAACAACAATAGCACACACGTTTTCCCCAAGTACACATGGACCATTTTTGAGGATAGAGTTTAAAAGATAGGTTCCTAGAATAAAGACACCTGGAAAACAACAACTCAATGAAGAGAATAAGAAGAGCTCTGGGAATCAAAAAGAGCCTACAGGAAAGATAAAAATCATGGAGAAACTGAAGAGAATGCAGAGAAAACCCAAGGTAAGCTCACAGTGGCCAGCAGCCCCAATGGTAAACGTTAGGCAGGGTAGCCCCAGGAAATGCCCACTGTTATCATAAACTACAACTTTAGTGTGAAGTTGTACACTAAAAGAGACTCTTTCTCCATGGAAAATTAGCTTTGGAAAATAAAGCCACTGCAAGTCTACCGTATTTAGGAGTGGTATAATCAGGAGCTATTTCAAGAAGGGGTTTGTTGTTTAAGATTGAGATATTCTGGGAATAGAGGTCACAGAACATCCATACTTCAGGGCTTCTTAAACCACCTTACCACTCTGAATGAATTGGACACATTCATAAGAGATAGCCATAAAGAGGGGAGGGCTAGTCACAACTCCGCGTCCCCTGGAAATGTAAGCAATGGAGAGCTCAGTTTATAGAGAAATCAATGGCTGGCAGCATGCCCTCTGTGGTGAAAACTGAGGCAGTCACTTGTAGTTTTCTGAGGGTGCTTGGTCTGAAAGTATTGGGATTGGGTCTAGTGGACTGCTTGGCTCCCCTGGCTGCCTACTTCCACCATAGAACTCAATGATTTGTTTTCTTTTTACCTATGCTAAACATGATCAGGGCTCTGCCTCTGCTTGGACATTTGCCATGTCCCAGGGTGTATTGACAGAGGGGAATCTGCAGCAAGTGGGGCACCCCATTAGCCCACAGGCCACAAAGCTAGTCTGGGATAGCAAGTGTCTCAGAGCACTCAAAGAAGGCCACAAACAAACACTATAAGCCTTTGGAGTAAATATACTCCTGAGGCAGAAAACATAGCAATGACTGATCCCATCCTGTGGGAAAAGCAAGGCAGGACTCAGTGCTCACATAACAAAATGTAAGTGTTTCCCAACAAAGAAAAGCCCACAACCAAATGCATTTATGGTTGAATGTTACCATTTAAAAAAGTAACACCAATACACCAATGTTCTTCAAACTATTTCATGATATCAAAAGGTAAAGAAGGCTTCCAAACTTATTCTGTAAAGTCAACATTACCCTGGTACCAAAACTGGACAAGGACATAACGGTGGGGGGAACTATTGATCAATTTCTTTGATGCATATAGATGCAAAAATCCTTAATAAAGCAAATGTAAACCAAATTTAGGAACATGTTAAAAGGATCATATGTAATTAGGTTGGCTTCATTCCAGGAATCAAAGATAGTTCAACATATACAAGCCAATAAAAATAATGCACCATATAAATAGAATCAAGAATAAAATCACATGATCATCTCAAGTGATATAGAAAAAGCCTTTGACAAAATTCAACACCCCTTTGCCCTAAAGAAACTGGAAGGCTGGGGATTTAGCTCAGTGGTGCTACTACCTGCCTTGCAAGTGCAAAGTCCCGAGTTCAATTCCCAGTGGGTGGGGGGAGAAAAAGTCAGAGAAACTGGATATTGAAGGATCATTCCTCAACATAGTAAAAGCCATATATGAAAAAACCCACAGGCAACAGCATTCTGAAGGGGGGCAGGGTGGAGAGAAAGCATTTCCTTTACAATCAGAAACAAGGCAAGGATGTTTATATTCACCACTCTTATTCAATATAATTACTGAAATTTAGCTAGAGTAATTAAGAAAAAGAAAGCAATAAAAAGGATACAAATAGAAAAGCAAGAAGATAAATTATCCTTGTTTGCAGATGACATGACATCACACTAACAAGACCCTAAATATTCAGCAAAAAGACTTTGAGAGCTGATAAACACATCCAACAAAGTAGCAGGATGTGAAATTAACATTACAAATCAATAGCATTTTTATACACTAATAATGGACTAGTTGAGAAAGAAATTAGGAAAACAATACCATTCATAATAGCTTAAAAACTTTCTAGGGAACAATCTAACCAGAGGTAAAAGATCTCTACTATGAAAATTGCAGAACACCGAAGAAAGAAACAAGACACAAAAAAATTGGAAGAACTCCCATATTTGTGTATTGGCAGAATTAATATTGTTAAAATAGCTACATTGCCCAAAACTATCTATAGACTGAATACAATACCCATCAAATTACTAATAACCTTCCTTATGTAACTATAAAAAACAATCATAAAATTCATATGGAAATATAAAGGACCCAGCATAGCCAAAGCAATCCTAAGCTAAAAGAGGTTGGGAGCATCACAATACCCTATTTCAAATTATATTATAAAGCCATGGTAACCAAACAACACAGTACTGGCATCAAAAAAATTTGGATCCATTGAAACAGAGTAGAGGACACAAATTAATCCACACCACTACAGCCATCTGAATCTGGACAAAGGAACCAAAACCATATGTTGGAGAAAAACAGCCTCTTTTATAAATAGTGCTAGGGAAACTCAATATCCACTAGTAGAAGATTGAAAGTAGATTCTTCTCTCTCATCCTGAGCAAATTCCATTGAAAAATGGACCAAAGACCTAGGTATAAAGCTTGAAAATTTGAAAATTCCAGAGGAAAACAGGGAAAATACTTAAAGCCATAGACACAGGCACAGACTTCCCAGGTGGGATGCCAACAGCACAGAAAATAAAATAGTGGGAGTCAACACTGCATTCAATTAAAGAATTTCTTCTCAGAAAGGAACACAGCTAATAGAGTGAAGAGATGACCTACAGAATGGGAGAAAGTCTGCCAGCTACTCTTTTGATAGAAGATTAATATCTAGTATATATAAAGGACTCAGAACAATATCTCTCTTCCAATCAAATAGCCCAATCAATGAATGCGCAGAGAAGAATTGAACAGGCACTTCTCAAATGAAGAAGTACAGGTGGCCAATAAGTGTATGAAAAAATGTTCAACATCTCTAGCCCATAGGAAAATACAGATCAAAATTACATTGAAATTCTATCCTACCCCAATCACAATGGCTGTCATCAAGAATACAAAACACCAGGGCCAGGGATTTAGCTCAGTGGTTCCACCACCTGCCTTGCAAGCACAGGGACCTGAGTTCGATACCCGGTACCAAAAAAAACCCAAAACAAAACAAAACAAAACAAAAACAAACAAAACAAACAAACAAACAAACAAAAAACCCCCCAAAACTCCATAAATATTAGTGTGAGGATGTGGGAAAAAGAACTCTTTTATGACTTATGACTGCCACTGTGGAAATCAATATGGAGCTTCCTCAAAAAACTCAAAATAGCTACCATTTCATCCATCTCTACCCTCCTTGGAATATACCTGAAAGAACTGAAGTCAGCATTTCATAGAGAGGAATAGAAGGGGGAGGGGAGGGTGTTGAAGGGCAGATAATAGGGGACATGGATGGGATCAAAATACGTTATATACATTGAGCCCCCAAATATGAATCTGGGTGAGAGTAGGGGAAGGGGTAATGGAAGGATAGAGGAGTGATTAAAGTGTGTTATGTGCACTTATGGATCTCCCTAAATGGAATCCATTAGTCTACATAACTAATAGGCAATAATAAAAATGTGGTGAGGGGGAAGAAAATCTGAACAGGCCAAGGTTGGTGAGATAGATCAGTAATCAAAAATCTGACAGAAAAGTTCTGGACTGAAAAGATTCACTAGTAAATTCTACATTTAAAGAAATATTTACAGAAATTTCATACTAATCCTTCGCAAACTGTCAAAAAATTTGAAGGTGTGGAAACACATTTCAAAGCCAACATTATCCTAATACCCAAACCAGAGAAAGACAATACATGCATGGAAAGAAAACTACAGACCATTTTCCCTTATGATCATTGATGCAAAGACTCCCAACAGAATAATAACAAACCAATCAGCAGCCTATTAAAATGATTACATAGAACATGACCAAGATGAATTTATTCCTGGAATTGTGAGGATGGTTCAACACCTGAGAATCAATCAGCATAACATACCACCTTAGCTGAAGGAAGGAAAAAAGCTTATTACAAAACTGTATTCATCAAAAAAGTAAGATGCTTCCAGAGGTCAGTGGAATAGTGTGAGGACCCCAGAAATAGACTCTCACATATACAGTCTTTGACAAAGCACTAATAATTCAAAGAATGAAAGAACGTTCTTTTCAATAAATGGTGTCAGGGAAATTGCATATCCACAGGGAAAAGGATAAAAACCAAATCTTATCTACATCATACACAAAAATCAACTAGAAATGATTTGAAACCTTAGACATAAAATCTAAAGCTGTAAAATTTCTAGAACAAAACATAGGGAGGAAGATCCTGGATATAAGTGTTGATAAGGATTTCTTGAATATGACACCAAAAACACAGGCAAAGGACATCAAAATAAAAAGCTTCTGCATAGATGAGGAAACAACCCACAGAAGGAAAAGATAGCCTATGGAAGAGTAGAAAGTATCTGTATATACAGTGTATATCTTACGTGAGATAAGTTCCAAAATGTATAAGGAGCTCTGTTACAGAAAAGCCAGTAGGGTCAGGGTTGTAGCTCAGTGGCACTGTACCTGTCTGGCAAGTGCAAGGTCCTGAGTTCAATTCCCAGTATTAGAAAAAAAAAAAAAAAAGCCAATAAAGCCCCACTTCAGACTGGGGATTTAGCTCAGTGGTGCTACCACCTACCTGCCTTGCAAGTGCAAGGACCCAAGTTCAATCCCCAGTACCAAATAAATAAATAAATAAATTAATTAAATTAAATAAATAAAACCCCACCTCAAGTAATACTACTAAAAATAGATGAAAGACTTGACTAGATTTTTTCTCTCAAAGCCACGCAAGAGTCAATGGATAGATCTATGAGGAAACCCCAAGCTACGTGAGAACTTACATTGTTAAGATGGATATTATTAAAAAGAAAAATAGGCCGTGACCTCCCCTGCTGGCGCCACTGCCACCATCTCCAGAGCCAGGAAGGTAGCCGCATGGGTGCCCTTGAACCCCTCCCAACCCCACCCCCTCGTGCTTTTCAGACCTCCTGATTGTGCCAGTCTTTGGACCTACTCTGTAGAGGCAGAGGTGGTCATAAAGCGTATTTTCCAGCATTTCCAACTTTGGACATCTTTAAAGATGTCCAAAGGGGTGGGAGAAACCTGTAGTAGAACTGAGTGGAGTTCAACCCTTCAGGAGGTTGCAGAACTCAGTCTGGGCCTTGCAGCCTGAGGTCAGTCTGTGTCGTGGGGTTCTGCCACCAGCTAGCTGAGATCAGGGGACTTGGCTCTGCACATGGCAGCACATGTTGTATATTGTGACAGCAGTGATACAGTCTGAAAGAGGCCCTTCAAACTTTTTTCTTTCTTTTTTTCATTCCTCTCTGCAATTCTTTTTTTTTTCTGTCCTCTTTCTCCAACTCAGTATCTTGCTCCACCATGTTATCCCTCATCTCCCTTTTTATTTCTGCTCCTGTCCTAACTCAGATTTCTTCTGTTATCATTTTTTTCTCTTTTCTTTATGTTCTTTTCTTGTGTCATTCTACCTCACTCAAGGGTTATTATACTTCTATTCTGTTTATCCCTTTTGAATTTAACAGTTTCTTGAAGATTGTGTGGTTATTCTACATCTTCTGGCTTCATGTGAAACCTTCTCTTAATTCTTTTACTTATCTACTCCTCTCATCCTAACTCTGTCTTAAGCCCCATCCTAAATAGTAAATATCCTTATTGAAAAGTTTATGCACTGTAAACATTTTGGATTGCTTCTTGATTTTAATTTAATTCACATGGTTTGAAAATGATAGACTGATGACTACCACAAGTGGTCAGTTTGCAAGTTGTGCTTGATCATATTGTGGTGCTGATTGTATCAATTAGGATAAAGGATTGTGATTGATTCAATGAGCAGTGTTCTTCGGTACTATGAAAATGAGAATGTCTTTGAGTCATTAGAGACCCATGGGCTATAGCCCAATTATATCAGGAAGATTTAAGTAATAATCTAAAGTTTAAACTAAGGACAACCAAACAACAATGCTAAAAATGAGAAAACACTTAAGCAAGATATAGGGACAGACTTTCAGTTCACCAATGGCAAACAGTGGGGCAAATGAGGATGAAAAGTCTGACAGTGAACCATCAGGACACCCTGAACTCAAAGCACAGGAAGTAGCAAAAACAGATTAATCAGGCTCTAGAGAAATTCAAAACAGAAGTAATTTCCCAGATAATCATAGAGATGACAAGCAAAATGAAAGTTATAATTCGAGACGCTAGAACAGAAACTGAGAGGAAAATAGATGAGCTTAAGACCACGATAGAAGCCATGAATGCCCAGCATAAGAAAGAATTGGAAATAATAAATGCCCAATATAAGAAAGAAATGGAATCCATAGGGCAGATATGAGCAGATATCCAGGAGATTAAAAACTCCACTGACAGTGTTCGCAACAGAATAAAAGAGTTAGAAGATAGAATCTCAGATATAGCAGATAAAATTGCAGTCAGTGACCGTGAAAAGAGAAGTCTCTTAAAAACGGTAGGGGATCATGAGAAATTGATTCAACAACTCTTAGATGATGCAAAAAAGAATAACATAAGACTGATAGGAATATATGAAGTAGCAGGAGAAAATGCAAATGACTTAAAAAAGCTGTTCACAGAATTAATTATAGAAAACTTCCCAAACAGAGGGGAAGAATTTGACATACAGATAAGTAAGGCATATAGGACTCCAACTAGCTGTGATAAAAAAAAAAATCTACACCTAAACATATAATAATCAAGATCCCAGAAACCCAACAGAAGAACAAAATACTACAAGCAGTAAGAGATAAGAAACAAATCACATATAAAGGAAAGCCCATCAGAATCACAGCAGACTTTTCAACACAACCCCTTAGGTTAAGGAGAGCCTGGAATGAGACATTTCAAATACTAAAAGAAAACAATCTCCAACCTAGACTGATGTGTCCTGCAAAACTTTCTTTCAAAATGGATGGGGAAATAGGATACTTCCATGACAAAGAACACCTGAGAAACTACATGAATACCAAACCAGCACTACAATGAATTCTAAACAATATCCTAGAAAAAGACAATGAAGGTAACAACACAATGAGGCCCAACAGAGCAAATCAAATAGGCAAGGTAAGAAACTGAAAGGAGAAGGTGTAAAAAACGACAATAATAAGTTAGTACATATCAGTTATAATCATCAATATCAGTGGCCTCAACTCACCAATCAAGAGAACTAGACTGGCAGAATGCATTAAGAAGCAAAATCCAATAATATGTTGTATACAAGACACACCTAGTGCAAAAAGAAGCCCATAGACTGAAAGTGAAAGGACAGAAAACTTCTTCATGCAACAGGAGCCCAGGAAAAAGCAGGGGTAGCGATCTTATTCACAAAGTAAATTTCAAACCTAAACTGATTAAAAGAGACAAAGAAGGCCACTACATCCTTGTGAAGGGAGCAATTCAAGAGGAAGAGATAACAAATAATTCATTTTCAATCTATTGAGTATGTTAGAAAGCACATATGGCTCCTTTTCTCTTTTCTTTCTTTCTTTCTTTTTTTTTTCTTTCCCTGGTGCTGGGGATTAAACTGGGCACATTGCTCTGGCTAGGCCAGTGCAGCACTACTGAGGTAAATCTCAGGCTTTACATTTCATATTTTTAAAATTTATCAACACATTAATCTTTGTCTTTATATGTTGGTCTACCAGATTGATGAGTTATTTTGGTTCACATTTTCTTTGGTTTTTTATTTGACAATTTATGAAACCTGTATATATGAGTAGGATGAAAAGTATTAAGGTCCATCTGTCATTCTCTCTCATCTCTGCCTTCTGCAAACTTCCTTTTCTGTCTCTACAGCTTGTTTGGTTGGAAATTTGTTAAGACAAATTTTGTTACGTTATCAAAATATCTTTGTACCTATTTTCTACTGATAATGAATATTAATTTTTAAATAAATTTTATAACTATACTTAAATAAATGGATAATAAATCATTAATATCATTCAGCATCTGGTACATATTACAAATTTTTCAACTGCCTTAAAGATATTTGTTTTTCTCAAATCACACAAATCACAAACATTCCACACATCACTGCACTGTTTTATTATACCAAAGTATATATTGTATTGTAGAAAATACGCATTGTGTATATGTGTGGGGGGTATGTTTGTACACATATGCGTGTACTATTAAGTGAGAAACATGGTCATGAATGTGGTAGGATTTTGCACATTTGGCATATTGATAGTTTGGCAAGCTTATGATTTCTCTAAATTAGATGCTTGATTTAATTCATAGTCATTTGTTTGGGAAGAATATTACATATGTATTGGTGTTAAATACTATCATGCTTATAAAATATATAATAAAAATAAGTATGGGATATAATAAAAAAAAGAAAAATCAGATCTTAAAAATGTGTGAACTTTTTAGTTGTTTTTGGATTTCAAATATATTTCTTTCTGTGAGAAGTTTTGTTAGAAAATTTAAGTGATACAATCAACAAGCATATGATATTTATCAAATTAATAAAACCAAGGAGTTTATACATCATAAAATTTTGAGGAGTTTCTCAACTATAGTATATAACTTTGTTTTATTTGTGAATACAATACTTCAAAAATATTATACGAAAAGAAAATGAGAAAGAACATATAATGTTTGAAGATCATATCAAACTAATAATGTATTTCGATTATCAGTCTGTGTTGCATAAATTTTTATTTCATATCTTTTGCTGTCATATATATGTATATTTGAAATTTTTATTTAGTATCTTCACTTCTTGTCATATATGTTTGCAATCTTTAAAAAAAAAGAAAAATTACAAAAGATAACGAATGTTGGCAAGAATGTTAAGAAAAGGAAAACACTGTCCACTGTTGGTGGAAATGTAAATTGGTGCAGCCATTATGGAAATCAGTGTGGAGATTTCTCAAAAAATTAAAAACAGAATTACCATGAGATCCTGCAATCCCATTTCCAGGTATACATCCAGAAGAAATGAAATTAGTATGTAAAATTCATATGTAAATTAGTATGAAATTAGTATATCAGCTATCTCAGGTTCACTGCAGCATTATTCACAATTACCAGGACCTAGAAACAACCTGAGTGTCTTCTGATGGATGAGTGGGGAAAATGTGTTATAAATGTACAACGCAATATTATTCATCCTTCAACCACGAAGTACATTTTGACGTTTGTGACAACATGGGTGAATGCAGAGGACAGTGTGCTAAATAAAATGAGCCAAGGGTGTAAACACAAATACTGTATGATACCATCTGTGTGTAGAATTTTAAAGCATCAGGCTCATTCAGAGAATAGAGTGGTAGTTTCTGGGGGCTGGGTGTAGAGAAAGTGGTGCAATGTTAGTAAAGGTGTACATGTTTTCAGTCATGCGATGAGTGAGTTCTGGCATCAACCATACCTCGTGGTGACTACAGTTAATCATAATGTGTTGTGTATTTCAGATTTGTTAAGAATGTAGGTCTTAAGTGTTCTCTCCATACACACAAGCATACAGGCTTGCTGTATGAAGTGATGAGTAGGTTAACGAGCTTGACTACAGTAATCATTTCACAGTGTGTATGTACATAAAATCATCATGCCATCTACTTTTAATATATACTGTTTGTATCGGTCAATCATACATCACTGAAGCTGGAAAGGAAAAGACACAATCTTTCACGAGAGTCATCTAAATCTCAGGTGTGTAGTTGTTCCTTGTAGGAAAAAGCTCAGTGGACATCAAAGGTAGGAAGGAAGGTAAATGATGTTTTTCCCTTACACCCCAAATATGAAGGCTGGGGAGAGGGACAGGTGAGAAAGAAGCCAGGCTCCTTTCAAAGCTTTGAAAATGCTTTGGCTGATAATTCCATTGATGGGTGTTCTGTTTGGCTGAGACCCAAGGAGAACCACCTCTGCCAGGTGGGCAAACAAATACCAGCTCAGCCTCCTGTCAGGAGGAACACGGAGACAGCCAGAAAGCACCTGCGTATCAGTAGAAGGCCCGCACATGGAGCCTCTTTGTGAACTCGAACCTTGAATTTTCTCACTGACGATGAAATGCACTTTGGGTGAGCTAAGCACAACTGTTTATTCACTGACCAACAACTGGATGACTTTTTCAAATTGCGTGAAAGGAAGGAAAGGAACACTGCCATTTATCTAATGACTTCGTTTGCTGTTTGGTATGTTGGGTTTTCACACATATTGTCTCATTTAGAAGAACCCTCTATACTTTCATTTGCCCTAAAGAGGAGGATGTTATCATTGGCAGAAAGGACCCATTGGATGTTTCTGTGATAGATTTTGCTTGATGGAATTAATAAATTTGATTTAGGCTTGAGTGGGTTTTCGAGTTGCTAATCACAGCGAGTGAACATTGGTCTTAAATGAACGACCTCATTCATTAGTGAGTGTTCCGTCTTTCCCACCTACTGGTGCTCTGTTTTCTTTCCCCCTGCTGATCTCCTCGCTTTGCCCCTTCCTTCCTTGTTTTTGGTCAGTGTCCTGTATCAGCAGCCTGCTGTTTCCTTCAAGTTCTCAGACCTCGTTTATTGTACAGTGCTGTCCTCCAATCAGCGCCACAGCAGATGCACACACTGCTCTCTGCGGATCTTATTTAATGGGCTCCAATCAAGGACATTAAGAGAGATCAATTCTGCAATTATTTTTGCATACTAGTCAATCTTATTTCTTGAGAGGAAATCTCTTCACAGAAAAGCATGATTCTTTGTTTTTATCTCTTTGTTTAGTTGACTTAATTATTCCTGTTAAAATTGATTGTGGCTGCAGGATATTCATCTAGGGGGCCGAGTGAAGAGTGTGAGGGAGGAATAGAACATTCGCTGCTGAGATTGATTTAATCTGTGCTGAAGAAATAGAATTAAGTATGAGATGCTGCTCATCTTACACTGGTGATGGGGCCTGGCCTGTAGCCATGGGGCCCTGGTCTCAAGGAGGGCTTATTTGGGTCTTATGACTCAAAAGGTACTACATACACCTGCACTGAAATTCCAGGGCCAATACAGCTTAAATGCAAACATTCCCACAGAGTCATTACTGTAAACTTTGTGATAAGGAATTCCTGGGAAGTTCAGCATTCAGAGATTATTTAAAATACCCCTTTCTGGTTCTTTGTCAAGGATAAGTTCCTTTCATGTGTTCCCATGTTTGCATTAGGTCTTTGCTTTGCACAGGCGATTATCTATAGTCCTGAGAAGTACACCATAACACTTTAAATACAAACAACTTAAAGCAATAAAAGAATCACACACACTACAGTACAGAGGGGTGTATTACTCATGCCTGTTTATTGCCTATGATTCTGATGCTGTGACCTCTTACACCCCTGCAGCTCTGCTTTTCTCAGGACTCACCAAACCCTAGACACAGTGATGACCTTGATTTTCATAAACCAACCAATCTAGTTCCTCTGTTGAGTGCTTACATTCCAGGCCTGCAGCCCCTGCTCGAATTAACCCAGTGTCAGCTCTGAAGACACAAGCCAGTCCCTGTACCCCACAGCCTGTTGAGATTCGTCAAACTCCCAGTCCTAAACCAGCTCACCTTGCCTTGCCTTTTCTTCAGAAGCCACAATAAATGCTGTTGTCCACAATTTTTCCTTGTTCCCCTTGCCTCCTGATCTACCTTGGTGCTTCCCCAAGTGGCCCTACATGGCGCAATTTGGCCTCTGCTGGTGGGACCGGTGACAAACTATCTTTCAGGGGATCATCTCGTGATCTGTAGGCATCGCCATCCTGGCACAGTATTGAAACTTGCATTGTAAATAAAAGGTGAGATTGTCCTGAGTGCCCACTCCCCCCAAATCTGTGCTTTGAAAGGACCTTGAATGTAGGGTGCCTGGTGTTGAAATGGAGATGTGCCAGTGGGAGAAGGAGACCCAGGCAACAGGAGCAGTGTACGAGGTAAAAGCAAGAGCGTGGTCTGTTCAGAGAGCAGTGAGTACACAGGACAAGACAGGCAGAGTTGGGAGGTAAAGACAGGATTGGTTGGGTTGAATTGCCAAAGGTCTTAGTGGGTCTGCCACAGAGCTAGATTTTATCCTATGTGTTTGAGAAGGCAGCAGATGTCTTGATCATGCTAGCAGCACAAGCAGGTACATACTATTGAATAACAACTCTGGCAGTCATGTAGAGAATGAAATGGGCAGAGAAAAGACCAACCAGGAGGAAGAGCTAGTTCAGGGTTGTCTCAAAAGTTCAATTATAAAAGTGAAAACAGGACCATTAAAGGTCAGTCAGGCCCTTAGGAACAGACCCAGAATAGCATTTAAAGTCATGCACTCTCCTGCATACTGTGTTACAGCACACAGAACCTTGTGGCCCTGGAAAAGGCTTCCTTGAAAAGGGTGGTGGGTAAAGGTGAGGAAGGGTGGAAGAAACAAAGATATGTAGAAAAGAGAAACACAAACTCATGTTTTTGTCTCCTTTAGTTAACTTAAAAATTCAGGGTCAGGTCCCTGCTCAGCTCCATAAGTAGGCATAGTGACCACGGAACCAATGTCTGTGCTGCAAGGTTTATGAACCCTAAATTTACCTAGTTCATCATATCCCCTCCAACACTGAAGATGAGATAAGAGCAACTAAGGTAACTTCAGGGTTTGCAGGGCTGCTCAATTGTTGGCTTTCACAATGTCCGGCTCCATGTCCCCTGCTGTGACACCTAAAGTCCCCAAACCTACCATCTGCTCAGGTTCCAGGAAAACAACCTTGCAGATGACCATGTGATGAGACCCTTTCCTGGTCAAGAGTAATCACCCCAGGATGAAAACTAGGGTGCGTCACCCCCAAGTAGGAACAATTTACGTCACAGAAACCAAAATTTCCCTCAAGCTGTAAGGACTCCAGAGGAAGGACCTATGAAACCAGGACTGAGATAATGATCCCTGGCCCCTGGCCTACCTCTGATAATCTGCAAGCTCCAGCCTCTCTGCTGTGAGTGGAGAATCCGAACGCCACACCAGGGGGAGACTCTCTAGCTCCTCACCCTGGTGTCCTTTTCTGTCTCCCCGACTTTGTACCTCTGCATAATAAACTTGCCAATGCATCATGCCCTTGCAGTCCTGGAATTCCTTTTCTGGGACTGGAGCCATGGGGCAAGTCTCTCCCCTCAGACCCATTTGGTGACAAAGATACTTGTAAAGGCTACCACTCATTGCTTGAATGCCTTCTGTGTTTTCCTCATCTGCAAGTGAATTTTGGAAATTCATGACAACCATTTACAAAGTGAAGTGAATTGGAAAGATTGATTTGTTAGGATCCAAGAAAACAAAGAAGGCTTTTATATTTTGCATTATCTTTTTTAATTTTTTATTTTGCATTATCTTAACATTTATGAAATACATTATTTTCTTCCCTTCTTATTTCTCCTTTTATTCTCATTTTTCCTTTATCTCTTCTTCCCTCATCTTGAAAATATTTGTTATATTCTTGTATTTGCTTGCCTTAGAAACAGTTATATTTCTTTGAAATAGCAACTATTTCATCTGTGAATGTTTGATGAGTTTGGTAATTGCTTCTTCAAAACAAAAAAGCATTTCATTGCCAACAAGAAAAGGTTCTGAATGTCTTGAGGATAGATTCTTAGGATGGTCTGCTTTTAGAAGAACAGCATCAGGTGCCATTACTAGAAAGAAAAAAAGACTGATGAATAGTGGTCCTGGCTTGTTGATAGGAGAGAAAAGTAATCAACAGAGTAATTTAATTCCATAGTGATGAATAGTGGTCCTGGCTTGTTGATAGGAGAGAAAAGTAATCAACAGAGTAATTTAATTCCTCTCACTACAAACTTGTCTTATTCAACACTTTCTGGCTTGAATAAGGGCTTATTAGGTGCAGATAAAATGATATACTGGATTATTCACACCAGTGCTAAAGTTGATTTTATTTCTCCTACTTGTTGAATGACAAACTAATGAGATTTGACTGTTATAGAACTGTAACTGCTGTTGTATAGCTCTGCAGTGATCAGAGCAGGACCACTGAAAAACCAGCTGGTGCATTGCTCTTTAGTACTTACCATGTTCACTGCTCACTTTTCCTAACGCTTCCTCAGTTATAGTCTCTTTCCTCATGAGCAATATACCAAACAAGCAAAGAGAGATTTTTTCCCATAAGATTTTTAAAGGCAAGACATTCAATATTGACATTATAAATGTGATAGTACAGAGGTTTTCCTTCTGGAAGTTTAGGAAGGATTAATCACTCGCTGCTTTGGAATGAACTGCAGTAATACAGGGCAGGCCCCGTAGTGTTCTGTGGTGTCTGTGCTTATTCAAGTGCAAGAATGTCCAGCCCTGGGACAGTGGCTGGCAGTGATGTAGGCGTTTAGGATGACCTGAGCAAGCCTTTTTGTGTGACACTTTGACCAGTCTTAGTAGCAGAACCGCCAGCTCTCCAGCTTGCCTACCACTTGCTTTCCTTGTCTGATTTCAAGGTGTTCACGATAGCTGTTTGCATTTTCTACCGCAGCTGTGTAGATACTTGACCTGTGTCAGGGGGTGGGGCTGCTGAACTAGCAGAGCTGAGGTCTAAGTAAAGAGTTCTTCACAATGCCATGAGATTCCTGAAGGCAGGGCAGTGTTTTGAGTTTCTTTTGGGTGCAGGACCCTGTCTAGCAGATGCTCTGCATAATGAAGCTGGGTGTTATGGTTGTCAACCCTGGTAGAGTAAGGGACATTGCAGAGAGGAAAGCCCATGGCCTTGCTCCTGTGACTGAAATGTTACTCTCTGGCATTTATTGAACCCTTAAGCCTTGTGAGGTTGTTTTATGGTAACTGTATAAGCAAAAGCATTTTGAGGCATGGTTTCTCGGGTCATCTGGATGTTTATTTACATTCAGGAAATTAAAATGTAGTTATAATTTGCATGAACAATGCAAAAAACGAATACAGACTATGAATCAAAGGTGCAGTGCCTCGTGACACTTAGTATACAGCAGCTGCAAAGAAATACTTGTCAAATGGAAATAGATTTGAAGTATGACACATAATTAGAAAGGAGCATTTTTGAGTGAATAAATGCTATATTTATTGGGTGGCGTTTCCACAAATCTATGAATGTTGGACAAAATTAATTCTCCTAGAGGAAGCTTTAACTTATTAATGGAAGATCTTACCTGTCTAGATGCTCTAAGGAAAGAGCATATCTCAAATTTTCAAAATGACAAACCATCTATAAATAAGCATTTTCTAAAAGCACATTAAAGAAGAAAGCGAGTCACAATTACTGACAAATACAGAGTAAGTTTTCAGGGCTGCTCAATTGCCGGCTTTCACAATGTCCAGCTCCATGTCCCCTGCCATGACACCTAAAGTCCCCAAACCTACCATCTGCTCAGGTTCCAGGAAAACAACCTTGCAGACCACCGTGTGATGAGCTCCCCTTTCCTGGTCAGGAGCAATCACCACAGGATGAGAACTAGGGTGTGTCACCCACAAGTAGGAACAATTTACGTCACAGAAACCAAAATTTCCCTCAAGCCATAAGGACTCCAGAGGAAGGACCAATGAAACCAGGACTGAGACAATGATCCCTAATCCCTTTACATGGAATCAGAGGAATCCAGAGTCAGAAAATCATGAAGAGAACTTGTAAGGTTATCCAGTTCAACTCTATATATCTTGGTAAAGATGAGGATTCCAAGAGCCAGGGTGAGAGTTTCTGTTTGCTATTAAGTAGATGATTCGATCTTTGTCTTTATTTCTTGTTCTTCTATTAATTGACATGCCATTAACAGCTTTTGAATGTCCATTGTGTGCCAATCATTGTATAAGGTCTTAAGGAACTGAAGAAGATGGATTTTTATTTTTTTACTATACCGAAAGACGGAAGGAAGAGGGAGAGAGGAAAGCAGAAGGGGACATGTACCAACTCCCCACAATGAGTGTAATCATCTACTGCTAACATGTATTAGAAATAAAAGTCTAAAAACAGAAAGAACCTAGAAAAGGGATCACTGCAGAAAGAGAATTTAATCATAATAATTGGATAGTGCTTTATAGTTTCCCCAAAATTTTGTATAGCTTATTTTATTTGACCATGACAAACAACTTTTGGTTTTGAGCAATATACTGTTTCTTTCGATATGACTTGGAGAGAGCCTTCCCTCAGTGACAGAGCTCTCTCCATGAGCATCCTTTTAGGTAAGAATGATCAAGAAGGATCATTCATCTGGCTCATAAAATAGTATTTGAAGCCACAGAGGTCTGATAGAATTTAGTCTTCTCTGGAACCAAGTAGACTTGTACAATTTGGGGCAGCATCGCTAATCCTCTTTAGATGTAAATCAGTTGACCATTAATGACTGAAATACAGAAGGTTTGTGTACTTAATTCTTCCCCAAATTCTGGTTGCAAACGCAAGTGGATAAGAATCAAATCAAATCAAATTTCCCCACAAGGTCAACACTGAATCTAACCATTGAATTTGGTTTGGCTGTCATTCCATTCTGTTTGTGACCAGATGTGTGGAAAGAATTAAATACTTCGTTAGGAATTTCAGCCTCCAAGACCATCATCACAATGCAGATCACCAGACCCACAGCAATGGCTGACCACACCTATTCACAAGGGCAATTTCACTTTAAATATTTAGCCTACTCACTGTCCAAAAATGGCTTTTCTGACTGGACTCTCGTGGCTAAGGATTTTAGGGTATCCAGAAAGGTGTCATGACATATAACTTGTGAGTCATGAGCAATATTCATATGATGTGATTATAACCTAATTGAGATGTTCCATGGCAGTAGTGGGTATCTGAGAGCTTGGGCAGAGGAAACTGGCCCAGATGAGGGTCCACAGGGGTAACATGTTGGCCAATCTAGACTCCTGTCATGAGTCAGAGGGCCTTGCCATTCAGTGAGTGGAGAGTCACATTGATGTGCTGTGCTTTTGCTTAAAAGAGGGCCTTGTGCATGAGCAGTGGACAGAGGGGAGATGGCCAGGGGGACTTTCTGCAGTGCCTCACCTGAGGGTAGAGCCCAGGGATGCTGAGGTGGCCGGTGAGGAGTGGTGGGAGTGCCCAGGTAGTGGGCACAGCCCGACGGAGGCACAACACAGGAAGGTGGTCTAGAGGCCACCGGCTGGGCCTAGGGGAGGGAGAAGTACAGGTGAGGAGCAGAGGCTGAAGCTAGAGAGGGGAGCAGGTATCAGCAATGAATCTAGCCATGAGGGCCTGCGGCGAGGTGGCAGAAGCAGAACAGCGAGGGGATCGTGGTGTCTCAGCCACAGCAGTGGGGCTGGAAAAAGGAAATGTCCTTATTTTGTCCAACTTTGCACCCAACCAGCTTGAGAAAGAAAGAGGGCAAAGCAGTCCATTTACAAATTACACAGGAAGTGAGAGCGGCCTTTTGGCCTAGCTCCAGTGCCCTGCACAGCCTGCGTGGCAGCCTTCCGGAGTGCCGGCTGGGGACTGCAACAGCAAGGAGCCCCTTGGGGCGGGCGAGGCAGGAGCTCCTGTCTGGGGCGCAGTTGACCTCACTGTGAGGAGAGGCAAATGCGGCACAGAATGTCTGGCACTTTGACTTCTTTCAAAGCTTCAGAATTTACCGCGTACAAATGCTGCTACCCAGTTGGCAGAGACAGAGCCACTTGATGTGCCTTGTGTGAGTTACAGTTCCTCGGTAAAGCAAGGCTGCTGTCCAAGGTGCTTGCCAGGACCTTTGGTTTAGAGCGTCTATGTTTTGATTTGGTTTTGATTGTTCTTAGTAACTGATGAGATAAATACAGAAACACACTTTTCCGTACGTCATCTCTCTCTTTACCCAAAATACGTAATGTGGTGCCTTTGGGCTGCCAGGAAAATGTCACCATCTTTCCAGTGTGGGTCAGGCAGCCGCGGAGGGAACTTGCTCCCAATGGACAAGCTGGCGCTCCGCAGGCCGAGTGCTGGAGGCCTCCTTCGGATCCGGGAGGGTTCTCCTTCGCAGTTGCGTCATGGAACAGACCACGGATCTGAAGGAGATTTTACTTGGGTAAGAAAATTGCATGAAGGTTCCGGTGTAGGGAGGGGATTCACACATGTAAGAGCTGTAAGAGCTGTAAGAGCACAGGAATTGCTGGACAGGTTTTCTCTCAGGGTCTCAGATGGGGGACGGGGCAGTTTGGTCTCTCGGAGCTGCCACCAGGAGACTCTCACCACGGGCCGGCTGTCTTCTGGGTCACTCTGTTTCTTCGACAGGCCTGGTTCTGAGCGCTATTTCAAAACAGAGAAATTATCTTTTCTTCATTCTTCAGTTTAATTTTTCTCATTGTCCTGTTCAAAGTGAAAAATGTCCTTCTGCCAAGTTTTTCCTCGTCCTGCTGACAGGATGAGAAACACCGAGCCATTTGAATTGGAGCTCGGAGCTCGGACAGCCCACCCCCATGTCGCCTGGACGCGATTAGTTTTTGCTCCCAGATCTTCCAGAGTGATAGTGGGCCAAGAGGCGTTTTCAAATTAGCTCGCTTTGATTTATGAGCGGGCCTTTTCACCTTTAATAAATGCATGCATGCTATTTTTCTGTCAGAGTTCTGGAAAGCCCTTCTCACTGATTTACAGTTGACCTACCAATTGATACCCACGCCCAAGTACATCTAGTTGCTTTTCAGATGTTATTTCTAAGTCTCACAAATCCCCTTTGAGTCTTCTATTACTGATTTAGAGTATTTGAGGTCCTGGCAAAGGTCATAAGAACATTTAGGAGATTAAGGATTTGAACCCAGTTCAGTTGATATGAGTTTAAATCCACAAGTTTTCCACCACTCTCGACTGGTAACTCTGGGGTTATTTTGCTATAAAAGTGACAACATAACCTCTATTTTCGCCGTTTCTCTCATTCTCTCTAGTGATTTTAACAGAGCACTGTACATCTTGTGGTGTGATTTTTTTTTCTCTCGACATTGCATGATATTTGCCGTATAAAGGCATCACTGAACAACCTTGAGGCATGCCTCCTATTCATTTTTTCTCAGCTGGGTTGGCAGTATTACTCTTTTGTGAGTCTCTACAGAATTTGACTTCCTTGGTTTATAGATAACACACATTTTCTTCTTTTTTTCCAATCTCTCAGCATCATTATTTATTATCCCCTTGCTTTAAAAAAGAAGAAATAATTACTCATTAACTTTCCAATCCTAGCAATAAAACAACTAAACACTACTCTAAATGTAGTCTTTGTTTTTCTGGGAGAAGGCGTCAGTTTTGAGGGCATTCAAGTGTCGTCTTGTGCCTCCATGCCCTCTAATTCGGGAAAGCTTAATCTTTCCCTTCCTGAATATCACAGCCCTCTGGGGTTATTTTAAGTATTTGTGGCAGGAGAAGGAGCCCAAAGCACTCAGCTTCTGTTATTGCTTCTCTCATTTCTCGTATGTGGATAATTTCCAAGTCTATCTCTCTGGCTTCTGCATCAAGCTCTAGATTCTCATCTCATTGTCCATTGGGCATTTTCACATGGATACCTTGAAGAGACTTAAAGTTTAATGCAGAGAAACAAATTCTCTATGTCCATTTGACAAATGGACTATCCTCCAGAAGGTTGTAGACCTGTTGATGGTGCCATCTTGGTCATAATTTTCAGCCACTTTCCTCATTCAAGAATTACTTAGGGAGCGGAAATTAGGATCATGAGTATTCCCAGCCTGCTGCAGGCTTGAGGTCTTTGGAACATCATGGTTCATTTACCCTCCACCCATCCTTCACCATGGAATACATGGAGATTTCCTCACTAAAAGTGTTTAAGCAGTATTTCTGCAGAAACATCTTCCTTTCTCCAGGGCTTGGTCCTTCCGGTCCACAGAGTTGTTCTGATCCTCCGAACCACTGTTTTTTTTTTTTTTTCTTAACTT
>NW_022900926.1:11263350-11269006 GCF_012274545.1 Fukomys damarensis | reverse complement strand
CACACACACACACACACACACCCACACACATATCAGCATCTGCCTCTAAGAGCCTTTAATATGATTTAATACAACACAGTGTAAAATCAATAATGAAACTAAGAAGAGGCGGTAACAAATACTCTGAGGTGAGATGTCTGCCATAATGGGTAAGGAAGGGACTGACTTCCAGGCAGCCAAGCTAAAGCCCAGGCACAATGGGTTCCATCTTTGTGCTTCAATTTTTCTTTTTCTTTTTTTTCTTTTTATTGATTATTGGTACATTCTAGGTGTACAGTGCAGTTACATTCATCATCGGGACCTTGTACCTTTACATGACAGGTCTTGGTTCTCATTTTTACCTCTTACCCCTGTTCTCCCTTCACCCCCTCCTCCCCTCCCTATTTACAAACACTTTATTTCCATTTTTTCATTTTCTTATATTTTTTTTCTTTTCCCTTATTCCCTTTCCCCTACCCTTCCCACTTTCCCTACACCTTTAGCCCTTTTCTTCCTATTTCGCATTGTTAATTATCTCATTAGGAACTTGTGTACTATTATAGTTTTTCACACCAGGGAAGCTATTCGGTATTTACACATGTGTGACTTATTTATTTCACTTAAGAGTATATCCTCAATAAGTATCCATTTTCCTATGAATGACTCTAATTTCTCATACTTTATGGCTGAGTAGTATTCCATTTTGTAGAGAAACCACATCTTCTTTATCCAGTTTCCAACTGATGGGCAAATGGGCTGTTTCCATGTTTTAGCTATTGCAAACTGTGCTGCTATAAACATAGGTGTGCATATGTCACTGTGATATGATTCTTTTGGAAAGACACCCAACAGAGGCATTGCTGGGTCAAATGGAACCTCTACTCCCAGCTCTTTGAGGTATCTCCATATTGATTTCCATAGTGGATGCACCAGCCTGCACTCCCAGCAACAATGGAGAAAGGTTCCTTTCTCCCCACAATGCCGCCAACATTTGTTATTGTGTGATTTCTTGATAGCAGCCATTCTTTGTGGGGTGAGGTGGAATCTCAGTGTTGTTTTCATCTGCATCTCTTGAATGACCAGTGATGTGACAGATGCCCATTGTTGAATTGGGTCTTTATATTTGGGGGCTGAATGTTTTGAGTTCATTATGTATTCTAGATAATAATACTTTGTCTGAGGAGCAGCTGGTAAAAATTTTTTCCCACATTGTAGGTGGTCTCTTAGTTCTGTTGATGGTTTCTTTTGCAGTGCAGAAGGTTTTTAATAAGATGAGATCCCACGTGTTGATTCGTTCTGCTAGTTCCCGTGATACTGAGGATTTGTTCATAAAGTCTTTTCCTATGCCAATGTTTTGTGCTTCAATTTTTAGAAAAGGAAGCATATGAAAGAGCTCCAAAGAAAGCCATTTCTTTTGGAACAAAACTTCATATGTGTGTAGTGTGAGTCTTCTCTTTGTAGGTAAATCTAGTTCACAGTGAAAGAGATAAACGTGCTGCTAACATGAAATCTTTCAATATCATTTCTTTTGTAAAAATGTATATATTGTGAAATTGAAGAACTGTAATGATCTCTCTGTTGACAAGACAACACCAAGATAGGGCTTGGGAGACTCAACAGAATAGATGGTTTGCTTGTCCTTTTGACTTTCAAGGAAAATGTGGGATCAAAGCCAACTTCTCTGACAAATCCTTGCTGTACACGCTATGTTGCTGATGAAAGTGGGAACAAAGTACTCAGTGACCAGGTGCACACAAGGAGAGTTGTCCTTTTGTGAAAATGTAAAAGCCAGGGCTTTATTCCACCATGACAGAGTAACATTTCATCTTAGATGACCAGAAATGGAGCTATCTCTCTCCTCCTTTTCCTCCTCAAACAAATGCAAAACTACAGCTCCCTCCACCCTACCTTTACAAAAGCAGGAGAGTGTATCTACCTTGGCCACTTTTCCTCACTGTTGAGACAGAATACCCAACAGCTGCAACCAAAAGGAGGAGAGATTTACTTTGGTTCATTTGCAGAGTTCAGTCTATAATCTGCTGGCTCCATAGCAGGTGCATGGCAGGGGGCCTGGTGGAGGCAAAGGTACTTAAGGTGGCCAGGAGGCAGAGAGCATAGGGAGAATCCAGGAGGGAGAGGCCACATCCTAGGGCCCCACCTCTTCCCATCAGGCAACACTTCCTCAGAACAGTTTGGCTATGAGCCCTATAATCCAATCACCTTTCAAAAGCCCAGCTTTAGGATCATGAGGCTTGGGGGGAGCATCTAGGTATAAACCACAGCACTGTCTACAAAATTATTATAACAGTTTTACATATACATGAGCCTAGGTACAATGATTAGAGTTGAATGCAGACAATATTAAAAATGTTGTTGAATTAAATTTTATTAAAATGGTAAAATTATGGAGCAATTACTTCTGGCCTTAAAATTTGCATTGTTAAGATAATGCTTCACAACAAATAAAAATACGAGATGAGCTTTCTATCCTCTCTAGCTAAGTTAGTTGGGTAAGACCCAGAGTCAGGTCTAATGTCTTCAGTATCATGCTGCCAGTAGCATCTTGCCTTTGACACTGCCCTACAGTATAAGTGAGCAGGCAGATTCATGCAAATTAGGGTGGAACTGACTTTCCCCCTCTCCCCTTGCTCCCTAAATGACAACCCTTCCCTAGGGAGTCTCTCTTAGAGTCTGATGCTGTTTACCTGAAGGAGCTTTTCTCCCTTCTTCATTTTGAAACATCACAGAGCTCACAGATACATACAGTGGGCTTTCGGGCTCATTTGATGTTCACCAGCAAGAGCAATGTTTGACCCCCCAAATTATTCTTTTTGCTTTTATTGACCATGTTGGACATGATATGACACAGCTGAGAAAACAGTGACACAGCGTGTCCTGTCATGTTTTGTAGTGTTGATGGATCCATTACTGAGAAGCCAAGATACAATGATTTGAGACTATGCTTTCTGGGGATCTCTTAATTTAAGAGTGACCCATAATAGCATAAATATTGAACACTTGCATTGCTCTCAGAACTCCCAGGATCTTGTAGACCTCTTAGTTCTGTCCCATTGTTCTCTCTGCCTCAAGTCTCAGGTAAGCCACTTGTTACCCAGGCTCTATGGTTTCCTCTGCCTGGCACATTCTACCGCCAGGTTGCAAGTACCTGGTTTCCTTGTACCTTCTATGTGTCACTTATAACATCATCTCAGCAATACTTGCCATAGTGACCTAATATAGAAATAACCCGACATTCCTGTTCCTGTCAAATTACCCTATTTTATTTTTGCTATATTTGAGAACATACATTTGTTGCCTCCTTTCTGGTTCTCTATCTTTAATTTCCCAATTAAAATGGGCTGTTTTCTCTCTTATTCACTGTTGATTTCCAGTTCTTTACACTAGAGGCTGGCAGCTAGAAGGTGCTTGCTAAATCTTTGTTGAATGAGAGTGCCTGAATGAATATAGGAAATTCTCTTAAATGGAGACTTCTCCAGATAAGGGAAGTCTTTACCTGGGTGGATGTTGTAAGTTGCATTTCTTATCTTATTGGAAAAAATTCACTAATATAACACTAGTGTTGTAGCTACAGAGATGAGGGATAAAGACATAGAGGCAATAGAGTTAGGAGATCCTGAAAAGGCGCTTGGTGGGCATGTGAATAAATAAAAGCAGGAGAAAGATCATTTTTATTTAGAATGAATAATTCTATTTAGAACTTACAAAATAAAAGCCAGAATCCTAACCAATTTGACTTTATAGGTGTCTTTTGAAAATCTTCCCTCTTTAATCTTGCTCCAGGCTCTTTGATAAATATGGGCCAGGGATTTAGCTCAGTGGCTCTGCTGCCTGCCTTGCAAGTGTAAGGTCCTGAGTTCGATCCCCGGTCCCCCCGCCAAAAAAAAGCCAAAAAATAACAGAAATGTAAGAAGAACCAAATACAGACTTAGGCAATTTTCCTGACAGAGCCAGGCAGGCCTCAAACAGAGCCATGAATCTGTCTTTATCTTTTCCATCTCCTCAGAACTTCCCTGGCCGTCTCAATTTTGTCTAACCCTTCTAGACATTATTTCAAATCATGATCCTTCTCCTTTCAATACTTTCCCCAGTTTAACAGCTTGCCAGACAGCTGAGCTAAAACGGGAATCAATGTCAGAGGAGAGAAAAGTTATTTACATTTCAATTGTATTGTGAGGAAATGCGAACATTATGAAATTTTACCCTACTTACAAACTAACAAATTAGCCTGTTGATCTTTTATCGGTGCTGACAGAAGATATGAGGCTCCTAGGACAGAGATTAAAAAGTGCTGTTACTCACAGCAGAAGCAGCAGCCGGAGAGGTTCGTGTCCCTGAGCTGCCACAAGGTAGGCGCAGAGTGGCTAGATGGATGGTCCTGTGCAACAGCTGCTGTGCAACAGAAGAGAAGAACGAGCCCAGAGCGTCTGCCATTTCCCCGGAAGTGAAAGCAAGCCTGTGCTTTTCTTAGAGGAGATGGCTCCTTCTCTCTTAGAGGAGCAAAGCCAACCCTGAGAACTGCCTTGGGTAGAGGGTGGTTCAGCAGGAAAGTGCAGGGTTGCTTCAGACCCATAGAAGATTGCTTCTCCTGAAGTGTAGCACAGGAGGTTTTGGCTTCTGCTAGACACGTGGCAAAGAGGAGACGGATGGTTGGATAAGTGCCACAGTAAGAGCTGATGATGTTTAAAATTTATTTTTTCAAATTGAATTTATTGGTACATTTTAGGTATACAGTACAGTTACATTCATTACTGGGATCTTGTACCTTTACATGCCAGGTCTTGGTTCTCATTTTTTCCCCTTGTCCCCACCCTCCCCTCCCCTCCCCACCTTCAAACACTTTAATTCCATTTTTACATTTTCTCATATTTTTTTCCTTTTTCCTTATTCCCCTTTCCCTACCCTTCTCACTGTCCCTACACCTATGGTCCTTTTCTTCCTATTTTGCATTGCTAATTGCACCGTTAGGATCTTGAGTACTATTTTAGTTTTTCACATCAGAGAAACTATTTGGTATTTGTATATGTGTGACAGATTTATTTCACTTAGGAGTATATCCTCAAAATGAACCCATTTACCTATGAATGAATCTACTTTCTCATTCTTTATGGCTGAGTAGTATTCCATTTTATAGAAAACCCACATCTTCTTTATCCAGTTTCCAATTGATGGGCAGATGGGCTGTTTCCAAACTTTAGCTATTACAAACTGTGCTGCTATGAACATGGGTGAGAATATATCACTGTGATATGATTCTTTCAGTTCTTTTGGGAAGATACCCAACAGAGGGATGGCTGGGTCAAATGGAACCTCTAATCCTAGTTCTTTGAGGTATCTCCATATTGACTTCCATATTGGTTGCACCAGTCTGCACTCCCAGCAACAATGGAGAAGGGTTCCTTTCTCCTCACAACCGCGCCAACATTTGTTGTTGTGTGATTTCTTGATAGCAGCCATTCTTTGTGGGGTGAGGTGGAATCTCAGTGTTGTTTTCATCTGCATCTCTCGAATGACCAGTGATGTGGAACATTTTTTCATATATTTACTTGCTGCTTTTACTTCTTTGTCTGAGAAATGTCTGTTCATTTCAGATGCCCATTTTAGAACTGGGTCTTTATATTTGGGGGTGCTGGTTGTTTTGAGTTCTTTATATATTTTA
>NW_022900926.1:11246656-11262844 GCF_012274545.1 Fukomys damarensis | reverse complement strand
ATCCAAATGAATTTTTGGATTCTTTTTTCTAGTTCTGTGAAGTATTGTGTTGGGATTTCAATTGGTATTGCATTGAATCTGTATAGCAGTTTTGGTAGTATGGCCATTTTTACTATGTTGATTCTTCCTACCCAGGAGCAGGGGATAGCTTTCCATTTTCTTATATCCTCCTCGATCTCTTTTTTCAGAGTGCTGTAGTTTTCAGTGTAGAGGTTTTTTGCTTCTTTTGTTAGATTGATTCCTAGATACTTCATTTTTTTGGGTGCTATTGTGAAAGGAATTGTTTCCCTAATTTCTCTCTCAGTGAGTCTGTTGGTTGTGTACAAGAAGGCTATTGATTTTTGGTTGTTGACCTTGTATCCAGCTATTCTGCTGAAAGTGTCAATTAAGTCGAGAAGTCTTTTGGTGGAGTTTTTTGGGTCTTCAATGTAGAGTATCATATCATCAGCAAATAGTGACAGTTTAACTTCTTCCTTTCCTATTTTTATTGCTTTAATTTCTTTCTCTTGTCTGATTGCTATGGCTAATGTTTCCAGAACTATATCGAAGAGGAGTGGTGATAGTGGGCATTCTTGTCTTGTTCCTGATTTTAACGTGAAGGTTTTCAGTTTTTGGCCATTTAATATGATGTTGGCTGCTCGCTCTTCATAGATAGCCTTTATTAAGTTGAGACATAGACCACCTATTCCAATTTTTTGCAGATTTTTTATCATGAATGGGTGTTGAATTTTGTCAAATGCTTTTTCTGCATCTATCGAAAGGATCATGTGGTTCTTGTCCTTGACTTTGTTAATATAGTGTATTATATTTATTGATTTATGTATGTTGAACCATCCTTGCATCCCTGGAATAAATCCAACTTGGTCAGGATGTATAATCTTCTTGATGATCCTCTGTATTCTGTTTGCTAGTATGTTATTGAGGATTTTTGCATCTATATTCATTAAAGAGATTGGCCTGTAGTTCTCTTTTTTAGGTATATCTTTCCCAGGTTTGGGAATCAAAGAGATATTTGCTTCCAGGAATGAATTTGGAAGTATTGCTTCTCTTTAAATTTCATTGAAAAGTCTGAAGAGTATTGGCAGTAGATCTTCTCTAAATGTCTTGTAAAATTCAGCAGTGAATTCATCAGGACCTGGGCTTTTCTTTGTTGGTAAGTTTTTAATTACATTTTCAATTTCACTGATTGTAATTGGGGTGTTTAAAATGTTTTTATCTTCTTCGTTCAACTTTGGTAATTCATAAGTATCTAGAAATCTGTCCATGTCTTCTGTGTTTTCCATTTTATTAGAGTACAGGTTCTCATAGTATGTATTAATGATCCTCTGAATTTCTGTGGGATCTGTTGTGACTTTGCCTTTTTCATTCCCGATTGCATGAATCTGAAGCCTTTTCTATCCTTTTTTTGATAAGGTTTGCTAAGGGTTTATCAATTTTATTTATTCTTTCCAAAAACCAACTCTTCAGTTCATTTATTTTTTGTATCATTTTCTTAGTTTCCATTGCATTGATTTGTGCTCTAGTCTTTATAATTTCCTCTCTTGTTCGAGCTTTGGGTTTTTCTTTCTCTTGTTTTTCTAGGAGTCTAAGAGTTATCATTAGGTTGTTTATTTGAGCTTGCTCTGTTTTCCTAATTTGGGCATTCAGTGCTATGAATTTTCCATGTAGAACTGCTTTCATTGTGTCCCATAGATTCCTGTATCTTGTATTGGCATTTTTGTTTATTTGTAAAAACTGTCTGATTTCTTCTTTAATTTCCTCTATGATCCATTGATTGTTCAGGAGAATGTTATTCAATTTCCATGTGTTTGTGAAGTTCCTACGGTTTCTTATGTTATTGATCTCCAGCTTTACTCCACTGTGATCTGATAATATACAGGGAATAATTTCAATTCTTTTGTATTTATTCAAACCTGTTTTGTGAGCTAGTATGTGGTCTATCTTGGAGAATGACCCATGTGCAGCTGAAAAGAATGTATATTCTGATTTTGTGGGGTGGAACACTGTATAGACGTCTAATAAGTCCATATGTTCAAAAGCTTGGTCCAGTTCTAGTATTTCATTGTTTATTTTTTGCCTAGATGATCTGTCTATTTGTGATAGTGGAGTATTCAAATCCCCCACTACAATTGTATTAGTGGTTATTTGATTTTTCATGTTACTTAATATTTGTTTTATATAGTTGGGGGCATTTATATTTGGTGCATATATGTTTATGATTGTCATTTCTTCCTCTTGGATTGTTCCCTTTACAAGGATGTAGTGGCCTTCTTTGTTTCCCTTCATCAGTTTTGGTTTTAAGTTTGCTTTGTCTGTGAATAGGATTGCTATCCCTGCTTTTTTCTGGGCTCCTGTCGCATGTAGAATTGTTTTTCATCCTTTCACTTTTAGTCTATGGGCATCTTTTTGCACTAGGTGTGTTTCTTGTATACAACATATTATTGGATTTTGCTTCTTAATCCATTCTGCCAATCTGTTTCTCTTGATTGGCGAATTGAGGCCATTGACATTGATAGTTATAACTGATATGTACTGACTTATTATTGTCATGTTATTGTCCTTTTGTTGACTCTTTTTATTTTTTGTCCTCTCTTTTTAGTTTCTAGCCTTGGCTATTTGAGTTACTCTGTTGGGCCTCATGGTGTTGTGATCTTTGTTGTCTTTCTCTAGGATATTGTTTAAAATTCTTTGTAGTGCTGGTTTAGTATTCATGAAGTTTCTCAAGTGTTCTTTGTCATGGAAGTATCTTATTTCTCTGTCCATTTTGAAAGAGAGTTTTGCGGGATACATCAGTCTTGGTTGTAGGTTGTTTTCTTTTAGGACTTGAAATACCTCACTCCTGGCTCTTCTTGACCTGAGGGTTTGTGTTGAAATGTCTGCTGTGATTCTGATGGGCTTTCCTTTGCATGTGATTTGTTTCTTTTCTCTTACTGCTTGTAGTATTTTGTTATTGTGTTGGGTTTCTGGAATCTTGATTATTATATGTCTAAGTGTAGATTTTTTTTGATCATGACTAGTTGGTGTCCTATATGCCTCGCTTATCTGTATGTCTAATTCTTCCCCTCTGTTTGGGAAGTTTTCAGTTATTAATTCTTTTAACAGCTTTTGTAAGTCATTTGCATTTTCTCCTGGTACTTCATGGATACCTATCAGTCTTATGTTATTCTTCTTTGTATCATCTAGGAGTTGTTGGATCGATTTCTCATGATCCCTTACTGTTTTTAAGAGACCTCCCTTTTCATGATCACTGACTGCAATCTTATCTTCTATATCTGAGATTCTATCTTCACATTCTTTTATCTGTTTCATACACTTTCAATGGAGTGTTTAATCTGTTGAATATCTGTTTGAATCTATTTTATGGATTCCATTTCTTTCCTATGTTGGGTGTTCATTGTTTCCATTTCTTATGCTGGGCCTTCATGGTTTCTATTATGTTCCTAAACTCATTTATTTTTTTGTCAGTTTCTGTTGTGGAGTCTCGAATCATGTCTTTCATTTTGCTCACCATCTCTATAGTTATATGGGAAATAATTTCTGTTTTGAATTTTTCTAGAGCTTGATTGATCAGTTTTTTTTTTTTTAACTTCCTGTGCTGTGAGTTCTGATTGTCATGGAGGTTCACTATCTGATTTTTCATCCTCCTTTGCCCTACTGTTTGTCATTGGTGGACTGGAAGTCTGTTTTTGTGACTTGCTTAAGTGTTTTCTCATCTTTATTTTTGCTGTTGGGTTGCCCACCTTGATTCAATCTCTGGGTCATTAAATCTTCCTGATATCATTGCGTCCCTGCCTTTGATTCTGTAATGACTTACAGACATTCTCATTTTCATAATTGAGAAAACAACTTATCAAATCAATCCCTATCCTTTATCCCAAATGATACAGTCAGGAAATAATAGGATCAATCACCACCCTTTATAGCCCACAATGCCTCTGCAGAGTGTATCCAAGGACTGGCTCAATCAGGGGATCTAATAGCACAGTGGGGGCTCAGTGGTGACCATGCAGCTACCCTCCTGGTGCTGTGTCAGAGCCAATCAGTGGCGCCCACTGGAAATGGCACAGCTCCAGAGGAGGCCCTTAGTTTGGGCCGGGCCACACAGCAGAGCTAAAATTTATTTTTTAACACCAAGTCTAAAGACATATTTGAACATTTGGAAACTTTTTTTTTTTTTTTTTTTTGGTCTTTTGAGACAGTGGCTCACTATGTAGTTGAGTATGTAGTTGAGACTGACGTGGACCTCACTATGTAGCGCAGGCTGGTCTTGAACTCACAGCAATTCTCCTGCTTCAGCCTCCTGAAACTGCTGGGATTACAGGCATGCGCCACCATGCCCAGCTCGAAACTTGTAATTCTAAATGGCATTTTCTTCCTATGACCAGAGTCATAGGAAGAAAACTTCCTTTAGCAGAATTTGGAAATATCCAATGCCTGAATATCCTGAATTTAGATCATGACATTTTCTCTAAATCTTTCAGTTTATGCTTTTGTCATTGCCTCCTCTCACAGAGCTACTGTAACCATAGAATAAACATATTTACTTGTTTTAGTATTTGGGTTACATATCAGGATTTCAGCGTTGTATTTTCAAGGTACCTCACAGTTGGCAAATTTACTAAGTTCTTTTGTCTTATGAAGAATGGCATTGGCACTCTGTGTATGTTTGGCATTTGGCCCTCTTTTCTGTGACCTGAGCCTCCCTGAGTAGGTATTATTTTATAATGCCAATTCACTGCATGACAAGTATTCTTCTAAAAATAATAACTATTTCTTCTTACTATTTAAACATAAATGCTTAGAATTAAAAAGAATTCATCCTTGCTAATGTTTTTCTCAAGGCTTTATACTTAAGATCTCTTGAAATATTTTTCTCAGAACCAAAAAAAATAAAGAAGTTAGAATCTGGGTTAGCAAAAGTATAGAGAAATTATTATCTTCCTTCATGAGGATAATACATGTTTTCTAATGCAGCCTGAGATTGTTTTTGTAACAATCATATCATGCATGTTCAAAGAGGCCATGGAGTGCTAAAGCTATTCTTCACAAGACTAAATGACTTGGTAAATTTTTAATTTGTGAGTTATTTGTGAATATAATGTGAGGTCCTGTTAAACATCCCAAGTACTAAAGGAAGTCAAAATGTTTACTTTATTTACTATTTTGGTAGGTTATAAGAAGGACAGTGAGAAAGATATAAACTAAAACTCTCATGGCTGTTTCACAGGAATTTTATCAATATTCCCTAGAATCTACATTCATGATGGGTGACTTTTTTTGTCTACTTTGCTTGTTTTTGTGTTTCTGATGCCCAGAATAGCATCATGGCTTTTCATGCTTAACAAATATCTATTTCATGAAAAGATGTATTTTCAGAGTCATAGTTTTCAAATGGACTGAAAAATTTTATATTTTATATATGAACTCCATCCAGTTCCTTTTCACAAAGTCTAAATGAGGGTACTGGAAATAGATTCTTTTCTCTCTAAATGAGAAAATGTCTTTATAGAGAGAGACATAGATTCAATAATTACTGGGCTGCAGATTTAGCTCAGTGGTACCACACCTGCCTTGCAAGCACAAGGTCTTGAGTTTGATGTCCAGTACCAAAACAACAAGATTATCAGAGCTCTAATATTTCTCCAGTACTTCTTGTTCTTCTACAGTAAAGAAGAAGGGGGGCCAAAGTTATGCTTTCTTACCATTCCAAGCCAGGTGTGGAGCACACTAATGATGGAGAACTTTGGCAGGAATCTTCCTGAAAACTGTAGGTCTTAAGGACACTGAGTTCTTCTTTGCAAAGTGAGGGGAGGATGCTACTTTAATTAGCAAATATTAGCAGATGAAATGATGGATAACACACCAGTTGGACATTCATCCTACTGCCTAAGGTGTATTGTCTTAGTATGTTTTAGTCAAATTTCCATTTGCTGGTAAAAACATCCAACACCCACACCTCAAAAGAGGAAAAGGAGTTTATTATTGTGGCCCACAGTTTCAGAGGCTGCAGTCCGTGGTTACCTGGCTCCTAGGCAGAAGCATCATAGTGTTGGGACATGGTGAAGCAAAGCTGCTCACTTCATTGTGTAAGTGAGGTAGGTACAAGAGGAAAGCTCAGAAGTACCACAGAGGAAGAGGTCAGGTGCCAGGCATAGACCCCAAGGTTATCCTGATGCAGTTGTAGTGATCTGATGGTGTCAACTTGAGTAAGAAAGGCCCAACTAAATTGGATCAGCATAGTTCTGGGTGTGGCTGAAGGGATTTGCTGAAGATGCTGAAGACAGAGGAGCCACGCTACATGTGAGTGGCACCAACAAATGTGATTAGAGCCTGAACGGAATAAAAGGGAAACTAAATGGCCTTGTTGAGTTTGAGATGCTGAGTGGGAAGGGTTGATGGTGACAACTCAGATTAGATAAAATGCCCGTAAGGTGCCCTGCTCCAGTAACTTTCCTCCCCCATGGAGATTTGAATTAATATGCTTCTTATTTTGTAGAAATTTCAGTCATTCATACCTACTTTAGCCTCACAGTCACATTGATTTCTCCTCTTACATTCCTCCATAAGCAGAAAATATGTTTGGCAGTCAGGGGAAGAAGGCTGAGGAAAAATATTAATGATTTGGAGAACTGAGAATGGATTTGAAAATATAAGGCTTTCTGAAGGAGACCAAGGAAAGGGGTGGGTATGCAGGGCTTTGGGGAATTTGAGATCCCTGGTTACAGACTGGTTATTTTCAGGCAAGTTGGAGATAAGATATCCAATTAGAGATATCAAACCTTTAAAAATGAATCAACTTTATTTTAAAGCACTTTTAGATTCATGGAAAAATGGAGCAAAAAATCTAGATTCCCATTTGTTCTCTTCCTGTGCACCAGGCCTGCCTTCCCATTCTCCACTCTCTGAACCATGGTGGCTCATTTCTTGCACACCATGAACCCGCATTGACACATCCTTAGACCCCAAACCCGGGGTGCATATCCGAGCTCACTCTTGGTGTGCTTGTCCTGTAGGTGTGGCCAAGTGTACTTCTGCTACAGTAGTGTGCAGAGGTCTTTCAGTGTCTCTGAGCTCCTCTGTGCTCTGCTAATGTGTCCATCCTCCCTCCCAAAGCCCCTGCGACCATTAGTCTTTTCACCGTCTCCATAGACTTGTCTTTTCCTGTGTCTTCTTGCTAGATTCATGCAGCATGTAGCCTTTTCAGATTGGCTTTTTCATTTAGTAATATGCATTAAATTTCCTCTATGTCCTTTCATGACTTGGCAGCTATTTTTTTTAAGCATTGAATAATCTTCTATTGTCTGGATATATTTATTTATCCATTCAGTTACTGAAAGATTACTGAAAGAAAGTTTTGACATTATGAAGGATCCACACATACATATTTTTTTTTGCATAGACATATGTTTGCAGTTTATTTGGGATAAATACCAAGGAGTGGAATGGCTGAATTAAGTGGTAAGTTGCTGTTTCATTCTGGAAAAAATTGATGAACTGTTTTCCAAAGTGACTACCATTTTGCATTTCCACCAGCAATGAATGTGCAGCGTTGTGTTTGGATTTGACTATTCTAATAGATGTGGCTCAGTTTGTGCTTGCTTAATGGCATATGACTGTGAACATTTTTTACATGCTAACTTGCCATCTGTGTCATCTTTGGAGAGGTGTCTGTTTAGTACTTTCCCATTTTTAATTGTTGAATTTTAAGAGTTCTTTGTGTATTTGGATAACTGTCCTTTGTTCAGATATTACATTTTTTTAATGTAAAACTGTTTGCTTTATTATCAGTACTGTCTTCTGGTGTGTGCATCCCATTAATTTTTTATGATTGAGAAAACACAGACCTCAGTGTCATGAGCTTTGCCGTGTAGGGCAGAAAAGCTAAGTTTGCCAGATTGTAAAATGTTTTGCAGAATTGGGTTTGGGTGATAAAAGGGTGGAAATGGGAATATGAAACAAGTTAGCCTTTAAAAATGTCAGGTTACAGCAAAATTGCCTTTCTAATGAAGCAAATGACACAGTCTTTCTTTGTATAACACTGGAAAATCACACTTTTGTGTCCTAATTTAGATTGGGAATTTTTTTTCAATCCTTACTAAGATATTCTCCAGATACTTTAACAAGGGAACTTTTGCCAAGCAGTTTTGATCAACTTACAAGATTAGTTTTGCCTGCCTTTAACTAGGTCATGCTTTCTCTATCTTCTATCTCTGCAGAAATACACTTTATCAAAAGCTGAGACAGATCAAATGTGGAATATGCTTTTTTAAAAAGGTAAGTTGGAGATGTTAACAAATTAGTTTTATGATTTAAAATAGTTTCAAGTTTAAACACCAAAGTGTTCCTGCAAATGGGCTTCCATTCTGATCTCTATTTATCTTTCTTCTGAACACCTGAGCATGTGGGGTCTGCAGCATGAATTTGACAGTTATGATTTAATGATTCATTATGGCAACATATTGCTCCCTTGTGCAGTTTTTTACTTTCCTATTTCATTTCCATAACTGAAACAAAAACTCTTGAGTATTAGGTTTCTTCAGAGAAGCAGAACCAGGAGGATATAGATATACAGACGGATTCATTACAAAGGATTGACTCATGAGATTGTTGAGACCAGGAAAACTAAAATTTGAAAAGCATGCTGGGAGGCTGGAAATCCAGCTAAGAGCTTATGCTGTGCATGGTCTTGAGACTGAAATCTGCAGATACACCAAGAGCCTGGAGATGTAGGTGGCATTTCTACGCTCAGTCTTGGGGTGGAATTCCATCTTACACTGGAAAGCTCTGTCTTTGTTCTTTGGCCCTTCAACTGATGGGATAAAAATCACCCACATCGGGCAGGGTCATCTGCCTTACATAAAGTCAACTGCTTGTAAATGTCAATGACATCTAAAAAGCACAGTCCTGGCAACATCTAGACTAGTATTTGACAAGACAAATGGGCACCATGACTAGCCATGCCGACATGTGAAATTAACCTTCACACCTTGAAAGCAGGAACAACACTGTCTACTTTTTTGTGTTCACTACAGTGTTCCTCATCCATCGAGTTCATAGGTCCTGATTAAATACATGCTGAATAAATAAATATTGAATACATTGAATACATTGAATAAATAAATATTGGAGGTAAGTAGTTTGCACTTTGAAAAATTATGTGTGTGTGTGAATATACATTTGCATGACTATGCCAGCGGTGTCCAGGTATGATTTTAAACTATTAAGCGTACATATAGACGACACCAGTGGTGATTTAAACATTCCCTTCAAACAAGTCCGGTGGAAAGGAATGTTGTGTCAGAAGACGAGAGAAGCCTGAGCAGTCGGAAGGTGGAGGACAGTGAGCCTGGTTCGTGTGAGGGGCTGTGAGGAGATGGGCCTGGCCGGAGGGTGCACGTGTGCCTGTGCTCTCAGAGACCCTGACTGCGTGGATGGCGGCAATGTGATGGAGGATGCTGAAAAGCAAGTGGAGAGGTTTTTCTCTTAAATGAGGGGAGGCCACCAAAGTACTCTGAACCCGAGAGTGATATGTTTTCCTTAAAACAAAATCTGCCTCTGATGATAGTTTTTGGACCAAAGACAATGAAACAAATCCTGTCAGTTCCCATTCTCTGAGAATTTATGAAAGTGCTCTGGGGGATCAGCCGCGAAAGGCTGGGGAGGCTGGGGCCCGGGTAGGCAGTGAGAGCCTTGGGACCTGCACTGTCCCAGGGGAAGCCAACGGGACTAGGTCTATCAGCATTTGCAGTGTAGCCCGGTCAACTCAAGGTTTACAAAGTTCCTGCCGGGTCTCTAAAACTTAGTACAAAGACCAAAAATAGAAAGAGAGCCCCTTTCATACAATTAAGAATATAAACTACATCCTAATGACTTAAAAAGTATCAGCTATCCTGAATGTTGAAATAGTCTTTCAGAATAGAATACATCATTAAATATATATTGATATAATTAAAATTTATTTTGCTTTTTTTTTTTTTTTTTTTTACTTTCTCAAGGTGACTGCTTTAAACGTTTAAAATCACATAGCTGCCTCCTGTTCTGTTTCACCGAGTCAGTTCTGCTTCAGGCCACTCCGTGGGTCTGACACTTGGGAAAAGAGAGAGGGAAGAGGGGATGAAGTAGGAAACGTTGACACAACTCTAAAACAGTTTGGCCCAGGTGATGGGGAGTTGCCAGACAAAGGTTGGCCTTTCGTAGAATTCAACGTTGTGTAGGAAGGTGTTGGCGCTGGTTCCCGGCTGTGCTCCCTGTTCAGCTGGGGCCACCTGAGGAAAGCACAGCCGGGACACCCGCCCTAGTGCAGGAAAAGGGCTGGCAGTCAGCCGTGCTCCCGAGGAGAGTCTTTGGAAGGGAATCTGAGTATTGCACCTTTACCGCTTCCTCAAAACCAGCGCTTTAGGGAAACACAGAGGACAGCTGGCTTCTTTGCCAGTTCCCTTAGCTTTTGGTCACGTCCCAACTTCCCATCCCATCCTTGCTCGACCCAGTCTCATTTGTAAGGAGAGCACTCACAAGGAACAGCAAAGTAAGACCTGTCCCCAGTGCGCTGAAACTGCTCTCGCAGCATGTTCACTTGGCAAGCTCTGTGACAGGAAGGAGGTCACATCGACTAAGCGGGGGTTGGTGTCCTTGTTTTTGAGCCTGTGCTATGCCACTGCAACCCACTGATATTCCGGAGGTCCCATGTGATCTATGTTCTCTGTAAAGCACGCGTGAATTGAGAACATTGTTGAACTTCCAACTATTTCCCTTCTGAGTTCTCCATTTT
The DNA here is from genome assembly GCF_012274545.1 of Fukomys damarensis. Taxonomy (NCBI): domain Eukaryota; kingdom Metazoa; phylum Chordata; class Mammalia; order Rodentia; family Bathyergidae; genus Fukomys; species Fukomys damarensis. Next base: position 11,252,076 of record NW_022900926.1, on the reverse strand, counting down.
AGAAAGTATTTCGTTGAAACACATCCTTGCCTGAAAATGGGTGAGCCCGTTTGGTATTGGTAGTGAAAGTCAAAGGGGAAATGGTGCTACCTCAAAACAGACTGTCATGTGGCTGTCCTGCCAGGGCATTGCTAAGGTTGTGAATGACAGCTTGGTAAGGTACTAAGTAATCACAAAGAGCATGGCAGAGATTTAGATGCTTTGGCTTTAGATGAAGTGATCAGTGCCTTTAGGAGCGTGACTCAGAGGTTGAAAGAAGATATTTTAGAAGCAACCATAACCATCCTCACCTTGCTTCTGAGTTGTCATTGTCAGGGTGTACTGACATCGACTTTCCAAAGTACAAAAATTCGTGGCACAGATAAGAGCCCTAATGAGGGAACTCCCCTCCAGTTGACCAAGGACCATTCTGTGAGACCACACCTGTTTTCCCATTCACTGAACTATTTTACATAATAATGGACATGGTGAGTTATGAGTATTATTAGGTAGAAAGAAACAACAACACAAAAAAAACCTCTCTACTTTCCCACAAAGTTTAGACTTGTCAATAGCCATTTTGCTCTAAAGAAAAGACAGTACAGTTTAGCAAATGGTTGAATATAGACTTTGAAACTCCCAGGCACCATCATTTACATCTAGTGGTGTGGAACTGGGTATGTTTCTTACCATTCCTAAGCCTCAGTTTCTTCAACTGTAAATGAGACTATTTATAGTAGCCAACACATAAGGCTGTTATGAGAATTGATGAAACATGCATACATTAAAGCTCTCAAGAAAAAAAATTACTACTTGAAGACATTGAAATTGCTCCACACCATTGGCTATGCAAAAGTGTCACATGTATTGATTTTATAAGTCAACAGGAAGTCCCTATCTGCTGGTTAAGGGTGAAAAAATCATACAAACAGTACAGGCTCTTCTTCCTTGTATGGTACAAATACCTCAAGAGCTTACTCAGTACAGTGAACTGTGCACAGTTCCTGGATCTACACCTGGGAGGCTGCTATTGGATTACTGCATTTGAAAGCAGACCACTCTGGTAAGAGCTCCTCTTTCTCTGAACATACCTCCAAGATTAGGAAACCAACTGGATTTGACTAGAACTGTGTTTATAACATCCTGAATCTTGGGAATTGCCTAGTCGGGAGAAAACTGGGACTAGCACAAGGACACATTCACTCAGATTGGGCAACTCTAACCAAGGGTCCATCAAGGAGAAGGTTCCAAAGGACCATGTTGTCACCACCATTAAACCAGTGGGAAGCATGTGAAGAATTGGTGGGTATCTGCTTCTATAACACTGAGTAACTTACACAGAGAATGAGAAGCTCAAATCCGTTTAAACTATGGATTGAAATTCAGGGATGTGCTATAACCATGATGAAAAAATTCATTATCTTTCAGCTGTAACAGCCAAAACTCAAACTCAGATTTTAACTATACAGGGTACCAAATTATATCCATTGAATAACTTTTTCACTTTGTATGTTACTTCTGTGAAAATGCAAGCATTGGTTAGACAGGAGGAGCCTGGGGCAGTGGAGTGACATGTGCTAGAAGATGCAGTTGTCTGAGTAGCCCAGATACCTGCCCTGTGTGGAGTTTCTATTTCCCAAGGAAGCAACATCCCCTCTCTGATCTGACAAGATAGTGCTTTTCTTATTTGAAGACACTTTTCTGCCTGAAAAGTTATCTTAAAGAAGATAACTTCCAACTTCCCCAGCTGTTTTACACTTGCTTTGCTTAGAAGAATAAAAGAAATGAATCCCATCCTGACCTGGCGCTGTCTTAGGAGGTCATGCTGTGGGCAAGGATGCTTATAATCATAAGAGGAGCAGGGCTTTTTTCGCTGATGACCTGGAAAACAGAAAGATCCTTGGAGCGTGTGGGGGAATGACTGTCAGCAAGAGGGAGGAATATAACCATATAGCTGGTTGAATTTTTTTCTGATTTGGGCTATTTACTAGATATTTTGCATTCAGAGCTATCTAGAACAGCTTCACGGTTTCAGGGGTTTGTTTGGTGGTCAACTGCAATGTGTTGTCAACACTGATACACAAAATCAGGAGCCAGATTCAAAGGATTCTAACATAGAGTAAAGGAATGAATTAAAACCTTGAAGCAATGGGAAGCACTTAGTGATCTTTTGCGAGCATCTTGTCCAACTACATCCTAAGCATAACTGTCCTCCTGCAGGCTCCAAAGCCACTGTTTTCACCAAAATATTCAGAGGGATATTCACATATTCAGACATGCTGAAGGAGATACCATTTCCAAGAATGGCCATTTTTTGAAGATGGAGGATTCTGGCTGGAAATCCCACAGCTGAAATAGGCCATCTGATTTCAGAGTTGAGGGGAGGGGATAGGGTACTGGAGACTAGGGAGCTGCACTGAAATATAGAAACAAAATAAGCATTGTTTTCATAGTTGTCAACAGAGTCAGCATGATGCTAAATGGTCTAACCCAAATAGATTTCCAGTAGAGATGATGGATTTTGGGGTCTCTGGGACCAAAATAGTCAGATTATACAGGATTAACAACTGAAGGGTAATTGCTCCTAAAATTGGCTTGCATTTTTGTTCTTTTTTTTTTTACTTTACTTCTCATGGCATGTCTTTACCACTTTCCTGTTGCTGGGACAAACTACCCAACACATAATTTTAGAAAGGAGAAGTTTATTTTGGCTCACAGGTTTTAGAGGATGTAGGCTGTGGTTGGCTGGCATCAAGGCTGACAGGGCAGGATGAAATGGCCTGGGCAGGGGACACATGTTCATCCAGTGGTATCCAAGGAGTAGGCAGGGAAGGGAGGAGCTGTGGAGGGAGATGCACTCTTCCAGGCCATGCCCTCTGTGAGCTGCCTCTTCCAACTAGGCCTTCCTCCTCCTGTGCACCAGCCAGGAATTCTTCAGTGGGCTCATCCACTGATGGAAACAGATATTTATATCCAAAAGACAGTTTAAATTCTTAAACTCAGAAAAGTACTGTAGTTGAAAATTGCTCTCTGGCAAAGCTGAAAAACTTCATTTTCTGCAAAGAGGTCTTCCTAGATTGTGGCTAATAGAGTTATCTCTGTTCAATTGCATATTCATTTATAGTCCCAGGGTTTTGTTCATGTTTCCAGATTTCATTTCCCACTCTTTCTCAGAATATTTCATTCATCAGAGAATCAGAAGTGCAGAAGATCACATTTCCATGTTATCACAGTGTTGACAGAAAATTTTTCCCAGAGGCATTAAAAAAAAAAGAAGAAGAAGCCAAGTGCTCACTTTCAGTTCTGGAACCAGAGCGTATTAACAGATGGCTCCCTTGTGATTTATAACCTGAAGTCTATTACTCATTAGTTCACCAGTTCAGACTGCTCAGCTTATGAGAGGAATTTTGTAGCTCACATTCTTGTTCCAAACATGTCCCTTGTAGTTAGCTTTTTAAATTTTAAAGAACTCGTAGATGCGTTGTGATTTTAATAGATGCTTCTTGCTAGGAGTGCTTGGAGCATGTGTATAATTTCATCTACTAGGGGAGGGGGTGCTAAGGCAGGGGGTTCACAAGTTCAAGGCCCCCCTGGGAAACTTAGCGGGACTGTCTCAAGACAAAATAAATAGGAAGGGTGAAGGGAGGGATGTAGCTCAGTGCTTCCTGGCTTCGATTCCCATTATTGAGGACAAAACAAAAACCTTCTTTACTCAAATACATTGTACAAATTAGAAATTGAGAAATTGAATTTTAATTTTTATTTTTGTAATTCATTTTACATATCTTTTAAACCTGTGCATACCATAAAGAATCCTTGTAAGAATACCCATAGGCATCCCTGAGAATTGCATTCTAACTTGAATTAATTTTATATTACTTTTCATGGAATGTAAGAATCTCGTAGTAGCACAATCCCATTAACACCTTCTAACACTTTTTGTACTATTTTCATATTTTTACCCATAAGTATATAATAAACTCACAATAAATTATTGTCATCTTTGACTTAGCCAACGGACTTTTTTTTTTTTTTTTTGGTACCGGGGATCAAACTCGGGTCCTTGTGCTTGTGAGGCAGGCGGCAGAACCACTGAGCTAAATCCCTGGCCCAACCGAACAGCCTTTTAAAGAATGTAATGGCAGCAAGAAAAATCACCTGTTCAGATAGTTACCATTTCCCATCCTCTTCTTTCCTAACTGTGGACCCAAAGGCATCTGACATAATTTCTCTTCTGCCTGGAGAACTTCCTTTACCAATTTTACAATAAAGGTCTGTTAACAATGTATTTTATTAGCTTTTTATTTGAATATATGTTTATTTCACCAAAGTTGTTTCTGGTAAGTATAGAATGCTTGACAGAGGGTGTGTTTTGTTGTTGCTATCTTTTATTTGGGGGGGCATTTTAAAGTTTCTCTTTCATTGTCTTGTAGATTCCACTCTTTCTGATGTGAAGTCATTATTATTATTGTATATGCACTTGTCTTTTTATTTTCTTTATTTATTTATGTTTTTTTCCCTCATTGAGTGTATTGGTACATTTTAGGTGTACAGTACAGTTACATCATTCATTACTGGGATCTTGTACCTTTACATGGCAGGTCTTGGTTCTCATTGTTTCCCCTTGTCCCTGCCCTCCCTTCGCCCCCTGAGATATGTATTTTTAAATCGGCTGCTTTTAGGATTTTCCTCTGTAATTTTAAGAAGTATACCTACAGTGTCATCAGGTGTTACTTTGTTTTTAATTTTGCTTGGGGTTCACTAAATTTCTCAGATCTTTGGATGTCTCATTTTGGCCAAATGCTGAAAAATTGGGGCCTATATTTCTTCAAATATGCAAATATACTCTTTTGCCCTATTCTTTTTCTCATTTCCTTTTGGAACTCTAGGTAAATGTATTTTAGATGTTTGATATTATTCTATTCCATAGGTACTTCAGATTCTATTTATTTTTAAGATCTTTTTTTTTCTGCTTTTTATTTAGGTGACTTTTATTTGCTTTTTTTCAAATTCACTGATCCTGAGTTCTGTGATGGCCAGTATTCTTTTTTAAATTTTTAAATTTTATTTGTGTTTTTGTAGCAAAGCATTTATTGGAACATTTTATTTTATTTTGGTGCTGGGAATTCAAGTCAGGACCTTGCATTTGCCAGGCAGGTATAGTGCCACTGAACTACATCCCTAGCCGTGGTGCATTTTAGATATACATAATAATAATGTTAATTCACTGTAGGGAATTTGTACCTGTTCATTGTAACATCTTACTTTTTTCCCACCCCCCCTTCAATTCCTCTTCCCTTCCTTATATGCAAAAGCTTTGTTTTCATTTTTCCTTCTGTTTTCTCTTTTCTTTTTCTTGTCTAATATTCTTTTAAGGGCATACAATGAATTTATTTTAAATATTCTATTTTCCAATTCCAGTGTTATCCTTCACTTTTTTT
>NW_022900926.1:11228407-11246542 GCF_012274545.1 Fukomys damarensis | reverse complement strand
AATTTTCTCTAAATTGCATAAATCTACTAAAATTCCCCATATTCTTGCCTCTCTGACTAATTATTTTCTACAGCATTTATTAGTTATTTTAATAGCTAAATTATTTCAGAGTACCTTTCTGCTAATTTAAACATCTGGACCTCATTTCTATTGAGGAATTTTTCTCTTTTTTTTCCCCATTAAGTTTATTGGTACATTTAAAGCAAACAATACAGTTACATTTATCATTCGGATGTTGAACGTCTTTACATGATATGTCTTGGTTTTTATTTTTTCCCCATTCCCCTGCCCTCCCTTTTACTTCACCCTTCCCTATTTAGAAAGACTTTGTTTCCATTTTTCCTTTTTCAACATTTTTTCCTTTCCCTTATTTCCTTTCCCCTCCCCTTCCCACTTCCTTTTGAGCCATTGTCTTCCTATTTCACACTATCAGTTATACCATTTGAACCTTATTTACACTTTGAATTTTTCGCACCAGAGAAATTATTTGGTATTTACTCAAGTGTGTCCTATTTATTTCACTTAAGAGTATAGACTTAGGGCCGGGGATTTAGCTCAGCAGTTTGGTGGCCTGCCTTGCAAGCACAAGGACCCGAGTTCAATCCTCGTGTACCCCCCCAAAAAAAAGTGTAGACTCAATGTGCATCCATTTAACTAAAAATGTTTCTAGTTTCTCATTCTTTATGGCTGAGTAGTACTCCATTTCATAGACAAACCACATCTTCTTTATCCAGTCTCCAGTTTATGGGCATTTGGGTTGTTTCCAAGTTTTAGCTATTACAAAGTGTGCTGCTATAAACATGGGTGCGCATATATCGCTGTGGTATGATTCTTTTAATTCTTTTGGAAAGATACCCAGCGGAGGGATAGCTGGGTTAAATGGGACCTCTAATTCTAGTTCTTTGAATTATAGCTTTCCACAGTGGTTACACCATTCTGCACTCCCACCAACAATGGAGAGGGATTGCTTTCTCCCAACAGCCCTGACAGCATTTGTTATTGGTTGATTTCTTGGTAACAGCCATTCTTTCTGGGGTAAGGTGGAATCTCAGTGTTTTTTTCATCTGCATCTCTCCAATGACCAGTGATGTTGAATATTTTTTTAATATATTTATTTGCTTCTTTTATTTCTTCATCTGAGAAATGTCTGTTCATTTCTGATGCCCATTTTTGAATCTGGTCTTTGTATTTGGGGTGTCTGATTTTTTTGAGTTCTTTATATATTCCAGATAATAGTCCTTTGGCTGAGGAGTAGCTGGTAAAATTTTTTCCCCTCATTTTAGGTTGTCTCTAAGCTCTGTTGGTGGTTTCTCCTGCCATGCAAAAACCTTTTAATACAATGAGATCACAGTTGTTGATTCTTTGTGCAAGTTCTTGTGCTGCTGTGGATTTGTTCATAAAGTCTTCTATGCCAATGTCTTTGAGAGTTCTACCTAATTTACTTTCCAGTAAGTTTAGTGGTTTTGATATTTAGATCTTTAATTCACTTGGATTTTAGTTTAGTGCATGGTGAAAGATAGGGATCTAGTTTTAATCTTTGGTAAGTTAAAAGCCAGTTTTTCCAACAACACTTATTAAAGGGGCTATCTTTCCTTCAGTGAGGATGGTTGGCTCCTTTGTCGAACATGATGTAGCTGATATTGTTTCTGATGTTGTTTTGCACCTTTTAATCTATTTCACTGATCCTTGGGTCTGTTTCTTTGCCAATACCATGCCATTTTTATCACGGTGGATTTGTAGTATAGTTTCAAGTTGGGAATCATGTCTCTGTTGCTTAGAATGGTTTCTGCTATTCTAGGTCTCTTCTGGTTTCAAATGAATTTTTGGATTATTTTCTCAGCTTCTGTGAAACATAATGTTGGGATTTCAATAAGGATTTCATTGAATCTGTGTAGCAGTTTTGGAAGTATGACTATATTTGCTATGTTGATTCTTCCTACCCAGGAGCAGGGGATGTCTTTCCATCTTCTTATATACTCTTCTATCTATTTTTTCAGAGTAGAGGTCTTTTGTCTTTTTCATTTGATTCATAGATATTTTTTTTTATGTTATTGTAAAAGGAATTGTTTCCCTAATTTCTCTCTCAGTGAGTCTGTTATTTGTGTACAAGAAGGCTATTGATTTTTGAGTGTTCACTTCATATCCAGCTACTCTACTTAATATGTCAGTTAAGTCTAGAAGTATTTTGGCAGACTTTTTTGGGTCTTTTATGTAGAGTATCATATCATCAGCAAATAGTGACAGTTAACTTCTTCCTTTCCTATCTTTATTGTTTTTATTTCTTTCTCTGTCTAATTGCTGTGGCTAATGTTTCCAAAACTGTATTGAACAGGAGTGGTGATAGTGGACATCCTTGTCTTGTTCCTGATATTAGTGTGAAGGTTTTCAGTTTTAGACCTTTTAGTGTGATATTGGCTGTTAGTTTTTCATAGAGTGTCTTTATCAGGTTGAGTTAAACACCATCTATTACAATTTTCTGTCAGTTTTTGTCATGAATGTGTGTTGAATTTTGTTGAATGCTTTTTCTGCATCTATTGAGATGATCATATGGTTTTTGTCCTTGACTCTCTTAATATAGTGTATTACATTTATTGATTTACTTATGTTGAACCATCCTTGCATCCCTGGGATAAATATGACTTCATCAGGTTCTTCTTGATGATCTTCTGTATTCTGTTTGTCAGTATCTTATTGAGGATTTTTGCACCTATGTTCAGTAGGGAGATTGGCTTGTAGTTCTCATTTTTGGTTGGGTCTTTCTCTGCTTTGGCGACTAAGGTGATGCTTTCTTCCAAGAATGAGTTTGGGAGTATTGCTTCCCTTTCAATTTCATTGAAGAGTTTAAACAGTAGTGGTCGTAGTTCCACTCTAAATGTCATAGAATTCAGCTGTGAAGCCATAGGACCTGGACTTTTCTTTGGTAATGTTTTAATTACATTTTCAATTTCACTGAATGTAATTAGGGTGTTTAGACTTTTTTATATCTTCTTTGTTCAACTTTGAAAGTTCATATGTATATAGGAATCTGTCCAGTTCTTCTCTATTTTCCATTTTATTAGAATTCAGGTTTTGGAAGTAGGTATTGATGATTGTCTGGATTTCTGCTGGATCTGTTGTGACTTCACCTTTTCATTCCTAATTGCATGAATTTGATATAAGTGTTTGTAAATTTTTTTTATCCTTCTGAAAAATCAACTCTTTGATTCATTGATTTTTTTTGTATCATTCTCTTAGTCTCTGTTGCATTAACTTCTGCTCTGATCTTTATAATTTCCTCCCTTGTATGAGCTTTTGGTTTGTCTTGCTCTTCTTTTTCTAGAAGGTTAAGGTTAAGCATTAATTTGTTTATTTGAACTTGCTCTTTTTTCCTAGTATGGCCAATTACTGCTATGGATTTTTCTCATAGAACTGCTTTCCTTGTGTTCCATAGATTCCTGTATGTGATATTGGCATTATCATTTAATTGTAGAAACTATCTAATTTCTTCTTTAATTTCCTGTGTGACCCAATGATTGTTCAGCAGGGTATTATTTAATTTTCATGTGTTTGTGAATTTCTAGCAGTTTCTTAAATGATTGATCTCCAGTTTAATTGCACTATTGTCTGATAATATACAGAGGATAAGTTCAATTTTTTTGCATTTACTTAAGCATGTTTTATGAGCTAGCATGTGGTCTATTTTGGAGAACCACTCGTGTGCAGCTGACAAGAATGTATATTCTGATTTTGTGGGGTGGAATACTCTGTAGACATCTACTGAGTCCATTTTTTGTAAGACTTGGTTTAGTTCTGTTGTTTTGTTGCTGATTTTTTGTCTAGATGATCTTTCTATTTGTGTCAGTGGAGTATTGAGGTCCCCCACTACAATTGTGTTAGTGCTTATTTCTTTGTTCATATCCATTAATATTTGTTCTGTACAGTTGGGGGCATTAGTAGTCGGTGCATATATATTTATAATTGTCATCTCTTCCTCTTGGATTGTTCCCTTTACAAGGATGTAATGACCTTATTTGTTTTTCTTAATTAGTGTTGGTTTGTTGGTTTGAAATTTACTTTGTCTGTATATGAGAGCACTACTCTCACTTTTTTTCCAGGCTCCTGTTGTATGGAGAGCTGTTTTCCATTCTTTTACTCTTAGTCTATGAATTTCTTTGTGGATTAAGTGGATTTATTGTATACAGCATATTGTTGGATTTTGCTTCTTAATCCATTCTGCCAGCCTATTTCTTTTGATTTGTGAATTGAGGCAATTAACACTAATGATTATAACTGTTATGTGTTGACTTTCATTGTCATGCTATTTTCCTATTGTTGGTTCTTTATTTTTCATTTTTCCCTCTCTCCCTTTAATTTCTTGCTTTGCCTGGTATATTTGCTCTGTTGGCCCTTATGGAATTGGGGCCTTCATTTTCTTTTTCCAGGGTATTGTTTAGAAGTGTTTGCAGTGCTGGTTTGGTATTCATGAAATTTCTCACGTGTTCTTTGTCTTGGAAGTATCTTATTTCCCCATTAATTTTGAAAGATAGTTTTGCAGAATACATCACTATAGGTTGGAGGTTGTTTTCTTTGAGAATTTGTAATATTTCACTCCAGGCTCTCCTTGACTTGAAGGTTTGTGTTGAAAAGTCTGCTGTGATTCTGATGGGCTTTCCTCTGCATGTGATTTATTTCTTTTTTCTAACTGCTTGTAGTATTTTGTTATTGTGTTGGGTTTCTGGGATCTTGATTACTGTATGTCTAGGTGCAGTTTTTTTTTTTTTGATCATGGCTATTTGGAGTCCCATATGCCTCACTTATCTCTATGTCAAATTCTTCCCCTCTCTTTCAGAAGTTTTCTGTTATTAATTCTGTGAACAAAATTTTTATGTCATTTGTACCTTCTCCTGTACTTCATGGATTCTTCTCAGTCTTACATTATTCTTCTCTGCATAATCTAAGAATTGTTGTATTGATTTCTCATGGTCCCTTACTGTTTTTAAGATATGTCTCTTTTCATGGTCACTGAACTCAACCTTATCTTCTATACCTGAAATTCTATCTTAACATTCATTCATTCTGCTGTGAATGCTTTCTATAGAATTTTTAATCTCCTGGATATCTGCTTGAATGTGTTTCAAGGTTTCCATTTCTTTCCTATGCTGGGCACTCATGGTTTCCATCATGGTTCTGACCTCATCTATTTTTTGAAATATGTTTCTGTTCTAGAGTCTATAATCATGTCTTTCATTCTTCTCACCATCTCTGAGTTTATCTGCGAAATGATTTCTGGTTGGAATTTTTCTCGAAACTCATTTATCTGTTTTTTTTACTTCCTGTACTATTGGTTCAGGGTGTCCAGATAGTTGACTGTCAGACTTTTCCACCTCATTTTCCCCAGAATTTACCTTTGGTGAGTTCAAAGCCTGTGTTTGTGCCTTGTTTAAATGTCTTCTCATTTCTGTTTTTGTTATTGGTACTGCCCTTAGCTTAATTCCTGTATTAATACTTTGATCTTCCAGATATAGTTGGTTTTTAAGTTTTGAGTCTCTAATGACTCTGAGACAATCTCATTTCCATTATACCAGGGAGGACAACTGATCAGATCAATCACAACACCTCAGCCCAAGTGATACAATCAGCAACACAATAGATCAAGCACAGCTTAGAAAATGACAATTTGTGGTAGTTATTAATCTATCTCTTTTAACTCTGTGAATTAAATCAAAATCAAGGACCAGCCCAAAATATGTTTATAGTGAATAAACTCTTCGATATAGCAACTTTACCCTTCAGGATGGGATTTAGAAGGAGTTGGGGAGAGAGGAATAGCTAGATAGGATACAGAAAGGTCAGAAGTGAGGTCAGAGGACATAGGAAGATCACAAAAACTCTGGGAAGCTGTTGAAGAGAAGAGGAGAAGACAGAACAAAATATACAGAACAATATATACAGAAGAACAGAACAAACAGTAATAGGGAGGCTAGAGATTGTGATTGCTTTCTTTTAAAATTAATGGCAATTGAGTTGGAAACTGGATAAAGAATATATGATTTTTCTATAAAATGGAATGCTACTCAGCTATAAAGAATGAGAAAGTAGATTCATTCATAGGAAAATGGATACATTTTTGAGGATATACTCCTAAGTGAAATAAATAAGTTACACATGTGTAAATACCAAATAGTTTCTCTGGTGTGAAAAACTAAAATAGTACTCAAGATCCTAACAGGATAATTAGTAATGTGAAATAGGAAGAAAAGGGCTAAAGGTGTAGGGACAGTGGGAAGGGTAGGGGAAGGGGAATAAGGGAAAGGGAAAAATGTGAGAAAATGTAAAAATGGAATTAAAGTGTTGGTAGGTGGGGAGGGGAGGAGGGGGTGAAGGAAGGGTGGGGACAAGGAGAAAAAATGAGAACCAAGACCTGTCATCTAAAGGTACAAGATCCCAGTAATGAATGTAACTGTACTGTATACCTAGAATGTACCAATAAACTCAATAAAAAATAAATAAAATTAATGGCAATTGAAAGAAGGAAAAAGAGAAGAAAAGGAAAAGAAAAAATAAATTTGAATTAGGATAGGAACAGGAACAAAAAGGGAGAAAAATGAAGATCAAGGTGGGGGAGAAAGAGTGAGGGAGAGAGAGAGAGTGAGAGAGAGAAAGAAAAGATGTGAAACAAGATAAAATAAGGAACAATTGAGAAAAGAAAAAAATAGATAAATTTTTAAATGATTAAAGATAAGAGAAAAATATTACTTTGAAAATGAAAAATACAAATAAAAATAGAGGGCCTCCTTCAGGATATTTTGCTTCTGTTGACACAATAGACCGCATGGGCAGGAGTGTGCAGATATAAGTTAATTAGTCTCAGCAAGCCAGCAGCTGTCCTCTGAGGTTCAGTCTGATTTCTTTCTTCAAGGCCTAAGTTGACATCTCTGACCTCCTGCTGGGTTGAACTCTGCAAGATTCTACTGTGGGTTCCAGCTGTCTTTCCCTTGAAGTTAGACCAGATTCTGATGTGAAAGTTCTGGTCCCTCTGACTTATCAGCTATGGTGATGTGGTGTGCCTTTATTGCAGAGATTTTATTCCCTTTTCCAGTGGACTTCAATTTTCATCTAGGAGCTTCAGAGAGGCCCTCTTTCTTTTGTCCATGGGGTTGGGGGAGGCATGGATATTGCTGTGTTAGCTGGGCTCCTCTACTGCGCTGGGCTGAAGAGGCGGGTCTACCAGAGGGTCTTGCACTGCTTTTGTGCTCCTCTGTTGCTCTGCACCAAAGAGGCAGGCCTACTGGAGGATCACAAGCTTCTGCCTGTCTCCTCTCAGGAATTTTTCTCCTGATGATGAAAAATGGGTCACAGTTTTCTATTTTTCAAATGGGCAGTGGTTTCTTATTGCATACTTGACCTTGACATTGTGCATTGTAGGTTATCTAAATTCTTTTATCTTCCTCTGAAGAGTGCTAAGTTTTGAGCCAAAGAATACTGGCATTACTAGATGATCACCTTGAACTTGGAAAATCTTGATTTTAGCCTTACATTGGGTCTCTTCTAGTTTTGTCCTTGGTCCGAGGATGATTTTCCATCTTTGGAGAAGTTCTTTTTATCTCAGGGTCTTTTAAGTAGTTTAATATTACAAACCATGACATTTTCCCATTATAAGTATACAATTCCATGAGTTTTGGCACATTTACAGACTTGTGCAGCCATAACCACAATGTCATTTTTATAAATTTTGGTAAAACAAACATAAGACTCAATTTACCATCATGTCCATGTTAAAGTGCACAGTTTGGGAGCATGTAGTACATTCACATTGCTGGGCAATTATTGCCACTATTTATTGCCACAACTCTTCATATGAAACTGAAGCTATATCTGCAGTCAGCAAAACTCCCACTCCCTATGTCCTGATAGTCACCTTTGTCCTTTCTATCTGTGCATTTGACTGCTACCTTGTGTTAATGGAGTCATACAGAATTTGTCCTTTGTGACTGGCTTACTCAACATAGTGCAATATTGCCCAGTATTCACGCATTTGTAGCATATGTATTAGAATTTTATTCTTTTTTTAAAGAGAATGAAAAAGATTATGCTGTATACATGTATGTACAAGATTTTGTTTATTCACCACCCAGTTTTAGAACATTTCTATCACTCCAAAAATGCCCTTGTGACAGTTTGCAGATAATTCTCATGTCTACCCAAGTCCTTATTGATTTACTTTCTTTCTCTCTAAATGTACTTTCTCTAGCCATTCATATAAACTGAGTCATATAATATCTAATATTTTGCAGCTGTCTTCCTTTACTTAGCATGATGTTTAAGGAGTTGGAGAGGAAGTCTTCACTTCCAAGACTTAGCTTTTCTGGAATTTTAATGGAATCTGAGACATTTAGCAAAGCCTTCTGATTTGGAGGGTCTTGAAGTAGAAACTCTGTCTCCTCCGTGGTGGCTTCTGGGATCTATGCACAGTTTTTTCAACTGTCCAGGCCTCCCTTTCCTTCTGAGTTTCTTAGACTTTCACCCTGCACAGATGAATTTCCAGAAATTGAGGATGGTTAATTTTTAGATTTTAGGATTCCATTACATTGATATTTCTCCTGTCAATTCCCATCTACTCCAGCATTCTAAAACATACTAAGGCTAACAAGATTAAGGCTCTTTACTGGAGATAATGCTCAGTTCCATGAGTGGGAAAGGGTCCTCAAGGGACAAACTGAATAATGTCCTTCTTACTGTAGTTGATCCTTCTAAGTGCTGAATGATTTATCAATTTTGCCTCCTTTGGACAACTCTCCAGTGACTTTAAATGGTTCCTTTTAAATTTTGTCTGGAATATATAATTATAGTTGGTAAGATAGTTACTCTAAAACTAGGCAGTTTCTCAGAGTCAGAAAACTTTTGGACAAGATATTTTTTCACTACTTTAAAGAATAAGAATTAAGGAAGATACTCAGTGTCGGAAATTAGGATACAATCACTTCATAATTTTGATAATTTAGTAAGAATCTTAACCATTAATTTCTTTAAATAAATATAGGCATTATAAATAAGATCACAAGAGTAGTTCTTAAGGGGGGAAATTCTGTGTGTTTCTGGTTATTTTGCACTTGTCATTGTTTCAAACTTTTAATTCATTATATTCTGAGCATTTCACTGCCATGCTGATGGTTGTTGGATAAATAGATAATAATACCTGACATCAGTCGGGCACTTATTGTGTGCCATGTACTGTTAGAAAAGCTTTGATGTATAAATGTTATTTACAAAGCAGAATTTTAACTTAGCTACTAGCAGCCTCAGGGACTTGAACCCAGGTACTCAACTGTACATCCTGTGTAAACACTTGCTATCAGGGATGCCTCACTGAGGGGAGAACTTGAGCACCGAGGATGCTCTAAGTAAGGAGACGTTATCCTTTCTCCATGTCTGCTAACTACCTTAGGCCTTAAATGGTCTAATCATTCCTGCCTTTGTGACTCTGCACAGAGCTAAACAGAACTGAGTTGCTTTAAATTCTGTGAGATAACTAGTGAGTCAGCTTTGAGGGGGTTTTAATCTATAAGCAAACTAATAGATCAGTTGGTTTTATTTGCATGTGGGGAGAAGAGGTTGGAGGTCTTCTGCTGCCTCTACCTTGATCTGCTAAGATGGACAGTCTCTCACAAGTATCATCCTTGCCTGCTGAGCTGAGGTGGCAACTGAGGCAGCTTTTCCAATTATCTCCTGCTGAACATAACCAATTGACCCACTGACAGTTGTCAGTCAGGCAGAACTTGGGCCCTAAATGAGAAGGCACAGCAAAATTCTGCTCTGATTATCTAGAGGAAGCATCTTTATTATACACCCTAATAAGCCATGTAATTTAGTTATGACAGAGAAGGGAAAATTGCATAGAGTGTCTTATTGGGTCAGAATAATTCCAACCTATAGAACTGTGAATTTGAAAACAAATTGAAGCCTTATTGGCAGTAAATTTACCAACATTTTAATGTGTGTTACTCTGTTGATTTGTCTGTACATGGTTTTTATTATTTTGTTTGTGCTTCTCTGAACTTTCTGAATTCTAAAAAATAATCCAAATTACTTTCAAAGTTTTAAACACTGAGATGTAGGGTAAATATGGCCCTCAGTGTACCACTTCTAGTATGGTGCTTGAGGCTGAGTCCATCTTCAGAAAGCCGTAAGCCATCCGTGAAATCTCAAACCATTAAACAAACTCACTCAGAATTATAATTCTCTTCTGGAGAATATTTTCAGCTTCTTATAAATATTGAGAACAGAATATATACTTTTCCATTTAAATTTAGCAAACTGTGACCATTAATCATGATGTGTCAACTTGACTAGATTAAGAAATGCCTAGCAGATTAGAAAGCACAGTTCTGGGTATGTCTGTGGATGATTGACGTATAGGCAAGTAAACTAATGGGGGAAGACACACCCCAGGTGTAAATGGCACCAAGCAAGAGGCTTCTAGTCTGGATGGAAGGAAAGGGGAAGAAGAAGGAAGTTGGTGTGCTTTTGAAGAGTTTATCAGCTTCAGGGAGTTCATGTTTTGCTGCCATTGCCTTTGGACCAGTCTCCAGTTTTTCTAGCCTTTTGACACAGACTCATGAGAGTGATTTTCCAGTGACTTTAACCTTTCAACTTGCACTGGTGTTGCATGCTTAGATCCCTCTTGTTCTGTGTCTTCCATCTTCTTGGCAAAGAAGTTACTGGATCTTCAGGCTCTCCAAAGTGAGACGGCCATTGTGGAGTCCCCCATGAGTGGTCTGTACATAGCCAAATTTGTAATGAAAACTGAGGGCCAAAGGCAGAGCAGAAAAATACCCAGAAGGAAACACATGTAAAGTTGGAGCCAAAGGAGAGTATGACTGCTGAAGAGATTATCTCCATAAAAAAGAAGCCAAGTACTTTGTACAGAGACAAGAAGAAAGATGCCTTGAGGGCATCTAAGGAATAAGCAGGACCTCACCCAGGTTCAAGGGTGTAAAAATGTCAAACTCTATTTTGAGATGAAAGCCCTCATGACCCTGCTTAAGAAAGACTTCTGAGGGGCTAGGAATTTGGCTCAGTGGTTCCACCACCTGCTTCACAAGCACAAGATCCTGTGGTCAATCCCTGGTACCAAAAGAAATTAAAAAAAAAAGAAAAGAAAAGAAGGACTTCCCAGCACATTGCTTCCCCAGGATTAATTTTTCTATACTCAGCCATCCAGATACTCAGAGGCCACTGCAGTCATAGTCCAAAGGGGCCTGGCTACTCCTCCTACAGACAACAGATCTGGGTATTTTCCATGTGATGGTGGTTTTCCTGGCATACAGAGTACAAGAATTATGGGGTAAGGGAAGCTTCCACCTAGATTTCAAAGGAAGGTCTGTGATTCCAGGTAAGTGGTCCCTGAGAGGGCAGTGAGTGAAGCTGTGGGAATGAAGCCAAAAGTGTAATGGTAACCCTAGGAAATTGGAGATGTTAGGAACATGGAACATGTGTGAGGAAAGCTGCAGCTTGAGAGTGAAGCTAGCCATGAGAGAGAGAGAGAGAGAGAGAGAGAGAGAGAGAGAGAGAGAGCATGCACATAGGCTGCAACGAGCAACACGATAGGGATGGGACCATGCAATCCCTCTGGAATTCACAGCTCATATCCTTGTGCCCCAGATGATGGGCATGAATCTACAAGACTTAATGTTCATCTTGCTGGATTTCAGTCTTGTTTTGTATCAGTTGTTTTCTATTTCCCTATTCCTCCCTTTCGGAATAAGTAAGTCCATACCAGTTTTCTCAAAGTCATATACAACTTACAAATGCTAAGTATCTGAGACATTAAGTGACAGGACCAAGACCAGAACAAATAGTAGACAGTGAAGAAGTTAATACTTAATAGAGCCTAGTGAAAATGCTTCAAACTTATACATACCTTCTGATGGCATACTTGCTCCCGCAATCCAAAAAGGGAAGAAACTTACTTATTCATGAATTAAATTTAGGGATATGTTGCTGAAATAAATTTTAATTCATGGGTTTATGCCTTCCTGGTGACTATGGCAGTCAAATAGTCTTGCTTTTCATTTGACTTGATTCATTTCAAGTTAAGGTGATAAATTTTTAAAAAATTAGTTTTATAGGTACATTTTAGGTATAAATATAATGATATTCATCATTGGAGATTTGTACCTTTACATAATATATCCTGATTCTTATTTTTCCCCATTCCCCTGCCCTCCCTTCAACCCCTCTCCCCTCCCTACTTACAATGACTTTATTTCCATTTTTTCATTTTCTCATATTCCATTCCCTACTTTCTTTTCCCCTCCCCATCCCAATTTCCCTTCCCTTTTACACCTTTTCTTTCTACTTCACAGTAACTATTATACATTTTGATTCTTATTTATACTTTCAGTTTCTCACACTTAATAAACTATTCAGTATTTACACGTTTGTCCTTTTTATTTGAGTATTGCCTCAATGTGCATCCATTTGGCTAATGCCTCTAATTTCTCATTCTTTATGGTGGAGTAGTACTCCATTTTATAGAAGAAAAACACATTTTCTTTATTCAATCTCCAGTTGATGGGCAATTGGGCTGTTTCCATGTTTTAGCTATTACAAACTGAGCTGCTATGAACATGGGAGCACATATATGACTGTAGTCTGATTCTTTTAGTTCTTTGGGGAAGTTAACCAGCAGGGAAATAGCTGGGTCAAATGGGACCTCTTGTCCTAGTTCTTTGAGTTATTTCCAGCTGATTTCCACAGTGGTTTCACCAGTCTGCACTCCCACCAACACTTGAGAAGGGTTCCTTTTTCCCCCACAGCCCTGCCAGCATGTGTTATTGGTTGATTTCATGATAGCAGCCATTCTTTCTAGGGTGAGGTGGAATCTCAGCATTGTCTTCATTCACATCTCTTGAATGACCAGTGATGTTGAACATTTTTTCATGTTTATTTGCTATTCCTACTTCTTTGTGTGAGAAACGTTCATTTCAGATGCCCATATTTGGATTGAGTCTTTAAATTTGAGAAGTCTGATTTTTAAAAGTTCTTTATATATTCTAGATAGTAGACTTTGTCTGAGGAAAAGCTGGTAATTTTTTCCCCGCACATTGTGGGTTGTCTCTTCATGTTGTTGTTGGTTCTCTTGCTGTGCAGAAGCTTTTTAATGAGACAAGATCCCACTTGTTGATTGATTGTGCTAATTCATGTGCTACTGAGGTTTTGTTCACAAAATCTTTTCCTATGCCAATGTCTTCAAGAGTTCTGCCTAACTTCACTTGCAGCCAGTTTAGTGTTTCTGTTCCATTAGTCCTTGGATCTGTTTCTTTGTCAGTATCATGCTGTTTTTAGCACAGTAGCTTTATAGTACAGTTTCAATTTGGGGGTTATGATACCTCCTACCTTGTTTTTGTTGCCTAGAATTGCTTTTGCTGTTCTAGGTCTCTTCTTGTTCCAAATGAATTTTTTGATTGTCTTCTCAAGGGCCATGAAGTATGCTGCTGGAATTTCAATTGGGATTGCATTGACTCTATATTGCAGTTTTGGAAGTATGACCATTTCACTATGTTGATTCTTCCTACCCAGCAACAAGGGATGCCTTTCTAGTTTCTGAAATCCTCTTCAATCTCTTTTCTTCTGAGTGCTATAATTTTCAGAGTAGATGTCTTTGATTTCTTTCATTAGGTTGATTTCTAGGTATTTCATTTTTTGGATGTTATTGTGAAGGGAGTTGTTTCTCCAGTTCCTCTTTTAGTGAGTCTGTTGTTCGTGTACAGGAAAGCTATTGATTTTTGTGTGTTGACCTTGCATCCAGCTACTTTACTGAATTTGGTTATTAAGTCTAGAAGACTTTTTGTGGCATTCTTGGGGTCTTCTTTATAGAGTATCATGTTATCTGCAAATAATGACAATTTAACATCTTCATTTCCTATCTTTATTCTTTTTATTTCTTTCTCTTGTCTAATTGCTGTGGCTAGTGTTTCCAAACTTATATTGAACAGGAGTGGTGATAGTGGACATCCTTATCTTGTTCCTGATTTTAGTGTGAAGGATTTCAGTTTTTGACCATTTAGTATGGTATTGGCTGTTGATTTTTCATAGATAACTTTTATCAGATTGTGGTAGAGAGTGTCTATCCCAATTTTTTGTAGGAATCATGAATGTGTGTTGGATTTTGTTGAATGCTTTTTTCTGTATCTATTGAGATGATCATATGGTTTTTGTCCTTTGCTCTATTAATATAGTGTATTATATTTATTGATTTGCATGTATTGAACCATCCCTGCATCCCTGGGATGAATCCCACCAGATCTTGGTGTATGATCTTGGTGATCTTCTGCATTCTACTTGGAGTATCATATTAAGGATTTTTGCATCTATGTTCATTAGAGAGATTGGCCTGTACTTCTCATTTTTGGTTGGGTCTTTCTCTGCTTTGGCGACTAGGGTGATGCTTGCTTCCAAGAATGAATTTGGGAGTATTGCTTCCCTTTCAATTTCATTGAAGAGTTTAAGCAGTAGTGGTAGTAGTTCCTCTCTAAATGTCTTATAGAATTCAGCCATGAAGCCATCAGGACCTGGGCTTTTCCTAGTTGGTAAGTTTTTAATTATGTTTTCAGTTTTATTGATTGATATTAGGTTCTTTAGAATTTTTAGGTCATCTTCTTTTTTACTTTGATAATTCATACATTTCTAGGAATCTGTCCATTTCTTCTGTGTTTTCCATTTAGTGGCATATAGGTTCTAGAAGTAGACATTGATGATCTTCTGGATTTCTGCTGGGTCCATTGTAATTTCACCCTTTTCATTCCTAATTGCATGGATTTGGGTCTTTTCTTTCTTTTTTTAAAAAATAAAAATAGTAGATGGGAGCCCTTAATTTTGTTATCACTCTCTGCATTTTTGTAATGTCCTTATAGTCTTTTTTGAAAATCAGATTTTCATCAGAGAGGAAATGTAGTTGTCATTCTCACTGTAGAGCCTGTGTCCATCTCCTGATGCAGTGCTGCCATGGTATTGTAGAAATCATGTAATGGTCCTGGGTGTCAGCTCCAGCATTCACACACTGACTCTTCTGTATTCCACGATGTTGAGCTACCCATTTGCGGCTGATGTTCAAGGAGATTAAGGTACAAAGATGCCTTGTGGCAAGGACATGGAAAGTCTCTGGAGTTGGAAAAAAGAGAGCTGAACCTTTACTTCAGGCCTGAGCTTTTGCTGCATTAGAGAAATTAGGTGGAAATTGAATAGCCAGTACCATTACATCTAGAACTATAGACACTGAAGTGAAATAAAGCCAGGCAAAAGGCACAAATAAATGCACACATTTTAAAATTGGCAGGCTAAATTTAAACTTTGCATAGTTCGAGTTAATCATGTGAGAAAATTGATGTCAGATAATGAAAATACTATTTGTTTGCATCTGTGCTCGCATTTCTGTTCCTTATTAAGAAGATAAAGTCACTATTTTATTCTGCTTTTCCTTCCTCTGTTAATTGAGAGCCCTCTAGATGAGAGTCAGAAGAGGACATGAGCAGACATAATGAACTGATAGCTATTTCTACCTGTGTGTTGGCACCTTTCCAGGATGCTGATTTTGAGTACTAAAGATCATATGCAGACAGGTAACTATATCAAGATGTGTGTAGAACTGGAGAACGTGGAGCTAGAGTTGAAAACCTCCCAATGGAGGGCTAGCACCCTATTCTAATACATATGTGGATATCGAGCTATTCATCCAGTGATCTTGGTTTTAATTATGTTGCTTTTCTTATGATCCTAAAGCTTTGAAATGGAAATATGATATTTTTTTAGGACTTACCTTTACCGTCACATTAAATTCTGCTTTATTGGCTTTTAAGGAAAGTATCTGGTATTGATATGGAAAGGGGCATGGATACAACAGCCATGGACACAACAGCCATGAAGAAGGTAAATTTGCATTTTGAAAAATAAAAATTAAACTGCCTTTTATTTTGAATGCTTTTTGCCCTTGAGATGAAGATTCACACTTGATATTCACTTAAGGCATATTTGACATGTGGCCAGTTTAAAGATTCTAAGACACACCTGGAAGTTTGAATCTCCATCATGAATAAAAACATCTTTCCCTGCTCTCAAAGCATCCACAGATAGATACCCTCTATCTATATTACTTTATGAGTAATGGTGAACCTGTTAGTTCTTTCCATGATAACAAGCAGCCCACTGTGGCACGTCATGTGTGCCATGCATTCAGCACCACTGAAGGGATGTTTTCACATTTGTGTTTTTGATCTTTATCTTGGCCTGGGCCACCTCTGCCAAATTTCTGAGAGGTGGGGTTCATTTAACGTTCCACATGTTCATGGTAATGCTCTGGGCCCTGAATGGGTACAAAGAGGAAGGAGAGAAATTTCCAGCATATTTGGAGTTTACATTCTCAGAAGGAAAAGCTTAGTATTTAAAGTCACTAACTACCCTGCTTACAATATTAGTCGTAAGAACATGAGATTTTTGAAAGGTGTCAGTATAACTTAGCATTTGTCTTATGATTATAGTAAATTTTTTTCAATCATAAAATTTTAGATTAAAAAAGTGACTATGGATGTTTGACCATGTTTTAAATTTTATAAATCTAAAACTAGATTTTTTCTTTCTTGCAGCCTTATGTGATGACTTGGGCTTTTAATAGGTTAAAAATGTATTCTGACTAATATTCAGCCCTGAACCTATCTCATGCTCTTGGATGAATAAGGCCACTTCACCCGACATTGAAGCATGGGAAATTTGCAATTCCCTCCAAAGATTGTCAATGAGCCTGTTGTGAAGCTGCCAAGGTAAATTGACAAGATTTAAATTTTGCCCTAATATCTATCAGAAACTCAAATGATGAGTAATTAAAGCAGTTTTCACTCTCTTGTGGCCTACACAGCTCAACAAACCAGCCTTTGAACATCACCTCTCCACTGCTGCTTGGCTTATTTTATCTACTTGAGCACCAGCTGGCTTATTCCTGATAGTCTATTAAATTCTAAAACTGAAATAAAGGCAAATACTATAAATATTTTATGGTATGGATAAGTATACGTTCCTCAAAGTTATTCTGAATCTTTGAGATTTATAAGAATAGCATTTCTATAATTAAATAGTTTGCTATCATTACAGGAAGTTTTAAAACTACACAAGAGGGAGATACTACCCAAAATGTATTTCCTTGATCTAATCACCATTAACATTTGTTTGTATGTGTATGTATTGGGGTTTGGATATTTTGCTACGTACTCTGAAATAATTATGATCATGCACCATATAAAATCATAAAAATTGATATCAAAATATGTTTTTGATTATAAGATTAGTCTAGTGATAATTTATAATTGAATTGATAATGTGTCAGTAGATATATTGAGCCTTTGAAAGGTAAAGAAGATAATAAACTAAAAACTTACAGAAATAACTATATTTGATAATTTTCCCTTTACCTTTGCCTTCTGGGAGAACTTTTAAAGATTATTTTTCATATCATGAATTCATTTTTCTGCCATATAAGGTGAGCTTTTTTATTAACAGAAAGGATTGATTTAATTCTATTTTATTTTATTTCCTTTTAAGTCTTTCCAGCCATCTCTTTTTTTCACCTAATTTATAATAATTGTCCTTTGGCTACTGAGTCTCTGAGTGGTCATATTTTTCCTATGCAGTGTCTTTTGGATGATAATACTAATGGAAAGAAATTTGTAACAATTACTAGATGATTTGAAACAAGATTCATCACTAATATGGTTGGTTTTCTAGATATTACACAGTAGCACAATTTCTTCATTGGCTAAGGCCATGACAAGGTACTAAATGTCACAGTGTAAAACACTTTAATTTCATGGAAATTAAAGTTTATAAAGGATGTTAAGTAAGAAAAAAAATCTTACCCATATTGCACAAGGGTAATAAAATCTGCTGTAATTCTTAATGCATTGAGGCTTTTTTTTTTTTTTTTTTTCTTTGAAATTAGGGAATCAGGTATTGAACTCAGGGCCTTGTGCTTGCCAGGCAGGCACTGTTCTGCTGAGCTACATCCCGGCCCTTTGCTCAGTATTTGACTCAGGCACTGCAGAAGAGTTGGGAAGTTGCAGACAAGAACATAATGCATCATAGATTTTTTTTCTGCATATATATATATAT
>NW_022900926.1:11196794-11228313 GCF_012274545.1 Fukomys damarensis | reverse complement strand
TCTAATAGTGAACAGTCGGGTATGTTTGTTTGCCAGAGGCCCCTGTAGTCTGGTTCCAGTCCCCACCTACCCAGTATACAATGCGGGCCTGAGAAATAAATACACTAAGAGACAGAACTAAGAGAGAGAAAGCGGGGCCCCGGACTACCAAGGCCAGTGCAACCCACAAAGGCGCTGGACAGCCCAGGCCCTGACTTTTATTGGTGGTCACTTGGGGTGAAGGTGACTGTGTGGTTTCTATGGACATGAATGTGAACAGGGCTCATAAAAGACAAGACAAAGCATTCTTAGATTAGGAACAGAATAGACACAATATGTGGTTGTAATTGGAACATTGTCCTTCTAGTCTGAAGGTTTTAGTTGTGGGAACGGAATTTGGGTGTGAGTTACTGATCTCAACACGTAGGCTTGGGCCAGACTCGCTTCTATACACAAGCCAGTTGTGGGGTTAGCTTTCCACAGCCTGCCTTGGGCATAATCAATATTGTGGTCCTCTGCATTTGTTCAAGATATTCTTCAGTTCTGTTCCTAGAAAATTCACATTTTAATTAAGTCTTTACATTAATTTTTGATTTTTCAACTTTTTTTGTAGTGGGAATCAAACCCAAGGCCCTTTCACTGAGATCCATTCACACACCCCATTTTTATTTATTTAGTTTTTAATTTTGAGACAGGATTTTGCTAAGTTGGTACACTTTCTATTCTTAGGCTGGTGTTCAACTTGTGATCCTCCTGTCTCAGCCTCCCACAGTGTTGGTATTCCAGGTGCCCTCCACCTTGTCTGGCACAAAGAATCTAAAAAAGATTTCTTTTCAGCCATTTACAACACATTAAAATATCTTTCCCATAGTTTTAAGAAAGGTGTAAAAGCATTTTGAATTCAGAATTGACTGCGTCTTTTTGTTAGAAGTTGAGGGAAACTGGTCTGCTTTATTTTGGTACTGTTAGTGTGCTTACATGGTGCCCTTCCCAGCAACCTGTCATCCTGAGCTTTTTAATCATGAATATATGATTTCACCAGTGATTTACACTCCAGTGTTGTATGTGCCACTCAACAGAAGGAACGTAGGTGAGAAGACGTGAGGGGCTGTCTCCCCTGCCCCATCCCTGACCCTTCTTTCAAGCCCTGCTTGCAAGCCTCTTCCAGGAGTGAGGAACAGGCCTGCAGCTCGGCCTGTGAGAGGGGTGTCACCCTGAGACACTGGCGAGTGACATGCCTGTCCCCGTGTTCTGGTCCTCCGGTCAGGCCTGTTGGGGCCTTTCCATGGCTGAAGTCTCATGGCTGTCAGGTCTGTGTAATCTCTGGACTCCTCATTATATATTGCTTTGCATTATTATTTATTTAACTGTTAGGTGTTTTAAAATTTTGCTTTTTCAAGTGAGTTCTCAGTTCCTTGAGGTCAGGGTACTGTCTTATAAACTCTTTCCTTACGATTGCTCATACATCTGAGATAAACAGACCTGAATGTGACTGATTTCTTATGCAAATGTGCCTGCATGCTCTGCAAGTCAGGGAATACAAAGTCATTATATTTGTTGGATAAATGAGTATAAGTCAGTAAATTATTTTGTTTTAAGCTTCATTTACTTTCTTGATTTGGTCACATATCCAAGGATTCTTAATGAAGGAAGAAAACATGTTACAATGTAAGCATGGTATATGCAACAGTATATGTACTGTGTCATTACAACTAGTGTAGGGAAAGGATTACAAACATATGTATTTAAGTGATTATGTAGTTCGTTTTCTTCTTTGAACTTTTTTGAGCTTTTCACATTTTGGGCCTTCAGAACATTTGCTTTTTTTTTTTTTTCTTTTTGGTACCGGGGATTGAACTCAGGTCCTTGCGCTTGCGAGGCAGGCCACCGAACCGCTGAGCTAAATCCCCTTGCTTTTTTAATTATAAGAAAATATAAGAGAAAAAACATCTTTGCAATTCTTGTATGTTTGTATATAATGTGTGTGTGTGTGTGTGTGCAGAAAGAGAAAGACTGAGATTTGTCTCTCTAAAGTAAAACAAGGCAATAGCAATAACAAACTCTAAAAAGGTGGTTAAATGCTATTTTACTGAAATATGCATAAGATTTCCATTAATAAGAATCATTTTGTTCAGAACTTTATTGACCAGAATTCTTGCTCCATATTGTAATAAATATAGAAGTGTAGCACTGTATTTATCACAAGCATATCTCCATTCTGCATTTATAACATCTTTCCCCAACTGCTGTTTCATATACAGCAAGCTCTAACTTATATAATAAATGAGGGCAGGATGTAGTAAGTCAGATACAAGACTTAAAGGAGTTAATAGCAATTTCCAGTTCATAGAATGCTAGAAAACAATATATTTTATTGTTTATATTCATGCTAACCAGCAGTCCCTCAGAACAGTTAACAGTTTTGTACAGCCAAAGCCAGTGGTACTTGTGGACCAGTTCTGGTTTTCCCTCAGCCACGTTGGTCCCTGGAGGACATGAGGGCTTGACCCATTGCTTACTGAAAGAGCAAAGGGGAAATATAAGAGAAGACCAGAAACATATTAATGTCTTCAGTTCTGTGTAGCCACAGCAGGATTTAGAAAAGCATCAGAAGAAAAATAATATTGAACACATATTTATACCATGGTGATCTAAAAAATACGCCTTTACTGTCCAGAAGTAGAATTTAATTTCCTCTTCTTGAGTATGGGCAGGCATCGCAGACTTACAACTGATGAACGGAATGCCATGGAACTGATAGGATTTTACTCCATACTTGAGGCTTCTCTCTTAGATGGCTCTGGCTGGGACTTGCTCCCTGTCTTTCTTTCTCTCTGTGCTTCCTCTCCTTTGGGCCGCTCACTTTGGGAAAAGAGGCTGCCATCTTGTAACTGCTCTATGGGGAAGTCCAGCGGTAGGAACAGAAGGAAGCCTCTGGCCAGGACCCCAGGAGGGGTGGAGGCCGGCCAACAGCTCGGTAAGTTTGGAAGTGTACCATTCTGCTCCTGCTGAGCTGTGAGATGATTGCAGCCTTGTCCAGTGGAAATCTCTTGGAGGTCACCCTGATACAAACATGCAAAGCAAGTTGGAACCAAGTGTGACAAGTTAAGTGCTATAAAATTCTAGTGGATGAAATACATTACTAGTAGAAAATGAATGATCTTCATCTTAGCTGTATTGAAGAGGCCATATGCATGGCAACACAGTGAAGTACCACAGATAGAAAATACGTGAAAGGAAAGGACAGTGTGAGCAGCTTGCCGTAGTACAAGGCTGGTGTAAGTGCGACGGCTGCATTATCCTGATGAGAACCCATAGCAATGTGTGCGGAGCAGAGGTGCCCAGCAGCTGCTCCATAAACCACACCCGTCTGCGGTCAGCATCGCAATGTGGGGTGGAAATTTGTGTTTCTCTTTACTCTTACTTTTAATGTTTATCACTGAGACTGTAATTGCAATAACTTGAATTATTATAACTTGAAGCAGTCTGAACAGTGCTTTTTTAGAAATTTTATTCTTAAAAATGTGATTTATAAAGAGCTTACTGGGGTAAGCAGCCACAATGATCTCAGTTGCCATAGTAACATGCATTTAAGCCTAACCCAGGGTATTAAAGGAACTAGAAAAATGGGGGTGATATTGGAATACAGAAAAATGCATGTGCTACTGACATGCAGTAACCCTGACATGAAACTTGTAGTAAACATTTTAAAAAGCAGGAACTATTTTGTTTTGTTTTGAAAATGCAACATTATAATGCAAACCCAAAATTCCTGAACATGTAGATGCAGTCCCTTGTGTAATTTGACTAAAATAAGTTCAGTTTCTTCTTTGTCTAGATGTTAGGCATGGGAGATAATTTCCACAGGTGATGTTTGATGTCTACAATGATAATTTCTCTTTCTGAATCAGAAATATTCTTAAAAAGTAAATTTAGAATAATAAGTTTGTTAAAGATAATGAGGGAAAAAATGAGCTGGCTTTGACAAATAAAAAATTAATACACATTCTATACTCCTGCCTTCTAAAGTGTCATAGAATTTATGCTATGACCCCGACTATCCCAAAAAGAGGAATCTTAGCAAAGTGAGAGTCTAAAAGATTTTACATGCGTTATCTAGTCCAAAATTTATTAATAAAGGTGCCCTTTATGAGTTCGCCTTACAGTTATGCTCCCAGAGGCTTAAAATAGCAACTTGACAACGAAAATACTATCTTGGTGAGAATCTTCCTGTCTTTTTCAAAGGGGAGATGCAATATGTCAAGTGAGCCTGCACAGGGGCACTTAAACTTGACAATTTTCACTGCTCTGTCTTGTTTATATGTCATTGTAATTGAAGGGGATCAGAGTGTGCTACTCCAAAGTGCGCCCGCTTTGGCATATGGGTTATTTTGAGCTGAAAATATTTGAGATCCAACAGATGTGAAAGCCTCCCTGGAGCTTCCCTTATCTGACTAAAAGCAGGGACTACTAAGAAATAAAGACAGCCGTGCATCCCCTCTACAGGGAGGTTTGACATCGGAGAAGAGGATGGAAAATTGGCACTGTGCACCCACACCAACAACACTTGCTAAGGCAGCCTTTATTGTGCAGTAGCGTCTCCATGTATTTACTTTCCCATGGTTTTCAGTTCTAGCCCTCTTTCAGAAGCTGCTCCCTTTGCATTGTTATAGCTCCACAAGTTATTGCTTTTTATTAAAAAAAGAGTACATAAGTTCTCAGGTCTATCTACTTCTCAGGGAGTTTTGCTGCTTTTTAGAAAGGCCACCTTGTCACATAAAAACATCAGATAAACACATCAAAGGAGTTGTGTGCTTTCCCACCTGTTTGTTAATCTGTCTGTCAGGCTAACTTGCAGGGCCTTTGTTAATGAACCTGCAAGGGGAGCAAAAAAAGGTTTTCTTTATGTAATTGAAACTCAACACCAAAATTTTTGTTTTTTAGGGCATCCTGCAGACTGGGAGAAAGGTAAGTTAGTTTTAAATTCACAAGTCCGAGGATTAGAGTAGGGAAAGGGAGATTTTTCTGGATGAAACCAGGACATAGAAGACAATGGTTAAAGAGAGAGAGAGAGAGAGACTGGGAACAACAGAGCCCCAGGGCCCAGTCTGCTTCCCTCCCACCCACCTCTCTGCTGTATTTTGGGCTGATTTCTTCTGGAATGTGGAAGTCTGGTTCTGGGAGGTTAGGGAAAGATTGAATTTATTCTTTCCTCAGGCCTTCTAATAACTGAAGTAACAATAAGAAATAAACAGTTAAGAAAAGAGATTCAGTGGGCAACTCCATCCTGGTCCTGAATCCCTGACTCAACTTCCTCAAACCCTGGGTTGTGGTCTCTCCAGGGCAGACCTGGAGGAGATTGGGACATTTCCAGGGCTGTCTCTCCAGACCACTCCTCTCAAGGAGGACTTTAGAACACACCATTTCCCCCACTTATTTAGAATTCAAATGGCGCCTGTCCTTCAGGTCCGAGCATGTGTAAAATAGAAGTTTCCTGGATCCTTTCTTCAGTGCGATCTGTTTATTAACAGCAGCAGTGGGGAGCAGCAGCAGTATCAGCTGTCAGCCGTGGTTCAGGAGTGTCCCCGAAGTGCCAGACACCGCCCCAGGCACTTTATTGCATTAACCCAGCATGTTTTCATGCGATCCTATAGAATATATGTTATTTCCTCTCGTTTGTAGGATAGGAAATCCAGGCCCAGTGAAACTAAACAAGCAGCAACATAGCTTTTCTGTTTCCCAGAATTTGTCTTGTAAGTTGATTCTCATTTTTTCATGTGGAATTGAAAGCTCGTGTTCTGTTTCGAATTGCTTCGTAGCATCTAGCAAGGGGATTTTTGGATTACCATTTTTTTTTGTAATTAGCAAGTACAAACTATATATTTATAATGTGCAGTACAGTGTTTTGACATACGTGTACACTGTGATAAGACTAAACTGAGCCAACGTAGTACCTGACTTCGTGTACTTTTTGTGGTAAGAATATTTAAAATCTACCTTCAGGATTTTTCTGCCATACACTGCTATCACCTGCAGTCACTGTGAGCTTCAATGGGCTTCTTGTGCTATTTCCCTTGTCTAACGGAAGCTTGCGTCCACCGACTGTCACTTCCTCTTCTCTGCTCCTATCCTCACAGCCTCTGGCAGCCACCTGTTCTTTTTTCTTTTTATATGAGTTTAACTTTTGTACACTTGTGGTATAAATGAGATCACATGGTATTTATATTTCTGTGTCTCACTTATTTTACTCAGCACGCCCACCCATATTGTTAGAATGGCAGGATTTCCTTGTTTTTAAAAGGCTAAATAGTGTTCTATATATATATCTTACTCAGCCATTGATGGACATTTAGTTTGATTCTATGCCTTGGCTATTGTGAATTATCCTAGCACTTTGTTTTGTCCATAGATATTCAATATTTTTAGGTGATTGATTGTTATTATTTTATATGAACATAGTGTACCTAGGTTTATTACTTCTGTATTTGCCATGTCATCTATCACCAGCAAAATTTCCCCTTGATCTATTTGAGTTGTAAAAATCTTTACTGGTGGAAGGCTTTGAAAGGTGCAAGGTTATGAAAAATACTTACGAGACTTTATTTATTCCTATCAGTAGTAGGTTTTAAAGCCTTAGTGTAGTCTTTGTTTTGATTGTAAAACCTTAATTCCATGTTGCAATCTGTGGGTTTTTAAAAATCTCCTTTTACCAAAGTGTACTCTTAAGAGAGATAGAACACTTTAAAAGTAACACCCACTGTTAATCAGATATTTCAAAGTTCTTGAGTTTTACAGTAAGTGGTTTTCAAGATTGTTTTAATCAGCTTTTGTACTGCTGGGACTCACTACCCAACACTGAAAATTTAAAGCTGGAGAAATTTGATTTAACTTAAAGTGTCAAAGGATTCAGTACATTGTCCACCGGCTACAAGATACGAATATCATGGCGAAAGGGCCCGGTGGAGCAAAGATGCTTAGTTCATGGGGAACCAGAGCAGGGGAACAGTGCCAGATTGGAAGGGGCAAAGGACAGATGTGGTGCCCAAGGCCATGCTGCCAGGACTCACCGGAAGTGTGCTCCACCCATCCCGGCTAGTTCCCCACACAATCAGGCTGACACAATCAGGCTTAACCATCACAAAAAGTGATCTACTCATCTCAGTGATTTTGGATATTGAGTTCAGAATTCTGGTTCTGAAAATGTCTGCATTTACTAAAATTCTGTAAAAGGAAAAGGAGCAGGAAGCCTCATTCCCAGACCCTGATTATTTGGGCTGTGTGGCAGTCACTGGGGTAATAGCCAAGGCCACTGAAGTATCAGAAATTGCTATGCCACCCAGGAACTACTTCTCGAATTAAATAGTCTGCCACTTGGCTGACTTCCCCTTGCTCAAAAGTTCAGACTCAAAATCCACAGTCCGAACACTTACTTTATTTTAGAAATGTGTTTCTTTTCTGATGTTACCGAAAGAACTCCAGAGTGGGAACTCTTAAAGTGATATTTTTTGTTAATCATTTTCTATTTAAAGTTACAAGATCTTTGTGAAAATGTACACAAAGGTCAATGCTTTATGCTGCTTAACATGATAAAGAAGTTCTATGTCTGAGGAGCTAATTACTACTTTAATAGACTCTGACAGCTCATGAGTAAAAGAAGGTATATATGCGTGTGATCTAAAATGGGATCATCACAATTACCCTTTCTGAGTTTCTTTGTTCAAAATCTTTGGGTGTGTTGGTTGATCGAATAGTGTCAAGTCCTAATACAAAACATTGAAACATAATTGTAGTACTGGTATTTAAACAGAACACCCTTTCTTTTTAAAAAATGTTATGGACGAGCGAGTTAGAAAAATGCTCTACGCCAGATTCGAGCCCTTTGTTACATGCTAGTGCCCAGAAAGTTTCCTCGGCAATGGGAAGCAATTTGACTTCTCCTTTGAAATCATGCTTTCATTTGGGGAGGGCTCAGGGGAGAGCAAGCGGAAGGAATCTCACAGAAGCAGAGCCATGCCAGGTTAGTGGGAGGCACAAGGAAGTTTCCCACACACTAAGGAGCTACAGAACATCCAACAACTGCAGCGAGTTTACTGCCAAACAGGATGCAGGGGTTTTGGGTGCTTTGTTCAAGGGCAAGCACTTTGTCCAAGCACAGGTACAAAATGGCGTTGTGGCACAAGATGGAGTTGGGTTGGCTATCACAAGAAAAGCAGTTTCAAAGACAGTTTCTACGGCTCCTCTATAGGCCATTCTTTTAAAAACGAGCTATAGCTAGCATTATTAACTGGTTTAAACCAATATCTGCTGGTAGTCAAAAAGTTATAATGCCTGAGAAATAATAATGCATGAAAAGAGGTTAGTATTGTAAGGCATACCATGCATAACAACATATAGGATGTTCATAAGCAGCACTGGGCTGCAAGTAAGGTCCACAGCAGTGGAAATCTGCTTGTGGGGTGATTATCACTAACCCATAAGAGGGTAACCCAGATACACATGGGGGTGCTGCATGAAGGGATAGGGAACCTGGAAAGATTTGAAGTTTGCCGAGGCCATCTTGGCCAGGAGTGGTGGTTTCTGTGCTTCTTGGTTAGAGGTGATGCCTAAGCTCCAGGCTGTTGATCGGCAGGACCCAGTACACTGTGAGGCAGAGTAGTACTGGTCCTGTGATGCTGGTTGTCCCCTTTCACGAGGCATAAAAGGCTTGCAAATGGGGCCATTGTAGGCTGTAGGCAAGAAAGGACTTTTCTGTACCCGATTATGCCTCACCAGGTCTTCTTGTAGAAATTTAATGTATCAGTGATCAGTTTTACACAAGACACTGTATTTGGCCATATTAGGGATGCAGACATGAGAATGGTCCAATTTCTACCAGGCAAAAAATCTAATTCCTGTGATCTAGACCACTTCACCCTTTCCCAGGGTGTTAAGGGCTTTCCTCTGGGTTGCGGTGACAAAGTGCTTGGAGGTTTAATGGGAGTCTGATAAAACATCCCTCTACTGGGAGAGAAAAATGATTTATGGACACTTCTCTTCATTCCTGCTGCTTCTGGATAGACATCAGGAAGGCCTACAGGGTAGCAGTTAGGCAAATTTCTCTTTTCTACCAACTGCTCCTCTCCTGCTTTCCCATTGCTCCCACTCACCAGAGTTTACCAAGTGAATTTTTTACCAAGGGAAAATCATTCAGGGTGACAACACTTCTGGGAGATGAGTAATTCTATATTTCTCCCCACTTAGTTTGTAAATAGCATTCACCTCTGTCAAGGTCACACCTTTTCTATCCAACCTAATTGTAAGGAAGGTGAGTTGAATGATATCTCAGTCACATGCTCCCTCTGGAAATTCAAACTGAATGAATGAATGGTGTGAGTTAATGTTATTGAACTGTTTTTCTTCTGTCATTTAGCTGAGATTCGGGGAATGTGGTATTCAGTTCTCATGTGTGTGTGCACGTGTAGGAAGAGCGACATCATGGGTGGGGTCATCAGAGGACATAGAGGCAATGTCACCTTCACTGGGCTGCAGAAGATGGGAGAGCTCCTCTCTGGATGGAAAACAGAGCGGTGCCAATGGGCCAGGGGGACGGGCAGGATTTGCTCAAGGCAGCCATGGGCCACTGCCCAGGCCAAATATCACTAATTCCCACACATTCCCCCGCAGAGCCACAGCACCAGGTTTTTTGCACAATCCTGGAGGGAGTGATGAGATGAGAGCAGGGGAAAGTGGAGGCTGCTTCACAGTGAAGTGTCATAGATGTGCGGGGCGGGGCAGCCAGTGCTAGACGTGGAAGCTGTCCGGGGTATTCTTGTCGACACGGGTTTGATCGCGTGCACGGATGGTCCTAATTAGTGTTTAAGCGCTGTGAATGTTCTGAGCACTCTTATTAGTGTGAGTGACTCAGAGCACAAGCAAGATTATTGATTAGCAAGCACACTAGCATGCGTTTAAGTCCAAGGGCCAATCCCCACGGCTGGCAGTGGAGGAATCTCAGGGAAGGGGCTCTGAGCTTTGTCGCTAGATCTCATGGGATAGAAGAGTGCGACTGTCATCTTTTATTTGTTAAGCCTGAGATGAGGCCTTGCATACATTTAGGAATGAACAGGCTTCATTACTTAAAACGTGTGGTAATGAAAGTCACAAATGATAAATGTATGAAATGAGGATGAAAATAACAGTATCTTCAATTTGTCTCTTCCTTTAACCTCTTCTAATTGGGCAAATCATTTAACCTCACAGATCTCAGGCTTTTTTCATAAAAAATTCCTATAATTCTCTATACGAAGGTTCATGGCTGGTTGACATCACAAGTGACGTTAGAAACTACATCTTTGTCTTTTCAACTGGGCAGGAAATCTAAAATTCTTGTTATACCTTAAAATAGAAGACATTCATGTTTATCTTAAGAGAAAAATTGGAATTGATGCTTTTTTGCTAAAAGCTATCATTAAAACCAAAAACCAGTGATCCAGTTAGGTCATCCCCGGCATCACTGGTCAGCTTAGCTGGTCTCTGTCTTCTGATAAGCATGGTTTGGGATAAAACTCTAAAGCTTATAAAATAGTGTATAGGATTATCTATCCGCTTCTAAGAGTAGACTTATTTTTCTGGGAAAATTTGTGATTTTCTTTTATATCTCTGTTAATCTGTATGCCTGAGAGTTTGTGAAACTCTGTGAAAGTTATAAACCTAAAATTCCATATTATAGAGTCTTGGTTACCTTTGCTAAAATAATGAAATGGGGACCATTAGATGAGGTAGCTTTAACACCGTGGGTTCCTATGTATATGAATAATAATAATAATATTAACATAAGGTTATTGGGACTTTCTACCAAAATAGTCCAAATAAGGCAATGCCTCAAACTATATCCAATCCAATAATTTCTTTCCTCTGCTTCTGTACTTCTCCTATGCCAGTCTTTCTTTCAAACTCCTCTGGCAGAGGCCAGACTCCTAGTGGAATGGCTGCTTCCTCAGTCACGCACTGCTGTTTGCTCTTAAGAAATTACTGTAGTACAGTAATGACCACAATAACCTCTTAAAAATTCTAATGTACCGTGGTTTATCTTTCATCAGTTCTCTCACTGATGCCTTCAGCGATCCTAGACTGAGGATAGGGCTGACCACATCAGTGTAGAAGGAAAATGCGGGAGCTGTCAGGTGGGAGTTGCTGTTGTCTATGAGATCAGCTCAGAAGAGGGGGTAGGAGGAGGAGGGAAGGGCAGAGAATCCCACACATGCTACCGATTGAAGTTTGAACCTGGCAAGGCAGAGGAGCCAGCAGAGGATGCCATAAAGGAGAAGCCATGAGGCAGGCATAACTGTGCGGCTCCAAGGCTCACAGATGCCAAGAGGAAGAAGCGCTTCCAGCGTGGACTCCCGTGAAGAGGACTGGCCAAGCGACGCTTGGACCTCACAGGCTTCGGCAGAGTGAAGGGGCACCAGGTCTGAGGGAACAAAGGAGAGCTTCTTAAGACGGGAGGAAGCAGAGCAGACAAAGCTCTCACTGCATGTGCGGCCTGTGGATGTTTGCTGGAACCTCGCCCTGAGTTTCTGCAGAGACGGGGTGATGGGGATTCTTCTTACGAACTGAAAACGGGAAAGCCCAGACCACCCTACCCGAAATGCGCATTTACCAAGTTATAAAAATGTGACTAATCGCAGGACTCCCTTAAACTCTTAAGCCACTTTCTGTTCCCTCGGTATTAAGTCTTTTCTCTCTCGAGCTCCCGTCTCATGGTCTTCTTCCTCGTGCTACACACCATAGGCGAGGAAACTGCTCTGGGGTCTGGGTCTCTCTCTGTCTGCCAGCCTTTGCTAATAATGCTTCCGCTGCTCTTGGCCGAGCTCCTGTTCATCTCTCAGGTCTCGATTTAAATGCACTTCTTCTGGGAGCTCTTTGTCTTTCTAGGTGAGATTGTATTTTCTATATTTTTCATTTTTGTTGCTCATTTAGGCATTCTTCACTGAATTAAAAGGCATGGAAGGTGAGTTTTTTGTTGGCTTTAAAAATTTTTTTACTTTTATTAGTTCATTCGAGCAGTATGTGATGATTATACTCGCAGTGGGGAGATGGAATCTGTACATACAATTATTTTTTCTTCCCCTCATGCCATCTCTTGATCCACTTCTCTTTTGCAAAATATCGACTCCATTTCCTGTTATCTATCTTGTATTTGCTCTTTATAATTTAGATTTCTCATATTAGACCTTGCGATATTTAAGCTTGTGATTTAGTTTTATTTCACTTAACATTACGGTCTCAAGGTGCATCCACTTTCCTACAGACGACCCAAATTGTCGGCCTGTTGAAAGAGTATTTCCAGTGTGTGAGCACACAGCCTGACACACAGAAGTCTCCCCTGCCCATCTACTTCCAATGTTAGCCAGTCAGTCTCAAACCATGGAAAGGGTATGTGGTTGTGGAGGGACCAGGCAGCCTTTCACTTTTTTGAAAGCTGAGTCAGGCCCTTCAGTCTTGGGGGATCACAAGGACTCTGGGGCCTGATTTGCTGCCTTCAAGTTCTGTCTCTACCAACTATTGGCTCTGTGACCTTGGGCAACATGGAAAACCATTTCATGCCCCATCTCCTTTACTGCCCTGGGAAGATGGGCCCAGCATCTTTCTCACAGTGTGGTTAGGAGAATTAAATGAGTTTGAACATATACATAACTCCAACCACTTATTTTCATTATTTCCTTATCAAAATATTCATCCATAGTTTTTGTCTTAAAGGGAAGGTTTAATATTTAAAATCCCTACAAATAACCTTCAGAAAAATCTCTTGAATTTATCAAGGTTTAGCCGGATTAAAAACCCTTTTATAGAAAAAAAATTTGCAAGGCTTATCTACAAAGGAAGATTAACATGAAGAAAAGTCTAAGATTGTTATTCTGTCATTGGTGTAATTACTATGGGTTTGGAGTATAAAAAGCATATTTACACAGAAAATTAGCTGAGGCTTTTAAGAATTATTCTTTCACTCAAATCACTCCAAGCTCCAAGAGTAGCATCAATTCCTTTCTCATCAGGCACTGAATTCGTAGCACTCCAGGGGAAATTGGGAAAAGAGAACTTCCTGTAGCTGTGGAGAGAAGTGGACAACTTTGTCAAACATTTGTTAGCTAAAAAATACAGTCCTAGAACTTTTAGTATAAAGAATACTGTATTGATTTTTTTCCTGATATCTTCTGGGATTTAAAAGATCCCTGCTTTTCAATTCCATCTTCTTCTCTGTCTTAAATCTCCAAATATTAGATAATATCAGCATCTCTGAGCCCTTTTTACAATTCAAGTTTCAAAAAGTGTGGCAGATCTTTACAAACTAATACACCCAACACAAGAAATCAGAATTAAAGACTGCTAGATTAGGAAAGCACTCAGCAATAAGCTTTGCTGTTTGTGTTGGCCTTACCAGGCCTTAAGAGGCTGTAAGTGCTTAGTACATTCTGTGTTCCTAGTGCCTATTATGTTTTTATGTTTCTTGTTTTGAGTCAGTGTTTTTTGAATTG
This sequence comes from Fukomys damarensis, assembly GCF_012274545.1. Classification (NCBI taxonomy): domain Eukaryota; kingdom Metazoa; phylum Chordata; class Mammalia; order Rodentia; family Bathyergidae; genus Fukomys; species Fukomys damarensis. The sequence goes on along the minus strand of NW_022900926.1, from coordinate 11,214,820 downwards.
AGTTAATCCAGAAACTTGATAAATATGATATGATAATGTTGATTCTTAAGGACATTGCTCTATATAAAATGGAAATGCTAATGGAAAATTACTTGTATATTAATCAGAAAATCCTTGCTAAAATTCTTCACTTTTCAAGAGGTAGGTGTGAAAGGGAGAAATGTCAAATATGTATGTGTGCCAGCTAGCGTGCAAGTAACTGAGCCCCTGAAAACTCAGTGGCGTACAATCGTCATGTAGCTGGCATGAGTATGGGTTTGCTGGGCTTGGTTCATCCTGCCTGGTCTGCTCTTGTGTCTGTGAGCTGGCTGCTGCCTCTCAACTAAATTGGGCTAGGTTGGAGCCTGTTCTCAGTGGCTCCTCTCCTTCATTTGTCTCTTTCTGTTACTGGGTATCTAGAAAGTCCTCACCTAGGGTGGTTCAACTTAATATTTTTTCTGCTTTACAATGGTTTGAAGGTAGTGGAAGCCACACCTCGAGTTCTCAACGTTGATCTGTGCCCAGACTACTGATATGTGTTAAAATACTCTCTTGAGATGCTGGACAGTGGCAGTGAGCTATAGCTCCCAGTCAGCTACAAGATCACAGAGGAAGCATACCAAATTCTACAATGCCCTGTGTTGCTAAACTATGAGGCTCAGTAGGTTAGGTGCATTAAAGACACTTTCCACTTGTGAAATTTTCAACTTACACAGGCAAGCATTTATACAGTCCAGCTCAAGTGTGCCTTTTCCTGATGATAGCAGAAACTCAAGAGAGGAAGTGGAAGTGTGAGAGAACTTTTGCCTATTTTACCAGTCGGCAAATTGCAAGGGGAGTGGGAAGTGAATGATTTTGTGGGAAGAACTTCAGTCTCATGGCAGAGGGTGTATCTGTATAGGAGGAGAATGACGTATTAAGGTCACTAAGTCAGTCTATCACATTGGATTTTGGAGGCTGAGGAGGTGAAATATGGCCGAACTTATTAAACATCCTAAGAGACTTTGGACTTTCCTTATTATCCTATAAAGAAGTGCCCTCTAAAGAGATATTTCATTAAAAATTAACCATGCTTGCTTTTGGTTGCTAAATAAGCATTGATTAGTCCGATAGGTCATTTATTCTCCCCACTATAAGGCAACTGAAATCTGACCCAAAGATTTTCAGAATAAATGCATACTGTGCATTTTGTTGGGCTTTTTTTTTTTTTGTTCTGCAGATAAGGTCTGATTCAGAATCCAACTTTGTACCAGTACTAATGTTGTCTTGGGCCTGTAACTCCCTCGTACTTTTCCAATGCTATAAAACCATTTTGTTTTTTCAATGTTACAGAACCGTTTTCTTCTAGTACACAAGGGAGAAAAATGAACAATGTAGAAGTTTCACCTGTCATCTCCAGCAGAGATTAGATTGCCCGTCACAGTTGAAGTAGTGAATGACATGAAATGCTGTTTCTTGGAAGAAGTTTATTGCTTTTCAACCTCTCAAGAACTCAGTTAATTCAGCTGCTAAAATAAAATACAGGTAGGCCTTGCATTTCTACTTGAAAACTAATATGTTGACACAGAGATGAATAGTTTGCTTGTGGTTTACTGGAGAAAATAAACTACCAGTATGTCTCAGTAAAGCATTTAAAATAAAAATTTAAATCAGCCTCTAAGTATATGGTATTGTACTCTAGCAAGATTATTTATTGTGTTATATACAAGTTTTATCTGGGCACAGCTTGACAAAATCTGTGGCTTTTATGAATGGCTTCAGAGATGGCTGATAAATTTTAAGTTTAAAGGGAGAGCATAAGAATGGATATGCCACATGAATGGGAAAGGCCGGCTCCTGCAGCCTGAGGGTCTCCCCACCATACTATAGTACTGAGAAATGTGGACCTCTTTTCTTCCACCTTCCCTCCAGCTTGCCATGCTATGATTTTCTGTCTGTGTAAGCATCTGTGTGCTCCCTCCTCTCCTTCCCTAAAACTAGTGGCGTACTACGAAGTGTTGCATAACTAGCTGTCTCAAAACAAACAAACAAACAAACAAACAAAAACAAAACAAAAAGAAAGAGAAATGAAAGAATAAAGTGTTTCCAGCTAACAATGTGATGACAAAGTTGGGAAGCCAGTCTTATGTCCTGACTGAGGCAATTCCAACATGGCACTGCCCAAGGCGCACCTACAAGATAGTTCTTAGTGTAAAGGGTAGGAACTGCTCCTGTTACTAACAGTCTTTGATACTAAAGGACATATTGTCTTAGAAAACTTAGGTATAGAGACTTGAAAAAAAAAAAAAGATGATCAGACACGTTATGTGGTATCTGGGAGCGTTGTAAAAGAGAGGTTGTAGTCCAAGATTTCCAGCAACTGAAATCAATGTACACAGGCACCACTTCCCCTTTTGCTTTTTATGTGTATTTCTAGTGAGACACAGCTACAATTGTAGTTTCTCTTGAGGGAGCTCTGTGATGAAGGTCAATTTTGCTCCGAGTCATCAGAGCGCTACATCCCCTGAAAACATCCAGTGGCACACAGATGACAGTTTTCCATGTTTTCCCCCAGGTACTGGGGATTAAACTCAGGAGCTTGCCCTTGCTTTGAGGGACAGGTGTGGGGCCACTGAGCTAAATCCCTGGACCAATGGTTTTCCATTTTTAATGCCCACATTGAAGTCAGGTGGAGAGACAAGAGCCACCACCCCATCACCTTCTTCTGCAACTCGAGCCATCCATGAACTCCAGAGAAAGATGGTGACCCTGGGGTGTGGGACAGACCAGCAGGGGCCTGAGCTCCGATGGAGGCTGACCAATGCCCCTATTAATATTTTAGCAGCTGCAAGATGACTTTTTTTTTTAAAAGAAAAGGCAAAATAAAGTTGAAAATAGTATATGAGTTGGTAGCAATGGTAAATTGTATAATGAAATTTGTATGTTTTTAATTTCTACAGATTTGAGAAAATGCCTTTTTTAAAAAGTCCTTTTCTCAGTCTCTAGGCCTTTATGTTTCCTGACAGTCTTGCTCCTGAAGTGGCTAACCTGGAGCTGGAGCTGGAATGTTTTCTACATGAATTGTATCCTTGAGACACAAGAAGTGTGATGCCTGAGTATTTTTGTATTATACAAACCACAGTGACAACACAATTTCCAACCCTGCCCATAGGCATTTTGCACATTCTTTGAATGTATAACTTGATTTCATTAATCTTATTAAAGGAGAGAAGGAAAGAGAAAATAAACATCCTCCAAGAGGACATCTAAACTATTTTCAGGCAATGTTCTTTCTTTTGGTAAAAGCAATCTTTAATTTTGAGTATGACACTAAGCCTTGCACGCAGCAAAGGCGATCTCTATCAATTTTATAAATGCAACACCTCATTTACTCTGTGTTTTCCTGCAGTGTCCCACATACTTGTTACCTCATTTTCTCCCAATGATAGAAAGGGTAAGCTCTGAATCAGCCCCTACTGCAAACCACGGAGATACACCTGAACTGCGGAGAGAGGAGTTTGCCTGAAGGATTAATGGAACAGGGGAAGGTAAGCTTGTTCCAATTCCAAAGGAAGAAAGAGAACAGGGTTAGGAGCTCACTTAGATGTGCAGTAAGGTGTGAGGCCGTGCACCTGCAGGGGAGCCGATGGACGTCATAGTCCATGGTCCAGGCCTTGTCTTTATCTTCCTTCAGTACAACCCTGGAGCCTACTGCTTCTTTCCCATCACATCAGGATGGACGCCATCCTGGTGAGCTGGAAGAATTTGACCTCCAGTACAGCCTGATTTCTGCTCACATCCTCAACGTCAAAGCCCCGGGAGGTCCTTGCCTTGGTCACTTTCTTGTCTCTGGGACACAGTACCCGACACGCACAATTTAATGGAGTTTATTTTGGCTCACATCGAACATCCACGGAGAGCAGGGCACACAGGGATAGCAGAAGAGCTGCTCTTGTCATAGGGGTGGGAAGCAGGAGTCAGGGGAGGAGCCCAGGAAGGGAGCTAGACCTTCCAGGCCGCACTCACAGTGACCCCCACCTTCTGACCACAACCTGTCTGCAAATATCAAGTCAGCTATGCTGCCTCACAGTCCAGTCTCCTTCGGAAAGCCCTGTCTCTGAGTTCATGGGGCGCTGGGGGGCATTTGAGATCTAAACCATAATGGTCCCAAAATTCTAGCTCTGGGTTTCTATACAGCGACACAGGAATCTTTTCTGGGACTGGCGCTCTTGCTTCCTGGGACTCACCATTCCTGGGTGCACCCTGTAGCACACGTTCTGGGTTCTTGCCACATTCAGGGGTGGTAGAAGGTGTGGGCATGGATTTCTGCTGTAGCTCCTGACTTTGATTCTTTTCCTCTCTCCCTTTCTCTCTCCTCTTCTTGTTTTTTCATTTTGTCCTAATGCATCATGCTTCTTTTGCTTCCAGGACCTCTTGGAAGCATAATATTTTTAATGTCTTTTTAAATGAAGCATTAGGAAAACAGTGGTTGGCTTTGCAAGTAATATCTGTTGTGGGGCCTATAATATAATATTAACCCAATTCCTCTGCCCTGTTGGTGTCCCCAAGTAAAATACTGGGAGAAAAGCATATGATCTTACCATAAAAATGCTCCCACCGGGACATTTATTAGAAGAGGTTACTGACAATGATTTTAGTTTCTACTCTTAAAAAAGAAAGAAAAAGCCTCTTCACCATCATGGTGGGGCCCTTGTGTTCCTCCCATTGACACACAGACACCACGGTTTCTGGGAGATACTGGTTCTCATCAAATAAGAAGGTGGAGACCTTTTAGTTGAGGGATAGAAACCCGACTCCCCTATAGTTCTCATGCACAACTGACAGGATGCTCTCCGAAGTGTCTAGAAGAATCTTAAACAGTGTCCCTGCTCACCTTTTACCACACTGTGACAGTGCCAACAAGAAGGAAAAAGGCAGGAGGTTGGGGGATGAGCCTGCCAGCCCCACCATTAGACCCCTTCCTAACCTCTCATCCTTCCCTGGCTCAGTCGGAGCAAGAAAGAGGGAGGGGCCAGGCAAGAAGATGTATTGCCTTTCCTGGCATTTATCCTCTTCTGTTTAGATCCAGCTGTTGAAATAAAAGGAAAGCACCATAAAATGTAGCAAAACATGAATAACAGCAACCAAACCAAAACCAAGAAAGGAGAGACAAGCACTATGTCACTGCTACCTCTCCCCCAGCTTAATTCCTATTCCTTTGTCGTGCCAGTCTTCATTGCAATTCTTCACTACACCCCCACCCCCAAGCCCAGTTTTGGCTCCAGCTCCGGTCTTCCCCTCAGCCCCACACTGTCTGTTTTCATTTGTTGTTCCCAGATCTTTTTCTCAAACCCTTGGTATTTTGTCGTTTAACTACTGTTATTTGATAAGCTATTCCAAAGCTCAGAGAAGGAGAATAATAAGCATTTGCATTTATTTATTCATGGGTGTGGTCAGGCTGGTCTGGGCTTGGCTGGATCCTACCATGCTCCTGGGGTGAATGGGCAGGTCAGCTCGGACTGGCTGCTCCGGGATGCCTCGCTCCCATGACTACTGGTCAGTGTTATGGGTGTGGGATTCTGAGGAGTCACTTGTCTCATTCACCAGTAGGTAAGCTGGGCTTGCTTTAAGGCAAGTGGCAGATTTTTAAAAGTAGTGGCAGTCAAGGGCCACTTGAAGCAGGGCATCATGTTGCTTCTACCACATTCTTTGGCCAAAGCAAGACTCAAGGCATCCACGCAGTGAGCAGTCACTCAAAGCCCTTGATAGCAGGAGTTACACCGTCACATGGCAAGAGGAATAGACTGAGAGAGGCCACTCACTGCACCACCAATTCCAACAGTCTTCTATGGATAAAAAATCCCTAACTCCCCAGGAGCACAAGGCAATCTCTAAGAGACAGAAGTGGTTGAAATTACTCTTTATCCTCCAGTTTAACACAGCCTGGCTCTCCTAGGTCTGTTAAAATAGTTATGGCTAACACTTTCCAATTTCTAGGAATATTTGAATTTAATGGAATATTCCTATAATCTTTAATGATTTAATTTCAGACTCTAAAGTTGGTGGTAAGAAGATAAATTCAGGCGTTAGCAAACACATGCTATGTTTTCAGATTGTACTAATTACTTATAAGACTAATCCTACCTGGTTCATAATGGATTAACTAGTTAATTTGCACATTTGGTCCTTTTAAATTCTCTTATTTATTCCTCTGAGATGTTGGAACTCCTATGAAGCACCATATGTATTAGCACTCCTTTTGGTTTATTGTACAGTTATAAGAAACATAAACCAATGGGAATTAGCTTCAATTTAGAAAAGCACATTTCATCAGAGTCACCTGTGGAGTCAAAGGCAGAAGCATGACTAGGCTTTGGGAAGGATTGAAACAGGAACCTGGACTCAGACAGGGAATTTGTGCTTTTTATGTCTCTCTCTCTCTCTCTCTCTCTCTCTCTCTCTCTCTCTCTCTCTCTCTCTCTCTCTCAGGGATTAACTCAGGACCTTGCATTTTCAAGGCAGTCAGTAGAACCACTGAGTTAAATCCCCAGTGCTGTGATTTTTATCTCTTGCTTAGTATCTCTCTTCAGGTGAACTTTATCTGTCTCGGTACAGAGCTACTCTGTGTGAAACAGAGCTCTAGGGGCTAGAAATACTGTCCTAAACCAAGCAGCCCAAGTCCATGCTTTAATAGAAACGATGCTGTTATGGAAAGATCAGGGGAACAAAATGAAGAAACAAAAAAATGATGTCAGGTAGAAATAAGGATTACAAAGCAAGATAATGAGAACAAAGGATATTGAGTCATGAGAAGAAGAATTCTGACAAAATGTCGAGGAATGTGTCTATGGGAGGGAATTTGGGCACAGACTTGAGTGAGGTAGAAGATTTAAGAAAGAATTTTTTCCTTTCAGGGTCCCACACTCCCATAGAAGGATTGATGTTAGGACTAGTGAATATCTGTGCCCAGCACTGGGAGTCACTGGTGGTGGGACTTGGGAGCAGTCTAATGGTCTCTACTTGATTTTCCAGAAACTAAAACCCTGTGGTTATGCAGGAGACTTGTTTCCAGAGAAAGGACGTGTATTAGTTTCCTAGGGTGGCTGTAACAAGTTGCCATAAACTTGGTAGCTCAAAACAGCAGAAATCAATTCTCACAGTTTGGGAGGCCAGAAGTCCAAAACCAAGGTGTCCACTGGCCATGTCCCTCCAAGGGCCCCAGAAGAGAGCTCTTCCTGCCTCTTCTAGCTTCTAGTGGTTCCTGGTGCTCTTTGAGGTGTGGCAGCGTAACTCCACGCTCCACTCCTTCCCTGCCTCTTATGTGGACATGGTCATGAGATTTAGGGCCTGCCCTAAAGCAGTATGCTCTCATTTCAGTAATCACAAATCTACATCTGTAAAGACCCTCCCCAAGAACCTCACATCCTGAAACCTTGGGGAACACTACTCAAACTTCTAAAAGGAGGGGAGAGTGGCTGCTGGGCTCAGGGCTTGGGGAATGCTTGAAAATGTGCTCAACAACTATGTGCTGTACTGGGGAAGGAGGGTGGAGGTGCCTGCCCTCAGGAGCTCAGAGTCTAAAAGCAAAGATGTGTTGACCAATGCTGGAGGAACAGGGGCAGAACTAACAGGAGGTGGGGTCATGCTGCAGAACCTAGGCCAAAGTGTGAAGTCGTTCAGAAAGGGCTGCCAGCGAAGGTTGCTCCAAGGAGGGAGATGAGATATTCTTAAGAGCAGAAGGACCGATGGGCGCTGGATTCAGGGTGGAGACCACCTTTCTAAAGGGGGAGCAAAGCCTAGGCCCTCGAGTACATGTTTCTGAATCAGCACGGATTTGAAGCCCCGCATCTTGCCTGGTGTGCTTTTGGCAGGGCCGCGTGTCTTGTCCTTTACGCTCATGGTTGTTTCCATGGTGTTCCTTCTCGTCCCTTCCCTGGTCTCCTATTAACCCACTCCATTTAGGAAAGCTGCTGTTAAACAGCAAGAGCTACAGTGACTGATAAGAAATGTATTAATATTCCTGCGTGTCACGCTGGTCAGCCTTTTACTCTGTAGCTGGTAGTTATGTCTTCGATATACCAGAGTCAAATCTCCCAGTGCAGATTTAAAAGGATTTTGCTTCTTGCGAGGTCTGCTTCTCGTGGAGGGTAATGAGGTTCAAGAAACTCCAAGCCAGGTGCTTTTTGCAAATTTTGTATAGCTCAAGCCATTGGCTACAGCATGCAAAGGTCTCTGATTGTAAGAGAAACTGGAGACCTGCCCTGCATCTCAAGCACTGAGGTGCTCGTTTAACAGATTTTCTGTTCCTGGGTTCATTTGCTAGTAGAAAGAATACACAGTATTATTTTTGCTGTGTCTGTGGACACAGTACTTCCATTTATTTATCGCTAGGCATTCAGATCTTAGCTGCACCCTTTGGATAGGTTTTCCATAATTCCTTCCTCAGCCTCACCAACAAAGGACTTTGCACAAAGAAATTGATTTAACCAGTTCAAGACTTGCCATGTAAAGGTACATGATCCCAACAATGAATGTAACTGTACTGTATCCCTAAATGTACCAATAAACTATGATTTAAAACCTACAATGAGTTGATATGTCTCAGAGGTGAAGCAAAAGTATCCAATAAGGAATGTGCACCAGGAAAATCCGTGAGATTGGATGCCTGACCTGAGAAAAATGAAAGAATCAGAGCAGACACATTTAAGAGAACTAATGTAATTGAAAAGTACTTTTAATATGGAATTTAAGCACAGATTTGGCTTACATACTTGGTACAAACAAGGCCACTGAAGACACTGTATAAAGGAAGAGACAAATAACTTCTTTTGTACATTTACTTCTAGTTAGTCTTACTGTATTTAATGTTGTTTTATCCACATTTAAAAGCAAACTATTTCATCTTTGTTATTTCGAATAAATGATTGTAAGCCTTTATGGTAAAACCCAAGAGCTGGGACAGGGAGGGAGGGACCCAGGGAGGCCCCGCAAGCTCACATGAGCTTCCACTTTCCTGCTAGTGAGCCTTCCTGAGGGGCTGCCGTGGCAGAAACCATAAACCAAAACCATCAGGAAGAAACTACTGTGCCGATTTTCAAAGGAATGGGTGTGTGTTTAGCACTTTCCTCCAAATTTTCCCCACAACTGGTCAACATCTGAAATTGGTGGTGCTAGAGACAACACCCAAGGCCAGGGTACTCTTGAGCATTTGCTAGTGATTTGGTGATGTGAGGATCAGGGAAGAGTTTGCAGAATCCAGCAGCATCTTCCCTGAGGCTCCAAGGCTCTGAGGCAACTCCAAGAAAATTGCGGAGGGACCCTTGGTAGTCTGAGGGGGGTTTAGAGTGGGGTTTGGAGGGGCAAACTTGGACTTTCCAGCTGTGGCCTTCCGTTGATCATTTCTCCTCTCCCACTGTCTCCCCCGCTGTAAGGAGATCTGCCCCCTGCCTCTGCATCACCATGATTGCTGGGAGGGAAGAGCACCACCATGCCTGGGGCTGTCCAGGAATGGTTATGCCCCGCTCTCCCGATTTCCTCCACAGTCAGCTACATGGTTTTCATGGGGCTGATTTCACACCTTGCCATCATGTGATAGCTTTTTAAAAAATTTCTTGTATATGTCACCAATGAAGATGACTTCATTTTCCCCATCAGTATGAGGCAGACCCTCTCTCACCACTGTTACTTCCAACCAGGCCAACCACCGACCAGCTGCCTCGTTCTGGTTCCTTCCTGGGCTCTGTGTCTACACTGCCCAGGGCTTGCTGAGGGTTTCCAATCAAATGCTGTTCCATCTCCTCAAATTTATCATCTGTCCAACTTCAAGTGGAACTGACCACCTTGTCTACAGAGCCGATTTTCTCTTCTATTTCTTCTGCGTCGATTCCATCGTTCTGTTACCCCAAGGGGAACTGTTAGAATTATCTCAAATGCCTCCTCTCCCTTGAATCTTTTATATTGGGCCTTGAATGCTACTGATTTTCTTTCTGTCATGCTTTGTGCCTGGTATTTCCTTTTTCTTCTGTCCTCTCATTTATTCATTTGCTTATCAAATGCACTCATGGGAAACTATGCGTGTGCCACTGCACACTTCTTAGCGCTTCCATTTCACACTCATAGTAATCTTGTGGTCTTGTAACTGATTATGGAAGTTTGACTCTGGAACCAGATGGACTGGATTCAAAACTGAGTCAGCAGATTCCTGTCTTTTGGGTACTGAGCCTGTCTTTGCTGCAGATTTCTCATCAGTAAAGTGACAGTCAGGACAGACTTGTCTCGCCGGACTGTGAGGAGGCTTCAGGAAGGGTGTTGGTCTGCGTGGAGTTCTAAGCGTAGCCACTGGCGTAAGGACAGGTGTCATTCGTTGCTGTCCCTCTCCCTCCGCTTCCTCCTTCCATAGTTCATCCTTCCTCTGATATTTTGAATTTGCCTCCAGCAATGCTTTCATCGGATCAGTTTCCGGTTTCCTGAGTGCTTATTCCTTTCAGCATAAGGTCGGTTGTTTCACTCGGCATCCAGGAGCTGTGTGCCTCTGGCCCCAATGTTGCCTCTTGCTATTCATGGACTGTTTCCCTGGGTCAGGAGTTTGTGCTTTTCCTGGTATTTGCGTGGCCCTTTCTGGTGTGTGTCAGGATCCTGGGGAGCATTTCCTTTACCATCCTCTGCTCCCTCTCTTGACCATACCCAGAATGCCTCTGTAATGGCTTCTTTTCAGTCTCACTTTTTCTAGAGATCTTCAGTCACTGCACTCCTCAGTGATTCAGGGGATCCATACATTCACGTAGGTTTGTTTGTTTGTTTGTTTATTCATTAAAGCACCCTGTCTCCACTACCTTTCATAATCTTCCTCGTCTGATTTTGGCTTCACCTGAGCTAGTACAGGAATTGGCGAATATCGTCTCTAGAAGTTGTCTATAAAAGGTCAGATAGCAAATGCTTTTTAGGTTTTTCAGGCCACAGAGTTGCTGTCACTCCCATCGGCTTGTCAGCTCAGCCACTGAAACACAAAAGCATCTGTAGACAACACAAAAACACACAAGCGCAGCTGCCTTCTGGTAAAACTTGCAAGTGTGTGTGGCTGGAGTTGGCCTCCTAATAGCATAGTTGTTGATCCCTGATCCAGGGAAATTTCTGTTTATGTCCTGAGACTTTATATAAAACACTACTGATGGAGTGACTTGGAGTGTGAGAAGAATTTGTGGATTCTAATGGATCTGTGGCTATCTTCATGTGTGGGCAGAGGAGAATCTTATTACTTACAGACATACAGCGGGTGGAAAACCCACAGAATTCTGGCTGTATCACCACACCTGCTCTGTGCAGAAATTCTACCTTAACTCATGATCATGGAAAAAGAAGGGAGGAGGGGGAGGAGTGGTTGCCAAGGGGAAATCTCATCACCATGGGAACAGCTTTCTGCCTTCCTGTATTGGTCTTTGAACACCAGGTGGTTTACAAACAGCCAAGAAGCATCTAACTTCTGTTATGCTTTTTCTGATGCTTAGAAAAATGCATTTGCTATGGTCACTGGCCAATCACTTCCTTAATGATTTTTTCAAAATACCTGGATGTCGCTGTTTGCTGAATTAGCTTGGAGAATATTTTATCTTTAAGTTATTAAGCATAGGAAATAATAGAGATTGACGTTTTAGATTATTTTTCTTTCTTTTCAGACTGTAGATTAATCTAAGCAAAGCATGATTAATCAGATTTACTATTTCTTCACACTTTGTTACTTCAGCAAATGGGATGGGAAAATCTGATTATTCAAGGCACCCTAAGATTTCATTTAAACCATTTAAAAATTGTATTAGGTTTTTTCTCCAAAGAGTTTCTTGCTAAATTTTAAATGTTGATCATTCCAGTTGAGATCTCCTGAAAGGAAAAATGACTCTTCCTGTCCCCATTTTTTTGTCCTATAACAGGTTGCAGACCAAGTTTACTGAGGAATCTCATGGAAGTAGTTCTTCCTGGAGTGGATTCAAGTGTCAGTCTATGAGCCTTTCCGTCTGCAAGGACACACAGATAACTGAGGACTAAAGACATCAGACTCTAATGCCAGGTATCAGGAAACAGTAACCCAGAGTGAGGGAGCCCTGTCAGAGCAGGGGCAGGGTCACTTCTGGCTACAGATACTGAGTTTCGTTTGAAGGCATTGATGATTTCAAGAAGAACAAACGCTCACAAGTCTGTGGTCTCTCTGACAGCACTACTGGCTGTACGTGTGGCTTGGCTTGTTCCATACCTTGACTGCTGTGAATAATGACGGTGTCACCACTTACTTTGATCCACTTTTTAACACCTACTTTTTTTTTTTTTTTTTGGTACTGGGGACTGAACCCGGGACCTCATACTTGTGAAGCAGGCAGTGGAACCACTGAGCTAAATCCCCGGCCCCTTGATCCAGTTTTTATGGACCAGTTTTCACATATGGCTGACTAAGGTTAGGCTGCCAGAGGGTCTTCAGGTGCTGGACACATTGCAGAACTCACAGACCTGGCTTGACTTGAAGTTCACAGACTCCTGGTTAGCTGGACGCATATCCTTGCTCCTTAGGCATCCTCCCTCTTGATTCAGTATTATCCTCTCGTTTTAAAAATGCTCTTCATGTGCTACTTTCATGACTTGGGCATATCTGAATATCACTTTTTTTGGGTTGAATCACGCCTTTTCCTAAAAGAGATGCTGATGTCCTAATCCTCAGTACCTGTGAATGTGACCTTATTTGGAAATCCTGGTGTAGTAGATACAATCAGGTGAAGATGAAGCCATACAGGATTAGTGTGAAGTTTTTTAATGCAATGGCTGGCATCCTACAGAAGGATGGAAAGATAAACTCAGAAACAAAGGAGAGAAGTATGTGAAGACTCAGGCCTGTACATGAGAGAGAGAGAGAGAGAGAGAGAGAGAGAGAGAGAGAGGGAGGGAGGGAGGGAGGAAGGGAGAGAGACATGAGGAAGGAGGCAGGGACTGGAGTGAAGCATTTGCTCTGAGTTCAGAGATTCCCAAATATTCAGTAACCCCCAGAAGTGAGGAAGGGGTAAGGAAAGGTCCTTACTGGATCCCGGGGATGACCATGGCCTAATCACAACTTGATCTCTAACAGAAATGTGAAAGAAAAATTTCTGTTACAGTCTGTCACAGCCTCCCTCGGAGGCCAAACAACTGGTGCTGTCACTCAGGGAATACTTTTCTTTTTGTTGAGACCATATCTTGACTGTTGTGAATAATGCTATCATAATGCTATAATGAACGTGGGTGCCCAGATGTTTCTTGAACACCGATTCTTTCTCCTTTGGCCTGACCAGAAGGATTACTGGATTGTGTGCTAACTCTACATTAACATTTTTTTAGAAACTCTCACAGGGTTTTCCATAGTGGCTCTACTAATTTACATTCCCTGCTGCTGTAGTATGTAAGAGTTTCTTTTTCTACCACAGCCTTGCTAATACTTATCTTTTGCCTTTTAAAAAGCATCTTATAAGTATATGTTTGTGATTCGTATTGAACACATTCATCGCGCAGTACTGGTCCATATACTTACTATGCCTTGGTCTATCTTTACATCTCCTTCCCTTTCCTTCCTTCTCATCTTCCATCCCGACCTCCTGGTCCCATTCTCAGGTCCACACACTCTGTCTCCCTGTTCCTCTCACCTTTATTTTGCTCTTTAAATTATGATCATAGTCATTCTAGCAGGGGTGTAGTGACAGTAACACAGTCAGAGACCGCCATGGGGACAGAGAACAAACTCCCGAGCCCTTAACTTGTTCTTCCTTAAGAGCATGATTTATGTTTAAGTGATTTTTGTTAAAAAAAAAAAAGAGTGACTCCTCATTTGTACCTACAGATATCCAGTAGATAGCTAAAAGCAGAATTAAACCTGGCCCTCATTTTATTACCTTAAAACTTTGATCCAGATCTTTTATCAGCTCTGTGTTACCATCTAGAGAACATCTATTTAAAAGTTGGCAAAGCAAAGTTGACTGGCCCTAAATAACTTCTCTCATTCCCCTTCAAGACCGAAGACTCCAAGATAAGGATTTACAGGGACATCCAGCAACACCTAGAAGTTTCTAGAGATGCTATAAAGCTCGGTATCCTTGCATTTCAGCTTTCAGCAGAGCCTCGCAAGACAGTGACTGCACTAAGCAAAAACAATCATCTCAGGAAGACCGAAGTTCCTCCTCCAGCAACAAGGCTGCCCTCTTGCAAAAGCAGAGCTGAGGTAATGGTCAGCAAGATTCCAGCCTGGCGAGAGAGTGCTATTTGTTTTTCTTTGATTAAGACAAAAGATGTTAATGTGTGAATTGTTTTTTAGAAACTAAGACCTCGGCACTCAGCTTTAATTGCAGAGTTGGCACTTTGTGATAAATAGTGGTTTTGGGTTACAGTTTGGGCGCTCAGGGTTTAACCCATCCCAACAAATCCAGAAAACCTGGCCTGGCTCTTCCTGTGCCTGGGTGGGTCTGATCCTCTTAGTCAGAACTGTGCCCCTGTGTCTCTTCTAGGTGAATTATCTTTTTCATTTTCTCACTTTCCTTTGTTAAGGAGCTGGTTTGACCTTTGTTGGAGCTATGTTCCCATTAGCTCTTAGCTCCTCAAACTAAAGGGCTTATTTCTCTTATTTTCTAATTAAAAAATTTTTTTGCCGGTAAGATTTGTGTTGATTGCTTCAGTTTTAATTTCCATTATCACTGAAGCAAGAAGCCTCCTTCACTGTGGTTTTAATTTCCATATTCCTGATGATTATATTGAACATTTCTTCAAAAATCTGTTGGCCATTTTCACCTGACTTTTGAGGAATATTTATTCAGGGTTTTTCTTGAGGGGGCATCTAATTTATAATCTGTTTTCTTGTTTTCTACTCATAGGTTGCTTGACTTCCTTGTATTTTGGATGTTAACCTTGTATCAAATGTGCAGTTTGCAAATATTTTCTTCCATTCTATAGGTTGTCTTTTAACTTAATTATTTCCTTTGCTGTATGGAAGTTTTTAAATTGGATGTGTGTCTTGGGCTTTCTGGCTGCTTGCTGTCTGCTTCTACCTTTCTCTACCACTCTAGGCTGCTGCTTTAGACGATTTGAAAGCAACACTCTGGTCCAGCGATGGAGAACTTTTTAGAGCCTTCAGTGGTAACCAAGAGCCAGCTGCGGCATGCATGCCATGGGTTCCCCAACCCTGCCTACTTCCATTCCAGCTGCCGTTCCACACAGAGCCTGCTTTCCACTTAGACAGCAGGCTCCATGGAGGCACAGAAGGGCCTGGGGATCAGGCCTGTCTTTTGTTTCCACATCTTTCCTTGACAAGACTCCTTAGTCTCTGCATCTGTTGGAAAACTTTAGTTTGGAGAAGAAAAGTTTAATTTTATAATCTTGTAAAGCAGAAAATTATCAGCCATTTGGCTTGCAGATCATAAGCAGAAAGAACTTTTAATAGCAAAGCCATACGTCCCCCTCTTTTTTGGCCTGTTTTAAAATAGCTATGTTCAACATAAGCTTGTACATTTTAAAAATAACTCATCCTGAACACCATCAAAGTAGTTAGCACACACTAGCATTCGTGATTCTTCTTAATATTAAGAGCGTCAATGGACACTAGCCATGCCCCAAGACACGAGGTACAACAACCCACCAGGATGCTCTTAACCGGCATAGCGTTTCCCACTTGAGAATCAGTCTGCATATTCAACTGGAGGGGGCACCGATGATCACATTTCAGTGGAGCAAATGGGTCACAAATGCACGAGTGCATTTGAGCCTGGAAGGCATCGTGGATCCTCTCTGTTCTATTCCCATCCCACTACTGCCTCCAGGGCTGTGCTGCCTGCGACTGATTTCTGTGCCTTTTTAGAGGCAATCAACAGAGATTAGGCAGAATTACAATTTGTTGAAGGGGTGCTGTGTATCTCACAGACTTTTGGGGAAGGCAGGGATATTAGGTTTGGAAAACAGTCGAGAAAAGGGAGGCCACCCACTCCCAGAGCCACAGAGAATTCCTATTGCCCTGTGCTGGTGAAGACCACTGACACTACTGCCATGACCCTTGGACATCACAGTTTGTGGCAGAATTGTTCTCACACACTTGGATGTGACCATTGCTGCCCCTGGAATGTGGATGCTGATGCTTGTTCTGCGTCCTTCAGCCTGATTTCCTGTCCTTGTGTCATTCATCTCTATGTAAGATGGAAAGCTTGGCGGCGGAGGATGCGCCTGATCTGCCTGGGTTTAGTTCATAAGCGAAAGGTGAGCTTCAGAAGCAGCAAAGGCAGCTTCTGAGGGTTTCCAGATTTGATGTAAGAGGCAGGACCATTGTTCCCCAGCACCAGGAAGAGGCAAGGATAAGGAGTCACGAAAGAAAGGATGTGCCATGTTAGCACACACCTCAGCATATGTGTAGCATTTGTTTTCACACTGAACCTTCAAATTGAGGTTTTATTTATAGCAGTTTTCTAAATTCTACAGGTGCCTAGGTAATATCAGATATTTTGTATTAAATGGCCACATAACATTTTCAGTATTACTGACAAGTAATCTGCAATCCTCATACCCCTCAGCGTGGAGATTATGGTCCTGGTATGGATGATGACACTGGCCACGGGGTCTGTAATTTCCTGAGCACACACTGCAGGGCAGGATGGTCCTCACTCCTCACAGCCTCACTGAATGTTCGCTCAGGTTTGTTGCTTCTCTTTTGCTCCTGAGGAAAGTGAGGCCTACAGCCTTGTGGAACTGGCCTTCGATCAAACTGGAAGAAAAAGAGGTGAGACTGGAATTAGGCCGAATGCCTCCCCGGCTCAGCACTTTCTCTGGGCCACGCTGCCACACCATGAGTAATTGGGATGCACCCGAGTTACCTTTTGGCCTTGGATTTGATTCAAGTTTATATTTTAGGTTGGCTCTCTTGGACCTAGTAGCCAAGGGGTTCAATAACACGTTTAGTGTCCCTGGCACTAATCCTTAAACTTTGGATGGGCAAACTGTGATCACAGTTTTTACTGTCTTTTCTTAAGGTCAGCATCAGGAATGGACAAAGTTCATCATTCAGATCTACTGTTTGGATGGTCAGTGTCTGATCATCCACATTTAAACAGGAGAAGTAACTTGAAGTGAAAATTCTTTGTCAGCCACATGTTTAAATTCTAGCAACAGATGAAGGTATTTGTTATTGCAAGACTAAAATTCTTCAAATTAATGGGGATTGTTAAAACTGCTCATTTTATGTACCAAAATAGTTTTAATGAACTTCAAAATGGTCAAATAAGGAAGGAAATAGATTTATAGTTAATGTGGGTTAACCTGATTATTGGTTAGATAGCTTTAAAAAGATTATTATTATTTTTTTATTGAGTTTATTGGTACAATCTAGGTATACAATACAGTTACATTCATCATTGGGATTCTGTACCTTTACATAATAGATCTTGATTCTCATTTTTTCCCCTTGCCCTCCCTTCACCCCCTCCTCCCCTCCCCATTTACAAACACTTTATTTCCATTTTTTCAGTTTCTCAAATTTTTTCCCTCTCCCTTATTACCTTTCCCCACCCTTCCCACTTTCCCTACACCTTTAGCCCTTTACTTCCTATTTCACATTATTAATTATCTCATTAGGATCTCATGTACTATTATAGTTTTTCACAACAAAGAAACTATTCGGCATTTCAGTTAAAGAAATCTCTGCATGAACTTTAAAAATAGGGAACCCTAAAATAAACTAAAAAAGGAAAGTAAAAGACAAAAGGCAATGATGTAACATTAAAATAATCCTTAATTCTGGAGATGAAAATGGTCCCCAAACATATTTAAATTGCTTCTTGCTCTTACAGTCTTATCTTATTCTTTTTTTCATTATTCAGAGAATACTTTATTAGTTTCTGTAATGAAACCCACGTAGATATGACCTTATATATTTAGTACAATGTGTTACCCCTGTACACATGGAAAAAAATTAACATTTCTAGGCCAATATGGCTGTCCATTTCTGTACAATGCCAACTCAACACAGTAAATTGGGATGACTTTTTCCAAAGTTGGCAGCACTGTTAAAGTTTCCCAAAATTCAATTT
>NW_022900926.1:11158793-11196765 GCF_012274545.1 Fukomys damarensis | reverse complement strand
TTCTTCAGTCATCTGAACAAAATTATAGACATTCAGCACATTCCATTAAAAACAAAACAAAACAAAACAAAAAAAACAAAGAAACGAAAAACATCCAGAAAACAGCAAAGTTCTGTTGCTGTTGTGGTACCTGGTACCATTTTTTTAATTAGCCTCTTAATCATCATCTGGAAAGAGAATATTCTAGAGTAATATCATTAAATGTAGCTCTGATAAAGCATGGTCCCTACTATGTATCATAAAGCAGGTACTAGATATTTTACATTCATAGAGGTATGATACAGTACTGTCCTACATCAATAATACTAGAATCAGTTTTGGTTTGAAATTTACTTTGTCTGCAAATAAGATTGCTACCCCTGTTTTTTCTGGGCTCCTGTCACATGGAGAATTGTTTTCTATCTTTTCACTTTCAATCTATGGGCTTATTTTGCACTAGGTGTGTTTCTTTTTTACAACATATTGTTGGATTTTGCTTCTTATTCCATTCTGCCAGTCTATTTCTCTTGATTGGTTAGTTGAGGCCATTGACATTGCTGGTTATCACTGATATGTACTGACTTATTATTGACATGTTATTGGCCTTTTGTTGACTCTTTTTACTTTTTCACCTTCTCCTTTTAATTTCTTGCCTTGCCTATTTGATTTGCTCTGTTGGGCCTCATGGTGTTGTTGCCTTCATTGCCTTTTTTTTAGGATCTCATTTAGAATTCCTTGTAGTGCTGGTTTGGTATTCATGTAGTTTCTCAGGTGTTCTTTGTCATGGAAGTGTCTTATTTCCCCATCCATTTTGAAAGAGAGTTTTGCTGGATACATCAGTCTAGGTTGGAGGTTGTTCTCTTTTAGTACTTGAAATATCTCATTCCAGGCTCTCCTTGCCCCAAGGGTTTGTGTTGAAAAGTCTGCTGTGATTCTGATGGGCTTTCCTTTGTATGTGATTTGTTTCTTTTCTCTTACTGCTTGTAGTATTTTGTTCTTCTGTTGGGTTTCTGGGATCTTGATTATTATATGTCTAGGCATAGATTTTTTTTTTATTGTAGCTAGTTGGGGTCCTATATGCCTCAGTTATCTGAATGTCAAATTCTTCCCCTCTTTTAGAAAGTTTTCTGTCATTAATTCTGCAAACAGCTTTTTAAAGTCATTTGTATTTTCTCCTGCTACTTCATGTATTCCTATCAGTCTTATGTTATTCTTCTTTGCATCATCTAGGAGTTGTTGGATCGATTTCTCATGATCTCTCACTATTTTTAAGAGACCTCTCTTTTCATGGTCATTGACTGCAATCTTATCTTCTATATCTGAGAGTCTATCTTCACATTCTTTTACTCTGTTGTGTACACTTTCAATAGAGTGTTTAATCTCCTGGATATCTGTTTGAATCTGTTTTATGGATTTCATTTCTTTCCTATGTTGGGCGTTTATTTTTTCCATTTCTTTCTTATTCTGGGCCTTCATGGCTTATATCATGGTCCTGAGCTCATCTATTTTTTTGTCAGTTTCTGCTCTAGAGTCTCGAATCACGACTTCCATTTTGCTCACTATCTCTATGGTTATCTGGGAAATTAATTCTTTTTCAAATTTTTCTAGAGCCTGATTGATTTGTTTTGTTACTTCCTGTGCTTTGAGTTCAGGGTGTCCTGGTGGTTCACTATCGGCCCTTTCATCCTCATTTGCCCTACTGTTTGCCATTGGTAAACTGGAAGTCTGTCCTTGTGTCTTGCTTAAGTGTTTTCTCATTTTTATTTTTGTTGTCGGACTGTCCTTGGTTTAATCTCTGGATTATCACCCAAATTTTCCTGATATAGTTGTGCACTAGCTTCTGTGTCTCTAATGACCCACAGACATTCTCATCTTCATAACATCAGAGAAAACAGCTCATCAACTCAACCACAATGCTTTACCCCAACTGATACAATCAGCAACACATTAAGATCATGCACAACTTTGACACTGACCACTGGTGGTAGTCACTAGTCTATCACCCTTAAATCATTTGAATTAAATTGAAATCAAGAAGCAGTCCAGAACATGTTTGCAGTGAACAAAATTTCAATATAGTGTATTTACCATTTAATGGCTCAGACAGAGCGAGGATGCAAGACCCCTGATCTCAGTTAGCTAGTGGCTGAACCCCATGACGCTGACTGACCTCGGGCTGCAAGGCCCAGATTGAGTTCCCCAACCCTCTGAACGGTTGAACTCCACAATGTTCTATTACAGGTTTTTCCCATGCCCTTTCTTTAAAGATGTTCAAAGTTGGGAACTCAGAAAAATACCCTTGATGACCACCTCTGCCTCTGCAGAGTGGGTCCAAAGACTGGCACAGTCAGGAGGTCTGAGTGTGTGGGGGGTGGCTTATGGGGGTTCAGGGGAGCCCGCACAGCTACCTTCCTGGCGCTTGAGTGGTGGCGGCTGGGTCGGGAGCTGGCTTGGTTCTCCTTCCTGCAGTGGATTGGGGCCCAGGCTCAAGATTATTATTTTTTGAACAGAAGAAGTTTATAAAATTTTAAGTAACAGAATATAATCTGATTCAATCATAATTCTACTTGTCAAAGAGTTTCTTGGTATAATTTCATTCATATTTTTCAGGCCTGATCTTCAGGAACTTTATTTAATTTTTGAACATTTAAATCTATTTAAGCCTTGAGTCTTTTTTTTTTTTTTTTTTGGTGGTACCGGGGATCAAACTCGGGTCCTTGCGCTTGCAAGGCAGGCCACCAAACCACTGAGCTAAATTCCCGGCCCTTGAGTCTTTTATTTTAAAAAATCCTCCTTAAAATTTTTTCATTTCAAGAGGATGAATTTTAAAAAGCAAATGTGAATACTGTTACCTAAACAGTTTACAAGGAGAAAAAAACTGCAAAATTGTATTCAACACCATCCAGGATGAATAATGTTTGATCTAGACAGAATAAAGAATCTAAAGAAAAGAAAAAAATTGTTGGGGAAAATGAGGACCACAGATGTGCAATATTCTTGCCAAACATTAAAACTCTAGATATTATTGAAGTGCTTTAAGATGATTATTTCTTATAGTTTTCATTCTACAGTGACTAGAAATTTAAAGGAAAGGCTGGTTTATTGATTGCACTACATGGCCAGTCATTTTTAGTGTTTGAAGTTGAGGAGGTTATCTTCAGATTTTCTAAATCTGCGTGTCCCAATGCGTGAAGTTCCTTATAGAAAACATGTTTCTGAAAATAATTTTTAGGAATTATACTTTGTACCTAAGAAGATAAAAATATTATTAGAAGACAGTTGAAAGTGACTATGCACTTTAGTGTAGCACAGACTGCTCATGAATTACAAAATTGTGAAATAGTGTTCCTGTCTTTTTTTTTTTTTTCGTGTATTTATTTTTGTGCTGCAGGGAATTTGCCTGAGCGCCTTGGGCCTGATAAGCATGTACCACACCACTAAGCTACACTCCCAACCCCGCTACCTTCTAAAATTTGATCAAGAAAAATGTCAGCAATAAAATAACAATTTTAGGTGAAAATTTCTTATTTATACTTATATTTTCAAGAGTTTTTTCATTGAGAGCTATGTTCATTTTTTATCTTAATTTCCAGCCAGATCAGGTATTGCTATTTGCCCTTGATCACTTGGTATCATTTAAAAATTATTCAAAATACATATTATGTGCTCTTCTTCTATAAGAAAGTTTCCTGCCATCCACAGGCTAAACTATTTCTTAAAGCTTAGAAATAACCGAAGTGCTTGGGCTAACACCAACCTTGCCTTATTCCTTTCTTTCATGAATCCCTTTCGTTCCCGTTTTCTACAGAGCCACTGGTAACATTCGCTTCTTTGCCTGACCAGAGCGCTACCGTTAATTTCACTAGTGAGGAAGAGCTGTGGAAGAATACGCAAAACAGATTCTGCCACCCAAAATCCCGGAGCCGCCTGGGAGGAACTCAGCCACATGGTGGCGCCAAAAAGTAAGATCAGCCTTGTATAGATGTTCATTCAAGAGGTAACTAGTGCTTTATGCATTAAAGAAAAAGATAATCCCTTTGGGGGGCAGGGAATGGAGGGCTTTGAATTAACTTATCTTCTTCCTTTGTAAAATTAGAGTGACCAGCAGCGGAATAAGTGGGTAGCAGGGTTAGAGAGAAGTTCTCGCAAACAGCTTCAAGCTTGGTGTCTATGATCTCATTTCCGGGAGCTTGCATTGTGCTTCCGGTCAGCTAGACTCCACATGGTGTTGTGAAGTGCTCATGTGTGCCAAAACAATGAATGTGTGCATTGCATACATGTAAAGCTTTCTTTTTTCTTTTGCATTAGGATATTATAAATCCTCACAACACTAATTATAGTAGTTTTGTTGTACAAATAAGGAAGTTGGTCTTATAGAAGCTGAATGACTCACTCAAAGCCATATAGATGGAAAGTGGCACAGCTGAGATTTGAACCCCATAGTCAACCTGCAGATGCTAGGACTTTGTGCTCTACACCTGGATGACTGTTTACAGGAATGAGTTTATGTTTCTGATTTTGGCTGTTTGCAGTCTATTTGAGAAATAACGCTCACTGCTGCATTGCAGTGGTATGCATTGGCATAAGGAAGCTCACTTACTGTATTAATTTCCTTTTTAATTTTGCAATACTGAAGGATTGAATCCAGAGCTTTTGCATGGGGCTACAAACCTGCCTCCTTTAAATTTTCAGACATGGTGTCACTAAGTTTCCTAGGCTGGGCTTGTTATATTCCTGACTCAGCCTCCCAGCATGCTGGGTTTACAGATGTGTTCCACCATACCTGACTCCATATTTTGAACTGAAACCTATTTTTAAAGATTCAGAGGCACGAGAGTTTTGGCCTGGGAATCCAACACCACCAACTAATTCTTTGGCCCATGCTTACCCAGAAATCCCGGGTGATATTCTTCTATTTCTGTTGTGATTATAATTCTTCCTTTTACTGCTCCTTAAGGAAACAGAACCTCAGTTTGACCTCCCCTCTCTATGAAAGCATGAGTGGCCAAATTCTAAATCAGCAAGCTGTACCTTGTTTGTTTGTTTTTTGGTACAGGGGATTAGAACTCGGGACCTTGCACTTGCGAGGCATGTGGCAGAATCACTAGGCTAAATCCCCAGCCCAGCAGGCTGTACATTTTACAACAAGAAGTGTTCTCCCTAAGTGTCCTTTTCCTCCATAGCATTCTTATCCTAGCCTACCAGCCCTTTGCGGATCACTTATTTTCCTACTTTCTTTGTTGCTACCTTCTACACTAATTTCTGCCTGTGCCTAGAGTCCAGTGTCTATTTTATTTCTTTGTTTATCAGCTCAATTTTTTCCTATGCTATAAATCTGGTGTTCTGGTTGAATAAGCTTCATGGCTAGTCGGAGGCACGTTGGCTTGACTCTGGGTGTGGCTGGGGAATTTGAGACTCAAGAATGAGGTTGGACCAGGAGTGGAGAACTAGAGTGGTTGCTAGGGGTACGTGTTTTGGCTACTCTGGTGGTGGTGTTTGCATTGTGTGGCTCTGAGCCCAATGACATGGGCCAGGTGTGGAGGTACCGGTATGTATGCGGGCTGGGCCAACAGGCGTGGGGTAGTGATGGGCAGCCCGGCCTGCTTGGTCACCTGCACCATGGGCAGCTCCTTTGTGGGCCTTGAAGAGCACTGCTGACTCTGTTCTGTGACTGCTGCAAGGGGTTTCTCCTGCAGGGTTTGTACAAGGACCAAGCTATAGTTTCCTTTCCCTCAGCCCTTTCTCCTGCTGACAGGGGTCACTCCTGTTTTATTGGACTTTTCATCTATTACATGGCTTGAAGATATTCCTTTTTGGAGTTCTCAGGCAGGTTTCTTTGGAAATTTTTCCCCCTGGGATGCTGGGTTATTTTCTTTCCTGAGGTGGCCCGCTATGAAGGGATTCCAAAGAGTTCTAATATTTATAGTAGACAGTAACAGCAAAAAAAAAAAAAAGTGGGATAAACCTGAATTTTAGAGAAGTTTAAATGTCAGACTAAGTTGTTGATCTACATGCCTTATGCAATGGTTTAAAAATAATGCTTATTATTTTTTTCTGGTTACAGAATTCATCTATGGAAATATCACATTGTATCCCATAAATTTATACTACCTTGGGTCAATTAAAATAAAATTAAACTTAAGATAAAAAATTTAGGTGTGATCTTTGTAGGATATGTGAGATCTGTAAGGCAAATGTTGATGCTTTCGTGGTGGCACTGCCTTGGGTAGGGCTAAGTCAGAGAGACAAGTCAGATTGGGAAGATAGTTCAGAATGCACTAAAGCCTTTTCCAAATAATACTATATTGGAGGCATTGTTTTCACAACATATATTGCTCTTTCCACAACTTGAGCATGGCAGTTTTTAAACAACGGAATGACATGATTTTAAGAACTTGGTATGGAGGTAAGGAGGAGAGCAGAAAGGAGGAACTAGTTAGGAAGCTCTGTGAGGGCCCAGAGCCTGAATTGGCAGCTGTAGCTTCAGAGAGGAAGGAGGGAACAGTACAAAAAGATCACAGGATTTGATAAATGACTTGAAGATTAGGGTCTGGGCAGAACCAATCACTCATTGTTTACCTGAAGCAACTGTTGATGGTATTCTGAGTAATTGGGTTTCCAGACCGAACGGTTCAGGCAAATGATTTTAGAGATAATAAGCAGAATGTATTTTTAGGAGTAGAAACCTCCCAGAAGCAAACAAATTAGAAACCCTCTCAAAAGTTCCCAAAATGTATTTTATCTTAAAGATATGGCCCGTTTTTAGCCATTAAAAATACAAACTGCTCAATATCTCTTGAATATGTATTTTGTTCTTGCTGTTATTTGCTTTCTGTAGGGCAGTATTAGTGAGAATCACAGGGGGTTGTGGTGGAAACTGCCAACCACAAGTGGATTCTGCCCTTTTTAGTTAGTTAAAAAATTTGTTCTGTTTTCAATGAAGCTCACACAGGAATCCCTGTGAGAGTCCTAACTCAACACAGGAAGCCTAAAACTATGGTAGCCTAAAGGACAAAGACAATTTTTCCTTTTATGTAAAAGAGTTTTACAGGCCTCTTTCTCTTGACATGTGAATTTTGCTGCTTTGCCTAGTAAGTGCCTCTGTTGGAAAACTGATGTAGTGGCAGGACAAATGGCAGGACAAAATGGAAGGCTAGCAGGCTTGTTCGAAGAGTAAAAGTAGGTTGATATTAAAGTTACGCAGCTCTGTAATTTGGCTTTTTCCTGGACTTCTCTTATTCAGAGTTCCTGGGCAAAATTTACTGGTCAGAAGTTCTAGGTTTGGTATTATATAGGAATTTTACTTTACTTCTTCTTTTTCCTTCATTACCAAAGATATTAGAAATTTGGGTACATAAATGGGAGATGTAGAGGTCACAATACCTATTGGAATCAGCTTCTAGGCTTACAGCATAGGACATAGCCTTTGGCTATGGTGACTTAAATTTCATAGGGTCTGAGGTCCTCTGCATTTATGACAGCTCATTCCCGGTTTGAATGGATTATTGAAATAGAAATTTATTTCTGTTCATGGTATAGTTTGCATTTATGAAGTATATGGGTATTGGGAGGGAGCCACAGGCCACACCTCCAATGCTCTATCTGTGAGCTGAGTTCAGCAGGGAGGACTCTCTCTTTGAGAAAAGGCTGTGGGTCCTGGTCTAGGATGGGTAGTAGGGCTGGCAGTGAGTCAGGGTATGACTGAGAGCCTGGCCTCTGATCCAGGGGTTTGGAGGGAGACTGTTACTTAAGATTTCTTGGTAGTGGTGGACACTAAATAGGTTAGCTCCAACTACTATTGAGCATAAATAATTACATCAAAAGAGAGAATTAATAGTTATCAATAATTTTATCAATGGTAGTTATTAGTTTTGTTTGTATTAGAGGCTGAATAGTTCCTGTGGCGTTCCTTACTCCTGTTTTCCCATGGGATCCAGAACCAGTGTTACATATTGCTGGACCCAAGTCCAGCTGCTCACTGGTTGAAAACCAATACTTGGGAAGTGAGAGTTGGTGAAAAAGAAAATAGGGGTATTCATTGAAGGGTGCTATCATCCCCACCCAAATGAAAGACCATCTTAGGTAACTCAGACACACAAAAGGGCTTTTATAGGGAGGGAAATTGTATAGGGGTGGTGGGAATAGGCAGAAAGATAAGATCCTGGGCAGGCTCTGTCATCCAGAGCATGTCTCCTTTTCTGTTTTCTTAGCAGGAACATTGTGTCAAAGACTTCTCAAGAAGGGGCAGCCTTGGTCACAGTTACAGGTCGTCAGTGGAACTTACAGCGTTATTAGGTTCATTTATTAATTCTTTCAGTCAACAAAAATTTATTGAGATTTATGTTTGAAGTTCAGTGTCAGGTGAAGACTGACAAGTAGACAGAAACTATCCTTAAAATTTTTCCTGGAGGTGGGGATTACATTTGTGTGTGTGTGTGTGTGTGTGTGTGTGTGTGTGTGTGTGAACAACCTATAGAGTGCTCTATTTAACTGTTCCACCAGATTTGAGAATTTTAATGTATTTCACAGTCTGTTTCTTAACTTACTCTGTCCTCTCTGGGTGTTCTCTGTTTCTCCTTAGCTGCACTTCCTTTCCTCTTCCCTAGATTCACTGAGTCATAGCTGAGTGGATGTTTGCTCTGGAGAGCATTGACACTGAGTGAGAAGTGCAGGGCACATTGAGGACCCAAGCTCAGTACTGAAGAGCTGCAGACAGATGAAATTGGTCTAAATTGAAGTGTTTTAATTGTAATAGAAGAGCCAGCCCTCTGAAAAAATGTTCTTTACAATGAATCCTTTGATAAATAGAAGGATCCTTTTGTAATGTAAATAGTGATCTTTTGCTTTATTTGTTGATAAGATCTAATTATGAAGTGGGGTGAACTTACATTGTAAGAATTATTAGAATAAGACTGGAAAACTCATTACTTCAACAATGACTTGGTTGCAGTAAGAATCACATATAAGACACAATTGCAGTCTGGTTTTGAGGTTAAATGGTAAGAATGGGAAATAGCTGGCAAGCAGAGGAATTATATCACATGCTACTTTAAAAGCCATGAAGGATTTTTTTTTAATTTTCATCTTTTAGAAAATTTATTCCAGGAAAGCAGTAATGAAATAGGAATATGAGTTTTGTACTTCAAAATGAAGATGAGTTGTAATCTTAGCACATAGTTCTAGGGACTCAAGAGCTAATATAGTTGCTGTATTTTAGTATTGGCAATAATGAATACAATACTGACACTTAACAATGAACTGCTAATTTGGAGCAGTGGGAGAATATTGGTGAAATAAAATGCACAAAAGCCTAGAGTTCATCAGAAGCAGACAGCTATGTCATTAGAATTTCTTAACATTTATAGTTCCCAACTACTACTGTTACTAAATGATGAATGTAGCAGGTATAATCCAGCCTCTGGTGTACAATGAATAATGAATTGCAAGTACACACCCAGTGGCAACTGGAAATCAGCAACCTTTATTGAAGATCACAGGAAGGTGTGCTCAGTGCAAGTTTGGGCTGACAAAAATATGGTATGAACAGAGAAGTGGAGGCGGGGTGACAGGAAAGCAAAAGCACTGCACACAGCACACAGCAGGCCCCAGATAAGTCAGGCTTTTGGAATTTAAGGGGGATGTACCTCAACCCAGGTGGTTCCCCTGAATCTCTAGGTACAACTTACAGAAGTGATCAACAGGGGCTCATCTCCAGGGCTCTCAACTTGCATGCTTGTCCAAGAATTCACTCTGATCTTAATTATATGAGGTGCAGTGTTTATTCATGAACTTTAGTAAGGTTGAGTAGGGTGAAGGTGACAGAAGTTCAGGCCAGGGGATCCAACATGCATGTGTTCTCTCCTAGGACACCTGAGATCACCTGGGTGTTTGTTCTGTGATCTCCACCTCTCATAGGACAGTGGAAGGAGGAATGGCCACAGAGAGTAAGACCTTCTCTTAAGAAACAAATTAAATGGGTGGAAGGGAGTGACTTTCTCTGCTCTTCTTCTAGTTTTCTATGAAGTGTTTTCTTTATATGTCTAAGAAAAGTGGAGCTACAAAAATTTCACCATTTCTCAGTCATTTGAAGGAATGCATTATTTAGGAGTTGGTCTGTTTTTCTGTTTCAGGTCTTTTCCTTGATAAAGAATCATAGTAATATCTAATAGTTAAACAGTATCAGTCTGTATTTGTGGTGATATGTATATGAGCTTGGGGATAATCTTTTCTAAAATATGAGAAAAGACTTTTTAGTTAAGGATATAAATAGGGCTAACAAGTTAAAAAACAAAGCTCTCCCGAACAACTTAACTAGCACCTGTTTATTATTAAGCTATGAGCTAATTAGATGTAATTCTTAGATAATCAAGGTGAAGTCAGCTGTTTACTTGGAAGCACTAATTGTACGTTCCTATTGTGGGATAGAATTTAGTCACTGGACATGATATCTGGAGAAAATTGCTATTTGTGTTGTTGACATGTTTGCTTTCAATCTATTTGTTTTAATATATACCTACAATTACTGAAATATAGTTGAGATATAATGAGCACTATTCCCACTGAATGTTATATTCTGGGTTTCTTTTCTCATACTACTACATGGAAAATGTTTTTTTGTGGTAGCATGGAATTTTTCCATTATACACCATTTAAAAATAATTTTTCTATTGTCAGACATTTTCCCATTACAATAATGTAATGAAAAGTATGTACATAAATCCATCTAAATATAACACCAGAAAGAGAACTAATTTGAAAAAGATATGACCCGTTAGAAAAATTGTCCACATGGGGAGGACATGCCATTATTGCTACACTTCTATACAAAGCATATTTAAAAAATTATTTTCCAATTTGGTAAAACAAATTGTATCTGATGATGTTTGCATTTGTTGAATATTGGTAAGATTAACAATTCTCTTATGTTTACTGGTCATTTATATTTCTTCTGTGAATTGTTGTTGATGCCTTTTTACTTTTCTAGTGTACATACCTCATTAATTTTTAATGTTCTGTTTTTATGGTTTGTTTTTGCTTATAAAGACAGGGTATACAGAAAAGTTAATTTTCATGTAGTCAAATATAAGTGTTCTTTTTTGTAAGTTTAAAAAAATCTTTCAGAAATCCTATATAAAAATATACAATAACTATTCAATGTATTTCTAGTTCTTACCATTAAAAAAAAACCTTTCCCTTTAGGCTTTCTCCAACTGTGACTTCAGTGGAGATGCTAGTTCTGTGGAATGATTAGGGCTGAGAGTCAAAGGGTTTCCATGGTAAAAAATTTTGGATGCCCTAGGTTCCATAAGCTGATATTAAAACAAACAAATAAACACAAACAAACAAACACCCCCCCAACCCAGGACTTCTCAGGGCGTTTGACTTGTTAACGTGTGATTTGTTATTTTCTTTTGGGAAGGATGCAGAGCAGAGGAAAGAACTACGAGAGTTGTGTCATCAACATTCCCTGTGTATTGTCCTGAGCACTTAGTGAAACGAGTGCTCTTCAGAGCTCGCTTTGGGAAACATGGCTCCGATCCACCTGAAGTGTCATTATAGTTAGGGGATATGTGAGCCTCCTGCTTAACTTTTCTCTTAACTCATTAATCTGATGTTGTTTGAGCATCGGAGCATCTTGTAGTCTGTAACAATGGACTTACTCATTGCTCTGTGAATTTGAATTTTTTTCCCCATTTAAAGCATGTAATAAGTTTTAAAAAAAATTGCTAGGTAACATTGTGTGTTTCTGTCATGCACAGATAACTGTACAGTATGAAGCTTTTTTCCTCTTTAAGACAAGTAGAGACTGATAGGAAAGGATAAAAGAAGACAATGTAGAGAAACTGCAGGCTTGCAGCCCAACAAACACAACCTGAAGGCAGTCACACTTCCAAGTGTTATGTTAATAACAAACTGTGTTTAATAGTCAGAAACAGGGGAACAGCAGACGGGGTTAATTACAGCTTCGCATCACTCTTCTAAATAGCGGTCTCTTCACATGAGCAGCTGCTTCCTGGCACCCACGGAAGAATAATATTTCCATTGGAAACTTTCTTGTACAAAATGTGAGATTCCATTCAATAGCAATTCTAAAATTTGGGGGCTTTTTCTAAATGGTTTGTAACTCTTGGATGGTGTACTGTATTTTGTTGACCTTGAGTGGGGGCTGTGTGTTTGATTTATTTCTACTTCTGATGGAGTTCCTTGTAAGTCTTAATAAATGGCATTTTATATAAAGTACTTAAAGGAAAAATATGAACTTTCATTTAAATAAAAAGACTACCACGAGTGAAAAAGACATTATGTGATGAGCAGACATTTAGTGAGTTTGATTGTCCACCTGCTATCTAAAGTAGCCGCCTGCTTCAATAGCCTGGTCATCAAGAACGTTTAGTTAAATCTGCCACATATTTAAGGAGGACACAGCAGTTGTATAGATCAAACTTCCTTTGCAAATCTTAAAGCATTTTTCCTGTTGATGAATTCTTGGGAGATTTTATCTTCACTTGCCTGAGACATGAAAGGTAGTGGCTAAGGGACTCACCCTTGCTACTCAGCAAACGAAGCCACTTTTTCACAAATTACATGGTATCTAATGCATGCAGAATCCAATTTCTTGCTGTGGTAAATATGCCAAGGCTATTTATAACCATGATATATCCATATGTAGCAGTAGTGAGAAAACAAAACCGGATTTAAAAATGGGCAAGGAACCTGCAAAGACATTTCTTAAAAGTAGACATTATGAATGGCTAATGGATCTATGAGAAAATACTCAATGTCACTGTTCACTGGAGAAATGAAAATTAAAGCCACAATGCGGTATCTATCACCTCATGACTGTTAGGGTGGCTCTTAACAAAGAGACAAAAGTTGACAAGTGTTGGTGAGGGTGCAGAGAAAAGAGAACCTTTGTGCCCTGTGGAGAGAATGTAAATTAGTGCAGCCACATGGAAAACAGTCTGAAGGTTCTTCAGAAATCTGGAAAGAGAACCATCCTATGGTCAGCAATCCCACTACTGCATATATATCCAAGGAAATGAAATTAGTATGTCAGAGACGCATCTCCACTGCTCACTGTGGCATTATCCATAATGGCCAGAGGAAGAGTCCTCTTCAGTGTCCGTCCACGCGTGAGTAGATAGAGAACGTGTGGGACCTGGGTGCCATGGAACACTGCTTAGCTTCAGGAGCAGATTTTGACATTTGTAATCACGTGGGCCAAATTTGGGCAGCATGTGGAGGGGCAGAGTGCTCACTTCAGGGCGAGAGACAAAAGAGAAAGCAGACTGGGACCCCACAGTGCCCCCCAAGGGTACTTTCCCAGTCAATGACTTGAGGATTTCCCAGTAGACGCTTCTACCACTGCCCAACAGTTCACCTGGGCCAAGCCCTTCGCACAGGATCCTTTGGGAGATATTCACCACCCAAACACAGTGAAGTGTGAACCCAGAAGGCATTGGTATGAGTGAAATGGCCCAGGTCCAGAACAGCAAATATCACACAGTCTAACTTGTGTGTGTCATCTATGAAAGTCAAACTCCTACAAGCACGGAGTGGAAGTTATCAGAAGTTGGGGAGGTGGCTGGAGGGTAGCATGTCAGGCGCATCGGTGTTTCTGAGGCCTTTGTGCAGCATGTGGCCTATAAATAATCATGTGTGCCTCAAAATTATCAAGAGAATAAATTTGAAATATTCTCGCCACAAAAGCGACAAGTAGATGCGGAGATACTTTTGTGATTTTCCCAGTTGAGCCATTCCATAGTGAGCACGTTTTAGAACGTCATGTTGTACCCTATAAAATACACAATTATCTGTCAATTTTAAAAACAGAAAAGGAAAGGCATATGCTGTAGTAGAGGCCAGAAAAGAAGTTCACTGTGGTGGGTGATGTGAGCAGCCCGAGCAGTGAGGATCAATAGGGCACCAAGGCTGCTTTAGGAAATGTTTTTATTATGTGCCAAGATGAGACGCATCAGAGACTCACAGCAGAGCGGATTAAGGCCCTGAGCATCAGAGCTAGCCCTGCAACTCAACAGCTGTGTGATCTTGGGTGAGTCACTTAATCGTTTTTGTTTTGAAAAAAAATGGAAATAACAATAGAATTTAACACATATTCCTACTATATATCGAGCGTGCCCTAATGAAATAGATCATCTGCATGTAGGAAAGAATTGTAAAGTCTAGCATCTGACATAAAATACAAGCCATGTATATAATTTTTATTACAGAGGATGAAAGTTTTCCATCTGGTAATCAATATGTCCCCTCTCACCCCAGAGTTGGCTCACAGTTAGAAAATAGGGACCTCTCCTGCTTCTGGCCTTGCTCCTGACTTCCCCTCCCTGTCCAGCCAACCTTCCCATCTATCTGAATAGGGCTGGACATGTCTTGCCACTTTTCCCCACTTCCTGGACGGTGCTGCTGTTTCCCTGGGGTATTTGTTGACTGGAATCTCCTGACTGCTGTGGATAAACAGCTTCTGGTGATATAAACAGAAGCAACAAGCACAGACTGAGGGCAGAATCCAGTTCTCAGTTTCCATGAAAATTCATGACAGGTTTCCGTGCTTAACGAGACAGCTGAGTCCCTTGGGTTCCCACAGCATACACAGAACGGTTGATCCTTTTTCTGATAGTTAGTCTCCTCAGGCGGAAGGCATCCTGGCTGTTTATTGGAGGTGAGTTTCATGGCAGATGGTGGAAACTCCAATTAGGGCTTCCCAGGAGAGCATGAGGCCTGAACTAAAGGTGCACAGTAAATGAGAAGAAACAGCAAAGAGGCCATGGGGTGTGGAGGAGGAGATCTAGGCTCTGGATCTTGACCTTATCCTGCTCAGGATGTTGAGCTGCTGTGCTGTGGATCCAGTTTATGTCTCCATGAAACTCTGAGGTTGAAATCCTAACCCTGGGGTGATGGCATTAGGAGGTGGTGTCTTTGGCGGTGGTTTGGTCATGAGGGTAAGTGAACTGGATCTGTACATTTAGAATAGGTATAGTGGTGCATGTCAGCAATCTCAGGTCATGGGAGGCTGAGGCAGGGGGATTTCCAGTTTGAGCTCAGCTTGGACAATTTAGTGATTTAGAGACCTTGTTTTAAAAACAAAATCTCTCCTGCCATGTGAAGATACACCAAAAGACAGTGCCATCCACAAATCAAGAGTGGGCCCTCACCAGACAATGAATCTTTCTTTTCTACCTGACTCAGTTCCTTGGAGAAGCTATTCAGACTCAGGACTTTATATGTTGCTGAAGCCAAAATTTATATTTCTGGTACAGACTTGTCCTCAAGCTCTATCCTAGCCACCTGTTTAACATGACAACTTAGATTTGAGTAAGCAACTCAAAGGGAACGTGACTAAAAGTGGGCTCTTACTAGTTCTCCTTGCACTAATGCCCCCTCCCCTAGTCTTTCCCATCCTTGTAGAGGTAATTTTGTTTGTGCACATGGCTCAGAGTGGCAAAGACAATATCAACTAGTTTCTTTCTGTCCTGTCCCCTGATGAAATCCATCAGCAAACTCTGTTGGCTGTTCTTTGCAAACATACCCAGAATCCATGTTCTACCATCTTCATCTACCATCCCAGCCCTTGCCACCCTGGTCCGGATTCCAGAGCAGATTCCACAGGTCTCCTCGCTTCTCCTCAAGTCCCTTTCAGTTTGTTCTCTTCAAAGGGAGAGAGGGATGCTGTAAAAGTCACATTGGATCATCATTCTACTCCAGCCTTCCAAAAGCAAGGGCTAGAGTCTACTTAGATCTATGCAGCCCCTCGTTCTCTCTCTGACTTCCTCTTCTGCTATCCCTCCTCCCTTCACTTCAGCCCTCATGGCCCTCCTAAATATTCCTCAAACTCAGGCTGCATTTCTTCTTGGGACCTTTGCAGACATTTTTTTCCCAGCTATTTATAATGTGTTTCCCTCAGGTTCCTGCTTGGCTTGCTTTCTAATATCTTTAGTTCTTTTAAAAAATGTCACGTTCCCAGCTATTTCATTTAAAATTTTGTCCCTCTTAATGTTCTCTTCTTCTTTCCTGCTTATTTCTCTCCCCTTTGGCTCTCATTGAACCCTAACATGCTATTCTTATTTATTTCATTTTTTGTGCCTCTGTTAGATGTGAGTGCCATAAAGCCTGAGGTTGTTTTTGCTTTATTTATTGCTATCTGCTGGGAACCTTGACTCATGAGTACCTATTTGAATGGCTGTTGAATGGATGAATTTAGACCGAATAAACAGAAATACCTTGAGCATAGGCAAATGCATGAACAGGGATATCTGTGGTGGAGAATGTGCCCATGCAGTTTAAAAAAGCTTCCTAAGTGATTCTGATGCATAGGTTATTTAGGATCTGCCCAACTATGGCATTCTCTGCTCAACAGGAAGTGTTCATTTGTCTCCATTAGTCTATCTCACATACCCTGAAGATACATAGGACCATAGGGCCATCTGTCTCCTTGATTATATCTATCATCCTGGGTAAATTCCCAAGTCCCATGGCTTTACAAAGGAAGAGAAAACTGCGATCAAAGTAAATTAAAGAACGCAGAAAAGCGGCTTTTGTTTTTATTGATAACAGTTCTTGCCACATCAAGATCAAGCTGAAGGCATTTTCAGCAACACAACAAAATTAGTTCTGTAATTACTTTGACCAACACAAACCTACAATGTCTTGGGGCTATGAGTTTTAATAATATTTTCCAGAATACACTTGTTCATTTGGTCACTGGAGGAGGCCAGAACACTGATTCATTTCGGCAGACTTGAACATTTTTTGTGTCCCTGGGTGTTCTGTGATTCTGGTTGGTGCAGTTCATACATAACACACATGCACATGGGTGTGGGCACAGCCTTCATGCAGGGTTTCTCAACCTACAGAAATGGTTATAATTTTATGGTAGGTAACAAAAAGAAGGGGAAATGTGAGATACATGCTTTTTCTCACTCTGGTTAGTTGTGGTTTTATTTTGTTCCTTCTTCCTGATATAGGGGGAAGCAATGTAACTCCCAATCCTGCTAGGTATCTGAAACATCAGTTCGTGTTCTCTAAAATTGAAGAGTGAATTCTAGGAACAACGGACATTAAAAGTAAGAAAAATTTATTGAGAGAAAGAAGCTTCTGTCTAAGAGAGACAGAAGGGGGACTGGAAAGTGGGTTTCCTGGGACCCTGTTTCTCAGGGAGTTTTTATGGAGCAAAGCCATGAGGAGAGGTGGGCTCAAGGTGGGACAAAACTGCAAGACCCAATGGAAATATTAAGGTGGGCATGAGGTGGGGCACCAACCATTAATACTGATTAAATGGGGATCAAAAGGGAAAACAAGTCACATACAAGGAATTTCCCCTTTAGAATATATCAATCACTGCTATCTGTCTCTAGGGGAAGTGTTTATAATGCTAACCAGTGAATGTGCCTTAATTGTTCTCTACGATGGCTCCTCCCTGTGTTGGCTCCTTGAGGCCTGGCTCCTGGAGGACCAGGGCCTTGAGGGTGGCCCTGTCTAACTGTCTGTGAGATATCTAATTAACTTACCTATTTACAATATTCCTGCTCTTCAGCCCTTCACCATGTATAATACTCTGGTCATAAGGGCTCCCTCCCCTGAGCCAGGCCTGCATTTGACTTCCTGACTCACTATAATCCTTCACCTTAATGCCAGCCTCCCTCATCAGCTACGGGAGGAGAGAACAGGAACTGAGCAGCTGTACCTGGAAGTGAAAAATCTCCACGGGCTCAGTGACCTACATCTTCTCTCTACAGCAGTTGTTGGCTCAGCCCCTCCTCCACACATGGAAGACATTCAAACCCTCTTCTGTTTATTCTGCCAAGAGTCTGCGTTGGATAGTTCCGTCATGTCTCAGGATGTGTCAGGAGCAGTTTGAAGTTCCTACTCGTTTGGTGGGTCGGGATTCTGTGCCGGTATTGTGGGATGTCTCCCTCTGTCTTCGCAGTTCTCTTCACCCCTGCCCAGGATGTAGCCCTCTCCTTCCCAGGCCCGTGACACGGATGGCTAGTGCACCTGTTGTGGGCAGCAAAGAAGACAGCAGAAAGGAGAGAGAAGCTAGGCTTGAGAAGGGTGCCAGGTAGCACAATTACCATAAGAATTTGGCAGTTAGACACTGAGGAAGACAGGGACTAGAGGGACTTGGTGTGCGGGCTCCCCCACTCACCTGACAGGGAGATAAGAGACAGCCCCCCAAGAACTTTTTTTTTTGGTACTGGGGATTGAATTTGGGACTTGTGCTTGGGATGCAGGCAGCAGAACCACCGAGCTAAATCCCCAGCCCACCCAAGACTCTTATTTAATACGTAAGACATGCATACACACACCTACATATACACACATGTATGCATGATCTCACTTTAACATCAGTATAGCATTGCATCAGATACACATGTATCTTTATGTAATCATTAAGTGAGCTGCCTCCCTTGAAAAGATTTCTATGGACTTATTAAAATGTAACTGGCAAACTTTTTAATCAGAGACATGGCAGACGCCTCTGGAATGGCCAACCCATGATTCTATCCGTGACAGGAGATGCATGGAGCTCAGAGAGTTAACTCAAAGCTGCGAAAGAGATCAGGGATGCTAGGGATGGCAGGAACATGGAATGCCTGCTGAGGGAAGCTGCAGGCAGTGAGTAGAGCTGGCTCAAGAGAGTATCTCTTTTGGCGATCAGCAAGACCACAGGGGCAGGGCTGCCCAATCCCAGGGACCTCATATTCCCCAGCCCCAGTGTACCCCAAGTGCCAGACAGGAACTGCATGATTTAATGTTTTTCTATTGGGCTTCAATCTTGCCTTGGTAAGGTGGCTCTATTCCTTCCTCTCAGAATAGGAATGTTTGTCCTGTAGCATTATATCTTGGAAATATGCAACTTGTTCTCTTGATTTTTACAGGGTCTCACAATTGAGTTTAACTTGAGTCTCAAAGGAGACTTTGGATTTGGATTCTTGAGCAATGCTGGAATGATTAAGACTTTGGAGACTCCTTGGGAATGGACTGGATGCATTTTTCATTGTGAAATGGACATCATCTTTTGATGATGACAAGTAGTTATCCACTTCTTTTAAGACTGCATCTATGTGAGCTTTCTGTTCTCTTGTTTAATTTTTCCCACCTCTAAGTCTCTCTTATGAGTATGTATTACACCTAGAAGCTCTGTGCAGTATTGACTAATAGCATTTATGTTTGGGTAAATACGTAAGAAGCCAGTTGTTGGACTATAGAGGCTCAAGGTTGCCTTTTTGGTCACAAGCATCATCCTTTAATGTTGTATACAGTCTTTGGGGATAAATTCTGACAGAGTCTGCTTTAGGTTGGCAAAGGTGATGAGAGGATCTTTTCTTACTTCCTCCTCCCCAAGTCAGACTTCAGACTTCTCCTCACCTCCACTGCTGCTTTCTCATAATTATGTTTGGGCTGTGACCTCATCTGGCTATTTCATCTGTCAGTAAGTGCTTATCCATCTTCAGCATTCCATTCATGTTGCTCAGTCCATTATAACGATCCATCTGCTCTCTTGGGTATGTTGCTTGGCCAGGGCTGCCATAACAAAAACCACAGATTAGGTGGCTTAGACAGTAGACATTTATTTTCTCACAGTCTGGGTAGGTGAGAGTGCCAGCAGGGTTGACTTCTGGTGAGGCCTCCCTCCTGGGCTTGCAGACATTTACCTTCCCACCATGTCTTCACACAGGCTGTGCACACACTTCTAGTGTCTCCTCTTCATTAGGCCTATTGGATTGTAGTCTTACCCTTGTGAGCCTTAACTACTTCTTCAAAGGCCCTATGACCAAACAGTCATCTTGGTGGCTTCAACATATGAATTTTGGGGAACTACAGCTAAGGTTATAGTAATGGAGATCTCAGAAGCTCATGAACTTAAACTGAACTTCCTCTTTGTGTAAGAAAACTGGGCTGTGATGCTGGATTATTTGGGGGCTTGGCACTCTCAGAACAAGCGCTGGAATCCTCAAGAGAGGAAGTCTATGAAAAAGAGTAAAACGACAAGCATTTGGGACACTGAACTGAAGAAAGAAAGACCTTTCAAAGAGAGTGAAAAAGACAGAGCATTTGGAGCTGAAGCATGTGGCTTTCTGGGGAATGTTGGGCATGAGGGCTCAAGGGTTCTCTAAGAAGTGCGAGCCAGGAGTCCACTGTAGAGATGGGCAGGAGATACAGCACAGCCCAGGTATTTTCCCTGAGTAGAGCAAGGGGCTTGGAGGTGCAGCATTCCAGGGAGCCAGCTGGTGGAGTCAAGTCACAAATTGCTGTTCTCCTGTTTCTGAGTATAGCTCTGTTGTGGTTCTTGGCTAGTAACCTGGGACGCAGCAGTTGCAGTTTATTGGGCCCCTGGATTTGTTCAGCTACTGTAAACTTCAGGACTCCGTAGTTATCATAAACAAAAATAATTTAAGTAGGCCAGTGGAAGATGACGTCAGCCTTTAGCATCTTGTAGCAAAGCTCACTCCTCTCCTCAAAACAGTCCACTGTTTGGGTGCAGATTGCTTTCACGAAGTAATGTCATGCAAAGCAATTACAAAATTAAAGAAAACACAGTAAGTGGCTAAAATACCTCAGACTATAAAACAGAAGATTGTTTTCACTAATTTTCTAGTAAACTCTCTGCCATTTACATTTCAGACTCAGTATTTAAGGTAACTTTGGTTATGATATTATATTAGTACATTAATTCACAACAGAAATATATCTTTACTTTGGTCATACTTGGGAATCTCTAGTATCCCAATGTGCTTTTCAAGGGAGGGGTAGAGTTCCAGTTCTGACAATGTAAAATTACATATAATGAAAGGATAAGAAGAAATGAAAAATAAATCCTAGTGACTTGAAATTTTGTTGTAAATTTTTCTTGAAATTTTGTTTTGTTTTGCTTGGTTTGGTATATGGGATCGAACTCAGGATCTTGCAATTGGGAGGCAGGTGGCGGAACCACTGAGCTGAATTCCCAGCCCTTTTGAAATATTTTTATGATCTAGAATTTTCAAATAGGTTTATTTTACCAAGATTAGTAAATATAAATGTATTTTATGCTCATACATTTCTAAATGCTCCTACTTCTGTTTTTAAAACTCATTTGACACCTCAAGAAGAATCAGAATACACAATTTTCCTATTTTGGGATAAATTTCCCAGCTCTCCAGTGATATTGTTAGCTTTCTGAGGGACAGGACTGTATCACATTGAAGCTGAAATTAAATAACAAATATTATTGTGCATCTCCTGTGTACTAAGTTCTATGCTGGGTACTTGGGGTACAATGGCACACCAACTGTGGTTCCATCACCACTTACAGCCCAAGTAGAGAGAGAAGCACGCAGAAAGACAATTTCTAAATAGCACAGATCCCAAGACAGCCATGCAGACAGTAGTTGTCAAGGCTTTGGGCATCAGGGCTCCTTCATACTTGTGAAAATAGTTGAGGATCCCATGGAGGTTTCGTTTATATGAGTTGTAGCTACCAACCTGTCAGTTAGATTTTAAAATGGATACCGAATAGTTTCTCTAGTGTGAGAAACTGAAATTGTAAATAAGGACCAAAAGGCATAACAGATAATGTGAAATAGGAAGAGAAGGGACAAAGGAGAAGGGGAAATGGGAGGGGTAGGGAAAGGAAAGAAGGAATGGAATTTACATGAGAAAATGAAAAATAATGGAAACAAAGTCTTTGTAGTTAGGGAGGGAGGGAAGGGTTGAAGGGATGGCAGGAGAATGGGGAAAAAATAAGAACCAAGATGGATTATGTAA
Organism: Fukomys damarensis; assembly: GCF_012274545.1. Lineage (NCBI taxonomy): Eukaryota > Metazoa > Chordata > Mammalia > Rodentia > Bathyergidae > Fukomys > Fukomys damarensis. Next base: position 11,175,021 of record NW_022900926.1, on the reverse strand, counting down.
AGGTACATATTTTTAACAATGAATGTCATATTGTATACATTAAATGTACCAGTAAATTTAATTAAAAATAAAATGGAGACATTTAAAAATAGTAATTAATTTATATGCATATTATGTTAATATAAAATTATTTTATGAACAGTAACCCCATTTTCAAAAATAGTAAAAATGGCATTGTTTTGCATTTTTGGAAATAATTATATTTCCATATCTGTGCCTGCATTCAATCCAGTGCAATAAAATTTTTTGCTCTTCTTTGTTTTTTCTTTTTTCTTTTTCCTTTTTTTTTGAGACAGCCTTGCTTTATGGTTCAGGCTGAACTTGAACTCACTATGTAGCCCAGGCTTGCCTGGAACTCGAAGTGATCCTCTTGCTTCAGCTTCCTAAGTGCTAGGATTATAGGTGTGCACTACTATGCAAGGCTGTTTGTATTTCTTTTGTTTCAAGTAGATGAAGAAATTCTGGCTTCGTGTAGCTAGGTGACTGGGAAAACCAAGGATATTTTATTCTTTTTTTTGTTTTCTTTTTTCTGAGACAGGGTCTCCCTATGCAGTTGAGGCTGGCCTTGAACACACTGTGTAGTTCCAGGTAGGTCAGGAACTCATGGGGGTTCTCCTGTCACAGCCTCTCAAGTTCTGAGATTGCAGGCATGTGCCACCACACCTGGAAAAGCAAGGATATTTTAATGGAATTTTCATCATTCTGTATATTCTTTGATAACACATCGAAATTCAATAAATAATAAACTTTTATAGTCCTTTTTCATGGTTGGTGAACACATTTCAGACCTATTCACTAAGAAAATCTCAATATATTATTATTAACTAGACAATTTGCATTCTTCATTTCCTATCTTTGTTCTTTTATTTCTTTCTCTTGTCTAATTGCTGTGGCTTGTGTTTCCAAAATTATATTGAACAGGAGTGGTGATAGTGGACATCCTTGTCTTGTTCCTGATTTTAGAGTGAAGGATTTCAGTTTTTCACCATTTAATATGATATTGGCTGTTGGTTTTTTATAGTTGGCTCTTAACAGATTGAAGTAGAGACTGTTTATTCCAATTTTTTGTAGGGTTTTTAATCTTAAATGTGCGTTGGATTTTGTCAAATGTTTTTTCTGCATCTATTGAGATAATCATATGGTTTTGTCCTTGGCTCTATTAATGTAGTGTATTACATTTATTGATTTGCATATGTTGAATCATCCTTGCATCCCTGGGATGAATCCCACTTAGTCGGGGTGCATGATCTTTTTGATGATCTCCTGCATTCTATTTGCCAGTATCTTATTAAGGATTTTTGCATCTATGTTCATTAGTGAGATTGGCCTATAGTTTTCTTTTTTGGTTGGGTTTTTCTCTGCTTTGGGGACGAAGGTGATGCTTACTTCCAGGAATGAATTTGGGAGTATTGTTTCCCTTTAGTCTCCATGCTGTACACGGGGTCTTTAGGAATTGTTTGTATAACTGAAACATCGCATCTTGAAACCTTAATGTTAAGTGAAATAAATCAGATACATAAGCTTACATATCAACATATGAGAAATTCAAAGTATGAATAAAAAGAATGATAAAAGATAGATATAGGAGAGGAAGCTGTTTTTGCAAGTAGGAAGGGAACCAAGAGATAGGCACAGGGAGGAAGGAGGAAAAAGAACTGAGATGTGCTGTGAACATGTGCCCACTTCCCCGGAGGACCGTAATCATTCCGCACTGCGAGCACGTACTAAAAAAACAAAACAAAGCAAAACCCGAAAGCCCCTGAAACGTTGCGTTCTTTGAGCACCACTTCTTCATTCCCCTCTTCTTAGCTTCTGCTAATCACTCTCCTGGTCTGTCTTTCTCACAGTTTGGATTTTTAGATTCTGCAGTTACAGGAGATCATGCAGTGCTTGCCTCTTTGTGTCAAGCTTGTTCTCCTGTCCTCTGCTTGCATCCACTCTGTCACAAACAGCAAGATTTGCTTTTGCGTGAGAGGCGGACGTGGAGTCCATGGTGTATAAATGCCATGTTTTTTCATTTCCACAATTGTTGCATTGATTTCCATCCTCCCTGTGGGGCAGGGTTTCCTTTGCTCCAAATCCTTGGCAGAATTGACCTACTGCCTTTGTGTTCCTGACCGTCCTATTAGGCAGGAGTTGATGGCTCACTGTGATTTTGAGTTGCATTTCTTTGATAATTAGTGATGTTCGGCATCTTTTCATACTTCTGCTACGGGATTTAGATAAGTAGTAGCTTCTTAAAGATTAACTGCAATATGAAATCTGAAACCGTATCACTGAATTTTTGGACTGTTCAGCACTAAACTGTAGTTTACACATTGAGTTGATCTTTTTCTTATGTACCATTTTTGTGACAGTGCACTGGCCATTTGGAAAATGCAATTTTCATTGGATTATGCAGAAATTTTCAGATATTGACCAACTTCATTATGCAATATTAAAAACACATTCATATCATCACTGGTCTAAACACCTGTTGGAAATATCTTTAAGGATGAGGAAACTAATTTGTTAAATGTTTATTAAAATCCTATTTTTTCCTCTCAGAAGCCCAAATTTTCTCACTGACAATGAATATCACCGATAGCTTTCCTCAAGGTGTCAGACTTAGTCTGCTCATTTGAGAAAACATCTGCCAGTTATGCTGGTCTGCATGAGTATAATATGCCTGTCCGTTTTTCTTTCAAATGAAAGTGCTATTCCCTGACAAAAATGGCTTCTGCTGGAAACTCAGACAAGTGCACATTTTCAAGGCAACTCTCAAACCTTAATATGCTTTATGTTCTATCTCATTTAGAGTTGCAGAAATTAAAAGTTGCATACTAGAAGGCTAGAACTGAAAAAAAAATCACTATTTTTCACTGCGAGTGTGGAACGGTAAAGGTTGCAGTGACTGCTGCACACTTTAGTGCCACTGCCTTGATTCACGCTCGACACAAGCAGCTGTACCCGGTTGCTTTAGATCATCAGAGCAAAGGCCAACACAGTGGAAATGGCAACTGAGGCGTCAGGATTAGTATGAAAATAGTTCTGTCCTTGTAGACCCCATAAAGTGACCTCAGAGTCTTTAAGAACCACTGGTGCTGGGGAAGATAGGGGAGACTCAGACTACCTGGCTGGGTTACAGAAAGGAGGGAGAGGACACTGGTTCCTGGGCAGATGAGTCCCCAGCAGCTCATGGCAGAGGTTGATCAGTGAAAGAAGGTAGAGGATGGTGTGGCGAAGGTGCACTGCTTCATATTACCATATAATAAATCATCACACACTGTGCAATAGGGCAGCACCTGTTTATTGACCCCTGCTCAATCCTGTGAGGAGCTCTGCATGGCCTGCCTGGATCCTCCCCATTCAGTCTCAGGAGCTGTGTTCTTAGCTGACTGTCTTCCGAGCTCACGTGACTGCTCGAGGAAATAAAGAGGATCCCTTGTACGATAAGGTCCCTTTTCTTGCTGGTTGTCAGCCAGAGCTTTTCTCAGCTGCTGGGGGCTGCCTGTGATTTCCTATTTCCTGGCTGTCTCCAAAGCATGGTGGTTTGTTCCTTTAAAACCAGCAAATGAATTTGTGTTCTGATCTACTCTTTCAGAAAGGGCACAGTCGCTTTTCAGGGTTTATCTCCTTAGGCCAGAGTCAACTTGTTTGGGACTTACACCTGTTCCGTGTCACAGGACCTAATCATCGTCACATGTACATGGCAGGGGATGGTATTATACAGGTGTGCACTCCAGGTGAGCCTTGCACGAACCCCTCAGATCCTGTCCACCACCAAAGCACATGAGGACAGTTGACAGATTTAAAATTAGGGGATATCACAGCTTTGTTAAGTGCCTGCAGTGCACCCTTGAGTTATGACCAGCCTGACATAAGAACACCTTAGATTATGACCAGGATTTTAGTTTTAATTTAGAAAGTTTTGAGTTGTGACCTGAATGTCAGCTGCTTGTGCTTCCAGATGCTTCAGATACAGATTTAACCCTTAAAGAGTTCTGGAAGGAACATGACAGCATCCTTTCCCGTGTGGGGTTGACTGAGAACTCCTGGGCCAGGCTCTCTCTAAGGACTGTGAGATTGGCCTGTATATGAGAGAGACTGTGAAGGCCGTGTAGAGGAGCCTGAGCCTTCAACTGACCAACTTGAGTTACAACCAGCCCTTGTGAACCAACTGAGCTCGCAAGTCAAGGGTGCAATGCATTTTCAGTATGAATGAAGGGCAGACTAGGGGAGGGAATGGATCAGACGGGGAGAGAACAGTCACCCACTCAGAGTTGTTCTGCTGGCTGTCACCCCGACAGCCCCCTCAAACCCTTCAACTTCCCATCCTCAGGGCTTTGTGGCCTCCTGAGGATGGTCCTGAGGGAGAGGGGCGCTGTCTTCCAGATTTCACGGGGGAACGTTTTCAAACTGTTTCAGAAGGAAGTCTGAGCTGTCTCATTACCTAATTTGGAAAGGAAGAAGGTCCTCTGACCTTAGGCATCATCAGACTGCAATTCAGATTCAGCGCTACATCTGTGGAAGGGATTCTTCCAGACCTGATCACGCTGGCTCCACATCTGCTGTGCTGTGTCCTTATCCAGCTGCTCACCGCCACCCTCCTGGCCCCACTTGATCTGCTCACAGTGCCTCCACAAGCGTCTCCACCAAGGCTGCGCTTTTAGTTAAGTCACTCATCTTACCTCCGAGTCTGGGAGGGCTCCCAAGTCTCCAGCAAAGCTAGAATTTCTGATCAGGGATGCACAGGCAGGCCTCTGATGAGCGATGCCCGTTATTCCCAGTGCATCTTCCTCCTTTTTTGGCCCAGTTTTGTTGATCATGAAGCACCAGGTGGGAGCTTGGTGAATTTCTTTCTTTTTTTATTTTCGCCTCTGCTCTGTGAAGTCAGACTCCCCAGAGTTTCTGAACACATCCGGGTAGTCATTTACATGGCTTTACTAGGATGGCTCAGTTCAGCACAAGTGATCAGTAAACAGGAGGAAGGAATGCAGGGACCAAGTGAGAAACCTAATAAAAAACAACGCAGGGAAATACAAAATGGTTCTTTGCGAGGTTGTTCTTTAACTTTGATCAAAAATAAAAGTGGAGCTGCATCCAGATACTCTTCCCTTTTGAGTTAAATCATTTCCTCTTCAGCTCCTTAGCATCTCCCTCCCTCCTTCCATCCTTCCTCGCTCTCTTCCTTCCTTTCCCTCCCTCCCGTCCTCTCCCCTGTTTTCTGGGTCCCTTTCTTTTCCTCGCTCCCTCCCTCTTCCCTTCCTTGCTTCCTCCTTTCTTTCCTCTCATCACACCCTAGTGGTGATTGGCATTGGAGCTACAGAGATGAACGTAAGAGTATTAGTCCTGTGAGAAGCATTGTTCCTAGGAGAGAAAACGTGAAAACTCACAGCTCAGTGTAACGTAAATGAGCGGGCAGGCACTTCTTCCTCAAGGGTGTTGTGTGTGGGCAGCGGTCTCGGAGGACTCCGGACTCCGCATTCCAGCAGGGCAGGAAAGATGAATATCTTCTAGGCAGATTAGTGCAAGGCTTCCCAGGAAGGGGATCGTATATACAGAGCATGAAATTCTGAGGCAGTGACAGCTAATTACGGATTTAACTTAAGTTGATTGTATCCAGCTACTTAGTCATTTTAATGCCACTAGATTCTAGAAAGATTTCCGGTCATTTATGCATGCATACAACTACAATAAGAGAAACCAAAATGAAAAATTAAACAAGTGGCTGAGAAAATCAGTATTGAAAAAAATTATGGTGCAAAACATATGAAGGCTGTACTGGATTTAGCATACAAAACATATGTACAATTCTTTGCTTGCCAAAGGAAGGCCATAAATTTGGATCTAAGCCTTTTGGTGCCAACTCAGAGAGAGAGAGAGAGAGACAGAGACAGAGACAGAGAGATGCAATCAATTCTGACATTCGCTGTCCATGAGATCAATGAGCCAATTGTTCAGGGACAGCTCGGCTATTCCTGGCATTGAGAACAAAGAGGAATTTCTCTCCAGGGTCTGCAGTGATGTCCTAGGCAGCATCTTTATAGCAATTCAGGACCGAGGGTCATAGAGTGATTTCTTACAATGCTTTCAAAGTAGGCTGATGACATATTTCCAAGGTACCAGTGAGTAAAAGTATTTCTGCATTACTCAAGGTTAAACACTCTGTCAAGCCCTTTTACTGTGTCTTTTCCTTTTCAAGCCATGAGAAGGATGAAATTATACATATTATAGAGTTTCTTTTCTTCTGGATACAATTCTTGTAGTGATAATACACAGCATATGTTTAATTGTCCACTTCTCTAGGTGTTGGTTTTATAGTCTTTTAACTTGGCCCTTTAATTAATGCTTATAGTAATCTCACCAACTTATCAGTCAATTTATAATTATTTGCCCTATTTTCTCTGTGAGATAACGAGACCTTTGCAAGGGTGGAAGGGTTCATGGTTTATTGTCCTGAGGCCGGAAGCTGTGGGTATCCAGCTGGGACAGGTGACTGAATACTTTGGGGTGATATGATCTGGCTTTTAGTTGTTTCCTTTCCCTCCCTTTAATAAAGTCATTTCTAAATCCTTTAATCTTTCCTGGTCTTATTGTCTTAGGGAACATTGCCTAGTACATTCATTCTTTGATTAGAAGCCTTTGCAACTTTTATTTTCCCATCTCCCACATTCCACACCATTGAAATTGTATCTAAAAACAAAGATTAAAAAAACATTGCAGATTTGTGGACAAAAAAATCATAATCATCTTGGTCATTTTCAGATTTGACATATTTATCAAAGTGTAAATCTGAAAGGCTTTAACTACAAGATAAAAGGACCTATAATTTTAGTATTAAATTAACTCTGTGACATGAACTGGCTCTTAGTAGATTTATACTGTTATTTCTTTCCACCTGTAAAAATTTATGATTTAAAAAAAATCTATAATACTTTGAAAAATAAGTCTTAGAGACTAGTCAAAATAGTGCTTATACCTAAATGTACCAATTCCACATTAAACTCTATGAGGGACTATTTGTGAGAGAGCCAAAGAGAGCGCTTTAGAAAACAATTCATAAAAGCAAAGTAAAACAATAGGCAGCTGTGTCATAAGGTTCCACTGGGTAGCAATTCTAAGCTATAATCCCCGCTGTACGAAGGGTGAGGGGTGTACTGAGGGGTGGGCTCTTTATGAGAAGACTGCAAGTGATACACAGCAGAGCTGCTGCTTAATGAGAGGGCAGCTAAGGGGAGCACTTCTGTGCTGGTTGACCTTAGTACTCCAACCAAGGGGCTTCCCAAGGCATAGATGGACACTTCCTCACCAAAGACCTACTCTAACCTGCTTAATGAGCTGGTGTAAAATTAATAAGAGCAATAGCCCAACATCCCTCAGAAAATAATGAACACAAGACAAGAATGGAAGTTGTTAATAATGTAACATAAAACATAACCAAGAAGCCTACAGGTTATAAAGTGGAAATAAGTAAAGGTGAACCAAATGCCAAAAGCAAAATCTTTTCATTCAGAGACTGCCATAGCAAGGGAGCTGGCCACTGTCTTGTGCATTTTAGCAGAGATCCGAACACAGACTGAAGATAGGGAAGCTTTCTAGTGAGAAAGAGGAAGGCTTCAGGTATGCTCTGGCAGAAGGCTGATGGCCCGGGGAGGCTGAGGTTGGGCTAATGAGAAGTAGGGCATTCCATGTTATTGTCAGGGGAGCATTATTTGGTTTTGTCAGGTTGGCTTTAACCTAGATATGGGAACACAAATTAGGAATACTGTCAGTTATGAGTAAAATCCTGGCCATTCTGGGACAATAGTTATGGAAGTTTTTAGCTTTCTGGATTGTTATAAGCGTTTGCAGTCTGGCTGTACTAGTCTGTTTTCATTACTGTAATAAAACACTCGAGGCTGGGTCCTTTAAAAGGAGAAGAGGTTTAGTTAGCTCATGATTTGGGAGGTTGACTGTCCAAGATCAGTCTGCTCTACTGACTCTGGTGAGCATGCCCTTGTTGACATGACAATGGTGAGAGCACTAGGAGACTAGAAGCATATAGCAGTGGGTTGTTCGTTCATCACATCTCACTCTCATGAGAACAATCAGCTCACTTTGCAAGACCAGTATCAACCTCTTCCCAGGGCCATGCCCTCCATGACCTAATAATCCTCTAGGATCCACCTTTTTTTTTTCCAGTATAAGAGACTAAACCAGGGTCTTCACACATCCCTGGCCTCTTTTTATTTTTTATTTGGAGAACTCTTAGATGTTCTACCAAGCCCCACACATCCATCACCTGAACCCTTGGGCAGAGGCTCCTACAAGTCTAACCCACAGCAGGCGTCTCTCTGGGCTCTTACTGCCAAAAAGGGGCTGGTTTCCTGGGCAGGTTGTAGCAGTTGTGGGTTGGCAATCTACTTTTACCTATGGTTTTTCCACTGGCGATTTGTATATTCAGTTTCTCAGAGTTCAGAAAAGTCTTCTGTCTCCATGAACTTTGGTATATGGCTTCTCAGCTCTGCAGAGATGATCAGGCCTTGGGAGTAGAATGGTTTGCACATAAGAGGCAAACAAAACTGATTTTTACTCATCAACTTACCATGGAAGTAGTCTTTTCTCAGTAGACAAGCTTGTCCAGTGAATCCAAATAAAAGCTAGAAACTGTCTTGCTCTCCAATGATGGTGGAGGTGGTGGAGGAGGGATGGGTGTCATATCATTTTAGTTTGTTCTCTCTCCTCCTCTGCTTGCCAAATATTTCAGCTCCGGGGTGGTTTGTACAGTTTTAAAAGGCTTCTCAGATGATTCCTGAATAGGCTCTGGGCTACTGGTGTTCTCCACGCCCACACCCACGCCAAGCCTGGGGAGTAGGGGAGAGCTCTTTCTCTCTCTGGTTATGGGACAAGCCTGTCCTCAAGTTCTTTGGGATAAATGCTGACCCCATTATTTCCATTACTGTTGATAGGATGATATCAGAAACATGTGAAAAAGTTCCTCAGTGTCCTTTTCCTCAGATTAGAGGAAGAAGAAGGTGAAAGAGATTCAGTGTTGCGCAGTAGGAATACAAAGAACACTGGGAATGTTGTTTCTGTCTAGTATTGCCCATCCCACATTAACAATAATCCACTCATATTTCTGTTGGAATGGTTTATATTTTTCTCAATCCAAAAATAAGCATGGCCTGTTGCATTGTGTAGACTCTTACACTAGAGGATGTTTTGGGCTGTCCTAATTTTTGCACCAAGTCCATAGATGACATAGGCTGAGATTTAGTATGAATCTCTTCTTTGTCCTGCTGCACTTTCAGAAAAGCACACATAATATTTATAAGAAAAGTTACGAGCAGATACTTTGTGCCTCTTCAGTCTAAGGGTTTGTTTTAAAGATATATTTGCACAAAGGTATAACTTTTAAAACACTGTACTCTTAGGACCCACGTGAGAATTGCAAAGCATTGATAATAATCCAAGGAAAAGTAAACCACTTGGAAGGGCGGCAATTTCCATGGAGCACAGAGTGTCGTCAAAGGAACTTGAAGGAAGCCTGCATGGTGATGTTGGCTGGAGCCATAGCCACATTGGAGATGTTTCTCAGATGTTGAAATGTGTGACAGGAAGCTCACTTACAAATGGTTGGTGCAACAACCTTAAAATATTAGTGAAAACTAATGTATTCATATTGGAATTTCTATGACCAAATGGTATCACCTATAATTCTTACTATGATATTAGCTACCAGCTGATGCTGAACATTTGGATATTGAATAGCTGCTATTTGCAGAGGGTGATGAGGCCTGGGACTGCAGCTCTTAAGGCCCTAAATTACCTTGTTAGATTGGCTTTGCTGACTATATCTTCTCATATACTTCAAGTTGAGCATTTTGTTCTGCCCTAAACACTTTACTTGATTTCCTACTTTACAGGCTGCTCTACTCCTGGAATTCTATTCATATAAAATGTCTTTCGACCATAGCACTTGCCTTGTGAATGTATTGCTTTTTATTACATTGTGACTCAAATTTCATACCCACCCACCCACCCATCCATCAAGTATTTTACCTTATTTTTAAGTTCAAGGTACTGTCAAAGATAAAGAAAATATCGCTGTGTCATTATCCTTTGTGAGATTCTTTCTGAGGACCCACCTCAGCCCAATGTGATGATGCTTCTTCCTCATCGGATGACAACTTGTAGAACTTTATACATTTTACCTTACATCATGGCTCATTCTGAAATTAGAGGTCTGGGCTTTAAACTCGCACTTACTTTTAATCCCTGCACTGTCTGCTTTATTACCTTGTATGGAATGGTCAGTTAAGGAATATGTGCTGTGTACTAACTGGAAAGGACTTGCAGTTATTTACTCTGCTCTTCAAGGGCTTTTATAATTTACCTCCCATTCTTTCTGGAAAGTTCTTTCTCAAATAATGCTCTAAAACATTTGTACATGTATTTTTATGCATTGTGATCAACTAGGAGCTCTTCTATTTTGTTTCTGTTGGTTCTGATTACTTTCCTGGGGTTATGCTAGGAGTGTCTGCTGAAATAACTCAGTTTCTGTAATTCTTTGCAAGATAATGTCAGGGAACTGAGAAAATGCTCAGACTCTAAATTTGGAGCATCAGATACTGAAACTGACCTTGGAGTTATCCAGGTACAGAGGACTTGAAAGCATAATAGTGCGATAATCAACTCTGCACAAACTGTATAAACCTGAGCTCATCTCTCAGGAAGTCAAAGAATGAAATCGTGAACAATAGGAGGAAGTTCGGAGAATGTTCATTGGAAATAGTAAGGAGAAAAATAGCTCCTGGTTTTGAGGAGGGGAGTTTTTTTGAGGTGCTTTCTTTGCTTTGGTCTTATATAGTTAGACGGAGCTTGGGAACTTGTTTTAAACAAGTGGCTCTGTGAATTTAGAATAACCAACTGGGGTTTAGGCTTTGAAATGGAGGGTGTAAAGAAAGTCAGTTACTCAGCTGGCCAAGTTTAAAGGAAACTGTGTTTAAAGGAAAACAATTACTCTGCCTTTCTAAGTTCTTCCACGCCCAGTCCAGAAGTACAGTGGAGCTGTCAACTAACTTAGCATATTCTGCCTAAGAAGGTTTTCCTGGGAAGAAGAGTCCTTGTTTGCTCATTCTTATACTAACGTTTTATCGTTGTTCCCGAGTTTGCTTTTACATTTCTAAGATTAGCTAACTGCAAGGCTAGAAATGGCTCTTAACTAGGTGTGTGTGGTATTTTCTTTGTGTCTAGCTGAGACTATCTTAGGTCAGTTCCTTTTACAGTAACTTGTGTAAGAAATGGTTCTTTTGGGGGGAGAAAAAAATAGGACACAAAAATCTGGGGTGCATTTTATGAAAAATCACAGAACTGGATAGTGAGTGAAAGGTGGTACAGGTCACGTACATAGAGGTGGTAACACACAAAAACGTTTAATGAGCAAAATAATACAAAATCGGGTTCACCCAATTATGGGTTTTGTGAGAAAGCAGAAACTAGAGAGAAAAACAAGAGTAGGCAAAGAAAACACAGAGGGCCTTTTCCTAAAAGCCCTGATAAGCCATGGTAAATACTAAGAATGTAGGATATTCAGGAGTGGATGCAGTCAGAAAAATAAGACAAATATTATAGTCAAGGGTCTAATAAGAAGGCGAAGAAAGTCTAAAAGGAACCAAGGGAGAAGACTGTGGATTTGACCCAGTGGATGTCAGATGTCTTGCTGCAGCAGAGAGAGCAATGGTAGGGAAAATGATGAAAATGATACCAGGTTGCAAAGAACCGGAAATGAATCCAAGAAAAGCACATTGCAGTAAGGAGTGCAAGTAGTATGCTCCGGGTATAGGGTTTTGAAACAGAAGAGATATAAGATAGAAATACGGTTAAAGTTAGATGAATGTAGTATATAGGGGCATAGGAGAGATTTTCAAAAGTTAAGCAGTAGTTATGATTTCTTTAAATTTGATGGCTGAGATTAAGCAAAAAATCATTAAGCATTCTGATAATTGGATGACTTGCTCTGAGAATTTTCCTACATATTTTTTATGATATATACATACACATATATACTATTACATATCAAGTTTATTTGACTTAAAAATACTGAATTAAGAGTGACTGCAAAATAGAGAGAATTTAGCCAGAGAGACTTTAGCCATGAAACTTTAGGATGTGATGGATGTATTTGTGGCCCTGCTGTTGGTGACAGTTTCTCACACTCAAGTTCTGCACATTAAATATGTATGGCTTTAGCTGGGCGTGTTGGTGCATGCCTGTAATCTCAGCAATCAGGAGGCTGAGGCAGGAGGATCGCTGTGAGTTCAACACCAGCCTGGGCTACATAGTGAGTTCCAGGTCAGTCTCATCTACGTAGGAAAAAACCAAAAAAAAAAAAAAAAAATGTATGGCTTTGTGTGTCACACCTCAAAAAAGTGTTTTTCAGAAGGAGAATTATCTTGATTTATTCTCTAATGCAGATATCTACTTAGATCCTGTGTGTCATTATCTGTGTGAGATCAAACTCTTCTCCGTTCTGCTGCCAGTGTTGGTCCTGCTCACCTGCGGTCACAGTGTTCCTTTGAGTTTCTGTTTCTGCTGAAATAGTTCAGTTCATTTGCTGCCCTGTAACACAGTTTACAGAACAGGTAAAGTGCTCAGACTTTCCACAATTTGCACAGTGAAGCAATAATATACAACCTTTGCTCCCAAAAGGTTTCTAGGGGGGCAACAGGATTTGCTAATGATTTCAAGTACACAGAAAGAGTGTTTACACCTCAGCAATGTCAGCAAATTCAGGTTGAACTTATGGTAATTTTCTTTTTGGCAGTCACTTCTCTTTATCACCTTGTGAACATTCCTAAAATAGTTACTGAAAATAAAGAAAAAAGCCTCCACCAAGATCACAGGTAGTTTCTAAAGAGCTATTGCTTCACGCAATCTCCTAGTAATCTTAGTGAGAGATCAGTGTAGATGATTGCTTTGAGCAGAACATGTTTTCAAAAGCTCTGCAGCCATCATTATTAGCTATTTAGTAGAAGTTAGTAGTACGCAAGGTAACTGCATTACCAGTTTTCTTCTCAACTACAGAGAAAAATCTATGCAATCAAATTATAAATGGAAAAAAAAAAGTGCAGAGCATTGCATACCGTTTTACCAGTTGAAAACAAATTGAAAAGTAAAAAGAATAGAATGTTGGGGTTATGATAGAGCTTTGTTAGCCTAAATTTAAGAGTCAACAGGAAGGATGATTTTACGTCTTTTTTCCTTTCTGGCCTTGTGAGAATACATTTTCCAGTGCCCCGTCATTTCCCCAAGCCACCCTCCACTTCCCATTCAATATCTCATCCATTTCCCAGAACCACACTGCCAGGTGGGGCAGAAATTAAGCCTCTGCCCAGTGGTGGTGAACTGAGGGCACGTGTACCACAGCAGGCTGTTTACCACTGAAAGCTCTAAAAGGTTTGCCATCTTAGGCTAAGGGATTCACTGACCTGTCCGACAGATTCAAAGCCACAAGAGCTAACCTCACCTAGCACCTATTTCAGTTTCGTGGATCTTGTGTGACCTTTGAGAATCCCGTACATACTTGTGCCCGGATTTTTAAGGGACTGGCCGTTCTGTACATATAGCGATTGTCCCAGCTCTGTTACCAACCCTTGGTGTCTTCATAGTGTTGATTTGGAAAGGTTGGGTAAAGACATGGATGTAGCACTTCTGCTTTTAATAACTGCGGATCACAGACACTCCAGCTATACATAGTTCTTACAAAAGACTTGAGGAAGCTTCTCCGGATGACTGAACATTTTTCCATCCAATGAGATAGTCTAGCAGTTTCTCCCTAGTCTGTATGTCTGGTTCAGTAGAAGTATTCCATACTGGGAGGGACCACTTGATGCAGAGTCCGAGTTTCTCTGTAATAAGTCCCTTTGCCAAAGGCAGGAGTTGCAGACATGCTACTGGCAAGAGTAAAGCAAGTGGGTAAGTAAAAGTACCCTGGCATTGGGGAATTTTCTGACAGGACTTCAGTCTTGGACATGCGTTTGCAGGAGTCTCCTAGGAGCCCACACACAGTGCCTCCTGACAGCCTCTGCTGGCCACGGTGTGCAGCCATGTGGACATTATTTGAGGTGGCTGAGCCAGCCAGGGGAGTTTGGATGACTAAGTGAAGAATAAGAGATCCTTGGTTAAGCTGAAGACTTCACTTGGGAAGCAAAAACAAGTAATCTCTGGGACCTCAAGTCACATATTTTCCTTGAAAAGTATGGATTGTCCCACAAAATTTTGTTGGGGGTTATATTATTGAGAGGTGGGGTGAGACGAATATGAGGTCTTATTTAATGGCACACTACTGGAAGTCTGAAGACCTACAGCAGATTTAAATTCCAGCTCTTGTTATAATTCTTTTTAAGACTGTGAGATCACAAAAGCACTTGTGACTCAAGTTTTAATATACAGTAGGACAGGCAGATGAGGCAGTCCACTGTACCATTTCTTTCTTTGGCTTCTCAGGCATGATTTGGCAGTGCAAGAACTCTGTAACATTTACAAACTCAATAAAAAGAAAAGAATATGGAAACAAAGAGATTAAGCCTTTGCCTGTGAAAGGATATTTCTGACATTACTTACTATGGTAATACTAATCTCTTATAATATTTCTTTTCTTCTTCTTTTCATTTTGGTACTGGGGATGGAACTCAGGACCTTGTGTTTGCAAGGCAGGCATCGGCACCACTGAGCTAAGTCCGTGGCTGTCTTATAAAACTTCTTAAAAATGTTTTACATTTATTTTGAAATATCCGCAATATCATGGGTGTAAAGACATCCAGGAGATTTTGTTTGAATCCAGGGGTTGAGGATTACCTTTGAAATTCCCAAGATTTTCAAAATATGCTCTGAAGTAAGCAAAACAGCAATGTGCTGGGAGTCCTAGAGAGGAGAAAGACACCTTTTCCTTACTAAGTTTTCCTCATTAAGCATCGTAAGCTCTGCTACATGAGCCCTGCTTTCTGGATATTGAAGATGTAAAGAAATAAGAGGGCACTTGTAGAGGTCTGGCTTCTCTAAAAAGATGTATAACCATTGGTGGCTTATGCTTTTTCATAATTTCCATGGCTTTGGTGGCTTATGTTGTTAATGGCAAAGCAAGCCAGTTGTGTCCATACTTTTAAGTGACTTCTAACTCAAGTATTCACTTGAGAATGCTGTCTCTCACCAGTTGCACAGTTTTACCAAAACTCCTCTTCAGGATGAATGCATGGCTGTGGCCAGTTTTGTGTCCCTGTGGTAGTCAGAATAGTGGGCCCTCAAAGATATCCAGATCCTTACCCCTAGAGTATGTCCGGGTTCTACCTTGCATGTGAAACAGGACTTTGCAGATAAGGGTACATTAAATACCTTGAGATGGCTTGTTTCTCCTGGATATTCTAGGGGAGCCTGATCCCCAAACAAGCCCTGTTTTGTGAGAACCCTGCCCAGCTGTGATCTGAGGAAGAAGTGACCAGGGATGAGTGGTCACAGAGCAGCCTCCCTGCCCAGAGCAAGCTGGCTCTCCAGAGGGCATCTCAGCCCTGCCCTCTCCCTGATTTTACCCCACGGACACCTTTGTCAGACCTCTGACCTACAGGATTGTAGGTGAACACTTTGTTTTTTAAATTTTTATTATATTTTCAGTAATCATGTTTACATTCATGTTATAGAGTAGGTAATGTACCTAATGAATCTTAATTCTTTTTTCTCCTTCTCTCCTCCCTCTACCCTCCCACTTTCTCTAAATCTCCCAATTTACAGAAGATCCATCTCCCTGTTTTACATTGTCTATCATTTATCTTGTTTAAAAAATACATATACTTTGTTTTTTTTTCACATAAGTTTGCAATATTTAAGTTTGTATGTCTGATTTATTTCACTTAATATGATGGTCTCAAGGTACCTCTGTTTACCTACAAATGACTCAAATCTATCCTTTTTTATGGCAAAGTAGTACTGCATTGTGTATAAATGCCACATTTTCTCTACCCATGCATCTGCTGATGGACATAGCTTCCAGGAATTAGCTATGATGATCTGCGCTGCTATAAACATGTACCTGCTTTATGATACATAGTAGTGACCGTGCTTTATCAGAGCTACATTTAATGATGTTACTCTAGAATGTTCTCTTTTCAGATGATGATTAAGAGACTAATAGAAAAATTGGTCCCAGTTACCACAACAGCAACAGAACTTTGCTGTTTTCTAGATATTATTCTTTTCTTTGTTTGTTTGTTTT
>NW_022900926.1:11080896-11158570 GCF_012274545.1 Fukomys damarensis | reverse complement strand
CTTTAACAGTGCTGCCAACTTTGGAAAAAGTCATCCCAATTTACTGTGTTGAGTTGGCATTGTACAGAAATGAGCAGCCATAGTGGTCTAGAAATGTTAATTTTTTTATTTTTATTTTTAATTTTTTTTCCATGTGTACAGGGGTAACACATTGTACTAAATATGTAAGGTCATATCTACATGGATTTGATTACAGAAGCTAATAAAGTCTTCTCTAAATGATGAAAAAAATAATAAGATAAGACTATAAGAGCAAGAAGCAATTTAAATATGTTCAGGGACCATTTTCATCTCCAGAATTAAGGATTATTTTAATGTTACATCATTATCTTTTCTCTTTTACTTTCCTTTTTAGTTTTATTTTAGGATTCCTTATTTTTAATGTTTATACAGAGATTTAACTGAAATACTGAATAGTTTTTCTGGTGCGAAAAACTATAATAGTACACAAAATCCTAATGAGATAATTAATAATGTGAAATGGGAAGTAAAGGGCTAAAGGTGTGGGAAAAGTAGGAAGGGTAGGGGAAAGGTAATAAGGGAAAGGAAAAAATATGAGAAAATGAAGAAAATGGAAATAAAGTGTTTGTAAATGGGGAGGGGAGGAGGGGGTGAAGGGAGGGCAGGGACAAGGGGAAAAATGAGAATCAAGACCTGTCATGTAAAGGTACAGAATCCCAATGATGAATGTAACTGTATTGTATACCTAGATTGTACCAATAAACTCAATAAAAAGAAAACAAAGAAACAACCAAACAAAAAAACCAAACAAACAAAAAACTTGGGTGTGCATGTGTTACTGTAGTATGATGTCCTTAACTCATTTGGGAACCTACACAGAAGGGAATAGCTGGGTCAAATGGAATTTCTAGTTTTAGTCTCATAAGGAATCTCCATTGTGATTTCCATTGTGGCTGCACCAGTTTACACTCCCACCAAAAGTGGAGAAGTTCCTTTCTCCCTGCAGCCTCAGCAGCACTTGCTACTGTTTGATTGTATGATCATGGCCATTCTTTCTGGAGGAAAATAGAATTCATTTTTTTTGTGGTACTGGGGATTGAACTCAGGACCTCACACTTGCTAGACAGGCACTGAGCTGCTGAGCTATATCCCTGGCCCAGAATTCAATGTTTCAATTAACCTTTTTCTGTCAGTCAGAGATGTTGAGCATTTTTTATGTATTTATTGGCCAATCAAATTTTGTTTCTAAGAAGTATCTGTTCATTTCAGCTGCCCATCTTTTGATTAGGTCTTTTATTTTGGAGAATCTGATTTTTTTTGAGTTCTTTACAAATTGTAGATATTAGTCCTCTTTCAGAGGAGTCGCAAGTAGCAGGTTTTTTTTTTCCATTCTGTAGGTTGTCTTTTCATTCTGTTCATTTTTACCTTTGCTGTGCAGAAGCTTTTTAATTTGATATAATCCTATTTGTTGATTATTGATGCTACTTCTTATGCAATTCGGGTACTGCTGATAAAGTCCTTTTCCTGTGCCTATGTCTTCAAGAGTTTTACCTATTTTACCTTCCAGCAGACCAAGTGTTTCTGTTTTCATGCTTATGCCTTCAATTCATTTTTATTTTATTTTGGTGCATGGTGATAGACATGGGTCTAGTTTCATCTTCTGTGCGTATGTAACACATCCATTTTAAACCACTGCTTTTATGGTCATTTGTTACAGCAGCAATGGAACATTAATACAGCCCTCATGTAAAGTGACCCAACTTCCCTGCAAAGAAAATGTGCAGACATTCAAGAACTGAAGTGCCTTCTCTTTTCTTTCCCTGACTCTTTCACAGTGGTATATGGAGGAGTGAAGGGAGGTAGCTTCTGTCTTCTCCTCGAGGTGAACCAGAGAGGAGACAATTTTGAAAGAGTCAGTTTTCAGGACCTTCATATTTTGTAGCAGACTTTGGGCCCTGGGTCCTGCTTCTTTCTGTACTACACACTTGGGTATTTAAATGATTATAGTCAACACATTTAAAATCAGGACCCCTTAATGACTTTTGATTTAGGCAGCAGTCCTGAAGAGTTGCATTTAAGAATTTTCTTGCAAAGTAGATAAAAAACACACTCAGAGAATATACTCTTGCCTGTCTTCTTCTTACTAATTCTTAAGATACCAGAGTTGTCGAATAGAAGGAGAACATAAGACATAAATTACTCACCCAGCAATTTTCTTCGGTGTTGATAACTCTTTGTATACAGCTTCCTGTAAGTGACCAGAGGTGCAGAAAAGACTACAGTAAATCTGATCATAAGTGTGAGCCCGTCCTAGGCACTACTGAACATTAAATTTGAGGTGGGGAGAAGTTTTAACTGCTGTTGAGTCCAACTCCCTTGTTTTATGGATATTCAGGAAGGTGAAGACATTTATTCACATTCAAATTGCCTTTCTGTGACAGGTCTGCTGATAAACGCATCCTGGCTTCCGCTCGGCCTGTTTCATCTCACTGCAGCCCTAGCTTTCTCCTGCTTGTCCATCTCCTACGTTACACCTGCCACGGACGCCTGTTGAATGTTCGGAATTATCTCTTGGATCCATTCTTTGCCTCATTCTCTGTCACACCTTCCTCATTTCGTGCCCTTAACTGACATAGCCGCCCTGTAACTAGTTTTCTTCGGTGCCGTTTGTCTCACACCCCAATGCCAGGCTGATCTGCCCGACTACACCACAGTCATCATCCTGTGCAAGGATTTCCAGAACCTGTCATGGGTGACCTTCAAATTTTCAATTCCCTGGTCATCTTTAGAGACGTTTTCTCCTGATCTCTTCTCTCTCTCTCCCTCACCCCCAAGTTAGGTGGCTTCCTTACTGATTTCCATTCCACACTCTCCTTCTCATTCCTGCTTTCTGCATTGTTTGTGCTGTTCTCATGCTCTGAAATATCCTTGCTTTTCTTCTACCTGCAAAAATCATGTCAGCTCGTGAAGCCTATATTAACACCTCTTTCTGTGGCACTTTCAAATGGCTCCAGCTGTGAAGAATTACTCCCTTCCCTGAGTGCTTTTAAGCACTTTCCATGGATTAAATTTGGTTATATTCAGGTTAACTCTTCATTGTACGTAACCTGCTCCTTGTGCACAGTGGAGATGTGGATGGAATTCGCAGAAGGGACACAGGGTTTTCGTGCTGATTTGTGAGTTATCACTGAGTAGCACCCTAAGATTGGACAATGGGCCTCCTGGACAGATGTGCAGTGTAACCACAAAGACTGAGAATGGAATCTGCAGTGTGGGAGTGGGAAGAGAGCAGGAGCCTGAGGAAGATTATGATTGAGCAGTTAGAGAAAGTCAGTGAAACACAGAGAGAGGATGTCATGGAATGGAAGAAGAAAGAAGCTCCCAAAGAAGGAAAGTTATGATTGCTTTTTTAAAGAAAAAAGGCTTCATGGATGTCTAGATCAATTTTGGATTTAAATTAGACTCCTCCAGAAATCCAGTTATATATAAGAATATAAAAGGAGGACAAAAATGCAAAATTATAATCTAAATAAGTCTCATTTAAAAAATGCTTTTGAAACTATACTGTTGATTGATATTTCAAATACATAACTAAAATGGGAAAAAAGAAATATATATTTGAATCAGAGAACTAACTGAAAAATAGAGAGGGAAACAGAAAGAAAAGATAATTTAGGCAGCCAAAAAAAAAAAATGGAGGATCACATGTAGGCTGTTTATTATAACAACACAGCAGGCTGTGGCCAAATTACTTCTCCCACCATGGAATATTTTAGTCTGGCCAGGCTCTTTCCTCAGGGAGACAAGCTGCTAATTGCATGCACCTTGGCAGTGACCTTAAAGAAGTGCTGTGGCATTGAGAATGACCAAGTTAGTTGTGTTTAATGTATTACATCTGCTAATTAGATGAGCCAGTGGCTCAATGATACTCTAGTTTAATGGGGTGAATGGACTACCTACAGAAATCAACTACGTTATCTGCTGTTATAAGTATATAAGGAGTCTAAAGGTGCTTTTTGGAAAACCAAATCAAGCAGTACACAATCACCTCCTCAGTATCAGGAAAGAAACATGACGATCATTACAGAGCTGAGCCTCGATGCCCCAAATACACAGCACAGCACGTTTAGCTGGTGCAGCATTTATCTCAGTACAGCTAGCAACTTCAGCTGAAGGACATCAGGTGACCATCTGAGCTTCCTGTTTAACACATGATTTTTCTGGAAGCCAAAAGAGGAACATTACAACTTCCAAATTTGCACATAAAATTATTTTCTATCTTGCACAAGGCCCTGTGACATAGTCTATTTTATGCTCTTGTCTGGGAAGATGGCGTATATATTTACGTTCTGGATTTCCAATATAAAACTCAAATCAGAATCCTTCCTTGGTTTGTCGGTAACCAGCTGAGAATAGGTATTATTAATGCTTGTAGGTGAATAGTGGCCTTTGAAATTCACGTTCACCTGGAACCTCCAAATGAGACTTTATTTAGAATAAGGGTCTTTATGGATGTGACTGGCTAAGATAAAGTTTACCAAATTAAGATGACAACTAAATCCATAGTTAGCGTCCTTATAAGAAGAGGAGGGGACCCATGGACACAGTATGGATGGGGAGGAAGGGATACTGTGTTTGGACTCTATTCACTTTTTATTTATTTTTAGAGCTTCTGGGGAGTCCATTCAATGAAATGCCAAGCGTGTTCAACTGCACAGCGATGGTGATTTCTTTTCTGTGACTTTTCTAACCCTCAAAGGTCATGCGACCGTCTCCTGCGCCCTGCTACAGTTACTGCACAACCAGGCCCAAGACCCACTGGGGATTTTTCTTAGACAAAGGCCTTTACTTCTTATTGTTTTTAGAGGTTGTTGTATTTGTTAAAGCCTGAGCTCCAAGCTGACTGCCCTGATTTTATTTTGAGAGTCTTAGTTTGTTCTCTGTTTGCAACCTTTGACTGAAGGTGTGTCTGAGTTTGGAAACCATTCTTTTGAGAGGACAAAGGATTGCTGCTTCTTCCCGTGGCAGCCAGTGCAATGTGGTGGTCCAGGCACAGCTCACAGGGCCAGAGGACAAGGGCTTGAAGGCTGGTGGTCTGCTCTTCAGCATGGTCCTTAACACCTTCTGCCCCAAGTTTCTCCCGCCACACGAGGTTCCTGCACATTTGAAGTGACTTTAAACATAGAAAGGGCTTAGAACAGTGCCCAGCACTTTGTAAACACCAGACACATGTGCTCCCTCATCATTATCCTGTGTGTTGCATTTCAGGTTGGCATGCTTGTTGGAAACTCAGTTGTATTGCGTAGGCACATACTCCTGCCATTGAGCTGTATTCAAATCTCTCATGATGCCCTCCTGTCTGTGATTCAGTCTCCGTGCTGGAGCTCTCGAGATGACACTACATTGGGAGGAAAGTGAGAATTGCCATCTTAAAAACTTCTCAGGCAATACTAACTATCCAGACTAAGTAACAAATGCCTAGTCATCAGGTCCTCTAGTTAGCAGATAAAGGTCACTGACAGCCCTTAGGAACTGTTAAAAACCCACAGTCAATAAGAGGCCTCATGCTGTCATGCTTGCTATGGTTAGATATAGTTTGAGTCGTGCGCTTGGTTCTCAGGTGGTGATATTGAGGGTTAATGGGGCATTTAAGAGACAGCGTCTACTGCAAGATGCTTGGGTCCCTGGGGGTGCTTGTCTCAGAAAGGATTGATGTAGTTCTCCAGGACCCCAGTTCATTCCCATTAAAATGCTATCGACTGCATGGGCCCGGTGCCTGTCCCTCTGGCTTCCTGCCTTTCTAGGCAATTTCCTCTGCATGTGCTCCTGCCATTATGGTACATCTGCCATCAGCCCCTCAGCAGAGGCCAAACGGAAGGGGCCACCTGCTCTTGGACTATCTGTCACCAGGGTTGTGAGTTAAATAAATCTTTTGAAATAAATCATCCAACTTCAGCTATTCAGTTACAGCCACGGAAAATGGATGAGCACAACACCTGACAAACTGTTAAGCGTGAAGAGGCTGTCGTAAAAAAGATAATTTGTTCTGATGAGACACAGTGAAAGCCTTTGGAAAATAGAGCAAAACTAAACAAGGCTCCGGTCTCTAAAGAAGGAAGTCATGAGAAGTCTCATCGTATTTATGTACTATGCAAATACACATTCAACTCTTCATTCGTTCTTCCATTCACTCATATTTAGGCCCTGCACCTCGGACCTAGCGCTAAGTCTTTGGAGTTCACCAATATCTGAGACGCTGTGTCTATCTCAGGGAGACTTCTCAGAAGCAAAAAAAACTAAAGTGATGGGCAGAAGCGACCCCAGCAGCCCATGCCATAGCTGAGACAGTTTCTGTCCTAAAATCCCAGGCTGATTTCCCAGGGTGATAGGGTTAATGGTGACCATCTTACAGAGAGCTTTTCCAGGCAAAATAAACTCAGAAGAATGTCTGGGTCATGCCTCGTGCTATTCCTGAAGACTGGAGCTTCTCAAAGGACATAGAGCCAATTAAGAAGAGTTGATCTTTAGCAGGGCACAGTGGTACATATGTGTAATCTCCACAGTTCAGGAAGCTGAGCAGGAGGATTGAGAGATCGAGGCCAGGCTGGGCAACATAGTGAGACCTAGTCTCAACAAACAAACAAACAAACAAAGGAACAAACCACCTCAAAAGACAAACAAAATAATGCCAGGGGTCATTCTACATAGTTTTGGGGAAAATAAGTTCACAACTAAATTACGATTAGGCCCAGTGTTCCTGCCTACAGGCCAGCTATGGCATGCTGAAACAGGACTCCATTTCTGGCTCCAGTCACAGTGAGACCTTGGTGGTCCTGTGATACTGTGACACTCAAAGGCAAGATTACATCAGCTAAAGACTCCCTGGTTCCTTGAAAACCCAGTAGTAAGAGAAAGGTCTCACCCGAGGGACAAACTCCTCATCAATTTAACTCATCCAGCCTGCTCTTGTAAGACCATCTTTGTTCATCTTACTGACCTCCTAGTCCATCTTCTCATTGACCTAAGTTCTTCATCAGCATAAGATCCTCAGGATCATAGGATTACTGCCACTCTCTGAGTCATCTGACACTTCCTCCGATTATAAGGTCTTCGTTAATTTAGGATCATCACTGCCCTCAGAGTCAGCTTTAGTCCCTACGAACCCAGTAAAGACTGGCAAACTCGGGATGACTTTGTCTGTGCTGCCCAGAGCAGCATTGATCAAGCCTGGAACCCAGCTTCTTTTCTAAGTCTCGTTTCCTGTCTTTTTCCTTTAATTTGCCTTGTGTTGTCCTGACTCAAAGGAGACCAGATCCCACTGCAGGGGTTCTGCTAATGTCTCCTTTCCCTACAAACACGCATAAAAATGGAGAAATAGGAGATCCTTCCCAGGTTCGGGTTGGACCCTTCCTGTCCAGTGACTTTGCACACCTTCGTTGAGCCCGCTTTCCCAGCAGCAGGTTTGATCTGCACTCCTGTCCCAAAGCAGGAGCTCAAAGTGCTGGTGAGAAAACCGATGGGCAGCTGAGCAGTTTCTGCAGCAGAGAAGGTGGGACAGGGAAGATAAAGAAACCCAAAATGAACTGAACACAGTCTCTCAGATCCTTGCCAAACAAATAAATCCTGGGCCCCCAAATTAGAAAATTCCAGCTTCTAAAGATTTGAAGCTGCAACTAGAAAGGCCCTTTATCTTGCAGCTCATTTCTGCCTCACCACTTGAGGTTCCTAGAGGCGCTGATGTGAGACAGTGACAAAGTTGTGTGGCTGGTGTGTTGGTCGGTGCCTAACTTGGAAGCAGATGGCGTGCTCAAATTTAGATAATTTGAGGAAATTCATTAATAAGGAGAAGAATTCTCAAGGCATGGGCAGTGGTGGGGAAGCACAGAAGTAGAACAGGTGGTTGGAGCTGGGAGAGTAGGGCTGTGCTGAGCCTCTTTCTGCTCTCTTCCTCCAATCCACCCCTGTCCCCGGCGTTGCTTGAACCAAAGCAGAAGCCAGGAAGCATGGAGATCTGTGTGGTTCATGCAGGTCAGGCACGGGAAGCAGCACGTGAGCTCTGCGGCCGGTGTTGTAAGCTCTCTCTTCACACCACGTTTTCTTGTGGCTCACAGCAGCAGAACACGTGAGTTAAAATTGGTTAATCTAGGGTCCACAGGGGTCAACGCCACAATGTGGCCATTGGCAAAAAGGCACCATGTGTGCAGTCAGTAGTAATTCTAGTCTTTACCTGGTTTCCAGAATGCCTTGGAGGGACACGCAAGCCCCAGAATATTTCTCAAAAATCTGTATGTTGATCAGTTTCTTCTCTGTTGGCCTTTGCCTCTGTCTTTGTTACCTGCCCCCTTCCTCTTAAAATCTCCTCCAGCCATCAGTTACACATTGTTCCTGCTCACTCTCCCTCCCCACACTCCCTTCCTGTTCTTCCAACACAAGAGCCCTGTCCTGGCTTGTGTCTAGATGTCCCCCTGCAGCCTCATGGGGTCATAGGTGGGGTCTTTCTCAGAGGTGGCTGGAGCCAGTGTGTGATGCTGGGATCAAGGTGTGCGATTACTAATGTAGTCTTCCACTGATTGGTTTGGCATAGTTCTGGGTAGGCTGAGGGGTGCCCCACCCTGGGTAGTACCTGCCCCATGGCCAGGTAACCTGAATACAATATGAAGGACAGAAAGAGCTTCACTGCTTCTTGCCTGTCTCGTGTTGTGCATGGCTGCTACTGCTGCTTATCTTCTGCTCTGTGGTGCACCTCTGCCTTTCTCCCTGGCTTGAGTTAGCAGATTAGGTACTAAAAACCTCTGCAAACCATGAGCCCAAATAAACCTTTCCTCCTTTAACTTTGGGTGTTGGGTATTTTGTCTCAGCAGTGAGAAAATCAACTAAGACAAGGCCCACATACTCTGACTTGCTAAAGAAGGGAGAACTCTTGTTGGGAGTGAGAGACAGGGTCACAGGAAGGCGAGGCATAGGGGTAAGTTATACCACGTCACAAGCTCAGGAGGACCTGGAGAGGCCTGGCGGTCATGTTCTAGGGGACTCTACAGAGAACTTTCTGGGCCTAAATCCAGTCTTCACATCGATAACCTCACCTGCACCTCTCAGATAAGGTGACAAATGACACTGTCCTTTCAGAGAATTCACTGAAGATCAGTGCCGCCGAGGACAAAGCACATGATCATTTATGTCATTACCCTAGGATTTGTTCACCAATCAGCAGCAATGCCCACAGGTCCATGAGCCCAAAGCAGGAATCCATTGCAGATACATGGGCTCTTCTTGCCTTTTGGTGGAGAAAGTAAATCTGGCAAAGGATGGCTGTCAACTTCTTGTAAAAATGGATTTCTTGATGATGAAATCCAAGGACAAGACAAATCAGTCATCACTGTGCTGACAATCTCCAGTAACTTCCAAAGCAGATCCATGTTTGAAAATAATGTCAATGGTTAAATTTGATATACCTGTATTGGCTTATTCTCTATTGTATTGGCACCACATTACTACCGGTCTTTAAAAACAGTGAAACATATTAGAAAGTGTGATCTCAGGAAAAAAAACAAAACAAAACAAACTTCCCCTTATCAAGAGCCTACCACATGGCAGTAACTATCACTCATTTTCTAGTCAAGCACAAGTGGCTTACAAATTATGCCCAGAAGGATGCCCATTTTCAGGGAAAGAAGGTCAATAGTTATACAACTCACCCAAGTCTGCATGGCAGAACTGAGATGGAGGCCAGATGGTCAGTTTGAAATGTGTGTTCTTTTCATCTTGATTATTTGTTCTTAGTGTTGCTGCTAAAAGTACACATTTGCGTTGATTAATCTGATTAGTCTAAACATCACATGATTGGGAACAAACTACTGCTTTAAAACCCGAGTCGGATATTAAAGAGATGCTCCTCCTAAACTCTATTCAGAGCCCTTGTTTTTACATCCTTATTTGGCCTTCTGTGTTTGAATGCATTCTAGTACAGTATCTCAGGATTCAGAGGATGGGGTAGGCTCTGTGGACAGGCAAATGTATAGAATTTAAGAGGCCAGTAGCTAAATCTCAGATATTTAAAAGAAATAAATTTTCACATTCCATATATAGATCAGAAATGATAACTATGAAGTTATCATCTATACACAGTCCTGGGCATCTCTCAAAAATGGTTGTTGTTTCTGGAACCATTCTGGCAGAGAGACTGAACCGAGCTGTCTGCTATGTACTTTGGAGCCCTAAGGTTGTGTGTGAGGATGAAAGACCTCCAACTGTCTGGTCCCTGTCCGGACTATACATACTATATAGCACACACTGTTTCTGCTTGTCTCAAAGACAGTTGCATCTTTGTGCATTTCTAGAGCTCTAAAATAAAAATGCTACATTTAATTACTTATAAAATTTGCATCTATCTGTGGGGACTTGGTGCTGAATAAAAATTAATAGAAAGACTTTCATTGAAAGACAGTGATCAAAGAAAGATCCAACTACACTGACAAAATTAGATTAAATAATTAGGGATTTATATTTATTTAATTAATTAATTAATTATTATTATTCTTATATTTGGTACCGGGGATCGAACTCAGGACCTTATGCTTATAAGGCAGGTGTTGGATCCACTGGGCTAAATCCCCGGCCCCTGGGATTTGTATTTTAAAGATAAGAGGTCAATTTTTTAAATAATATAAAATACAGAGTATGTACCTAATACAAGGGGTAATGTCTTGTCTAGCACACAGCTGTATTAATAGATTTTAATATTGCCAAATTGTTACCTAATTAGTAATAATTTACCCAGATATGTCATCGCGAAATATATGCCAACACAAAATTAGTATCAGCAGGCTCTTCCAAATATCTAGTGGTAGAGCACAAAATTCCAACACAAGCTGGCAGCACACTTATATTTCCTCGAACCAAGTCAATTGCAAAATGCTTTCTCTGCTAGGCTTAGCAGTGTAGCATTTCTATCTCATCCTCTTTCTTGTGAGTTTTGTCTTGGCTGAAAATTAAGTGGATTCCTATAAGAGAATCATAGCATTCAAAATAATATGGAATACTTTTGGAGGCATTAATATAAACTGACTGGTTGGAAAGTATTATATTTTGCGTTCTAGAAGTAAAAACACCCCAAACTGCATGAAAATATTTAAGGAAAAAAAAGTGAAAGAAGTTGAAAAATCAAAAGGGCAAATACATAAAGGCTATTAAGATCTCCCAGAGCCAGAAGTATGCAAAGAAATAAATGCTCACCAAAAATCTTTCCCAGATTTATTTTCAAGATTAAAGTTGAATGAAAGATAAATAATACAGGTGGACCAGATGAACAGAATCTGAGACATTTTAGAAGGTCAGGTAGAAGAAATTCAAACAGAGGAAGATTATTTCAAACTGGATGGTTTCCCTTTTATAATTAACTGTCTGTGTAGTCTTATTTCTGCTTCTTTCATAGTGAGCCCAAGACATTTATAGTCTTCTAATCTTCTACGCGCAAGTGTTACTCAAATTATTGTCTACCTGAGAAAGTGCAAAAGAACATTTTATGCTCGCTGCCTGTTTTACCCTTGATTCGGTACACTTCTGTCCATGATGGCTTCTATTGTCAACATAGGATATTAGTCACATGGTGGACAGTAAGACAGACTCAGGGTTTTCAAATGCCAGGAAGGCTTGGAGTTACAAAATAAAAAAGTCACATTCGAGCCCCGTTGCTGAGCCAGTTGAAACCAGCTGTGCTCAGTCTCTGACAACAGGGCATTTCATTCACTGCTACGCAGTAAGCACAGGCAT
This sequence comes from Fukomys damarensis, assembly GCF_012274545.1. Taxonomy (NCBI): domain Eukaryota; kingdom Metazoa; phylum Chordata; class Mammalia; order Rodentia; family Bathyergidae; genus Fukomys; species Fukomys damarensis. The sequence goes on along the minus strand of NW_022900926.1, from coordinate 11,146,840 downwards.
CCTTAGTAGAAGTGGAGACCATTAGCAGAAACACCAGGATGACGCGCGTCACTGCAGCTGCCTTGGAGGTGTACCCATAGAAACCAGGGCACGAATACAGACTCACATTCACTCTGAAGCCTGAGTTCTCCCACTGCCTTTTCAAAACAAAAACTTGCAGCACAAATGAGAGAGCTAATAGCCTACGACACACTCCGTGTTATTGTGACTCTCCTACTTTAGAAAGGAGTGAGCCGTCATCAATGCAGTAGCAATTAAGAATTGTCACAGGAGGGATTTTGTTCCTAGAGAGGAAAAACATATGTAAACAGGTCAATACTCATTAAAATAAAATATACTCCATTATTCGGTTACAGGATCACAGGGAGTAAGTCCCCAGTACACCGCTCCCAGGGAGGTGAACTGGACCAACTGCTTTGGAACACAGTTTGACGTGCGTAGTGGTGACTGCAGATATGCATCTCAGTGCTCTGCACTTCCCCTTCTAGAAATGAGTGCTTCTGTAGAGCAAGACCCACCTACAAGAATCTTCCTAACAACATGGTTTGAAAAGTTCAGCAACAGTTGAATGGAAAAATCAATTGTGGTATAATCACATAGCAGAACACTGTACAGCTCTGAAACCCAAGGAACTACGCTTACACGCAGTGGCGGTGGTGTCATAAACGCAGTGTTGACGAATCATAAAAAGTGTTGATGAGAGGGATCCAGACCCCGAAGGAGACTTACGACAGGGCGTGCACGGCAGTTACATCCACTCCAAAAGCAGGCAAAACTAAAGGGTAGTGCTTACAGACATCGTGTGCTCAGACAGTAAAATGGCAGTTTTGAAAGGTAGTGAATGAGTAACTTAAATGTCTAGATTGTGCTACTTTAAGAGAGAAGAGAAGGAGCGGCAATTAGGAGGAATTATACGTAGGCTTTATACTGCCAAGCGACACTCTATTTCTTTGAGAGATTATTAGTGTTCATTTTGTGTTACATCATGTGATGCGTGACTTGGTTGTGCTTTTTTTGGTACAGGTGTTTTATTCTGCAATAAAAAGGTTGACTGCAAAAAGCTGAGCATAAAGGACAGAAATTCTGAGTTAGTTTTTTATTTAATATTCTTCAACTCCAGGAACTAGGTCAGATCGTGCTTTTTTCTGCTTTTGCTTCAACTGAGTTCTTCAGTCCACAGCGTGCTAAGTACAGTTACAGAGAGGCGGATGCTGGGGGCTTCCAATCAATTTCACCGGTGTATTTCCGGACAGGATCGAATGACAAGCCGGAGACACAGCTCTGCACATGCAAGTGCCATGCGATGCCGTACTCCTAATACATCACAGCTTTTAGTGGAAAACTGACTAGTCTGTGCAAGGCTGACCATCAACTTGGTAGAAGCGAGTTGAGACAGTTTGGGTTTTCCAGCCTTGCAGTCTCTGCAGGCTTCTCGTCCTCCTGGCTCCACTCAGTGGAATTTCCTGGTGGGCTGTGCAGAGCTCACGTCCCTGACACGTGCTTACCTCACTGCCAAACTGATGTTTACTCCACGGGGTGCTAAGTGACACTTATAAAGGAATCAGAATGCTTTTTCCTGTACATCTCACTTAAAGATCAAATAATCCAACGAATGTACCCAAAGACAAAAATGTAATATAATTATAATTTGCTCTTTTTATCTCTCTCGCATTTCCAGAGTGATATCTTTTTCCGCATTAAAGGGAGGACTCTGGTTTTGTTCCAACCATTTGCTCATGAGAACAGCCTCTTTTACCATCACAAGATAAACATTTACAAAACTCCAAAGTCTCCTGTATTTTTTCCTAACAATACATAGTTGTGGTTCACATACACCTTTCAGCTCTCTGACTGTGTGCGTCTTCCTCTGCCCAGAGCATAGTATCAGATTCATTTTAGGAAGACAGCTGCAGAAAAATTAAAGTTAACATTTATCTCATAATGCTCAACCTTTCAATTTGGAAGACATAGTAAATGCTGTCACTTAATGATTGGGGCAATCAAAAATTAGAAAGTATCTACAACTAACACAAAGATGTTAAAAATCTCAGTAGTTAAACTGGGTTGTTTGTTACTACGAGGCAACTAAAACAAGTCTGCAGAAAAACTAGAAACTTTTAGCTCAAAAAAGCAAAGCAAAACAAAATAAAAAACAAAGCCATTACCTAGCAAAACCACCTTTTTAGTGTACATATTTCCAAATTCTTTGCTATAAATACATATATTCTTATTGGCATATATATATATGTACCTACACTATAGCTTTGATCTAAAGGATTACAGTTTATCACTTAATAACAAATAGCAGGTATTTATTGACTACCTAAATACTGCCTGTTTCTGAAAACATTTAGGTAACCAGCCAAAAGAAGAACAGAGCAGGATATGCATGGGATGGAGATTAGAAGACACCAGGACAGGCTGGAGATGTCACTCAGTGGCACTGCACCTGCCTTGCAAGCAGAAAGTCATGAGTTCAAGCCCCAGTACCAAAAAAAAGGATACACCAGGGCATACATGCTCCAATGACTTTGATGTCTTTAATCCCTCAGTAGGCTGTGTGTCTGAGATATATACCATGGTTTATACTTTTTTCCTGAGTTAATTGTCTCCTTGGGATAAATTATTTTTATTTTATGATTTTAGAGCATAAGCCTCAATAGGCAAGATTTTATTTGTAAGCAGTATGAAGCAAATAAGCAGTATGAAGAAAATAACTGTAAACGTGAAGCAAACGAGTTTGGAGTAGATACAAATGTAAAGAAGTTGTACTAACAGCTTTCTTAAATCAGTAGGAGCAGAGAAGATTATTTTTATTTCTTGAGAAGAGGTCTCCTTATGTTGCCCAGGGCAGCCTTGAACTCCTGGGCTCAAGCAATTCTCCTACCTCAGCTTTTAGGGTAGCTGGGACTACTGATGTTTGAACGTTTTTAAAATGCGGTCATTATACAACTCTGTGCCATATGTAGCAAGAAAGATATTCAAGTTAGGAATACTCCTTTCCATCTTACATGTTCCCAAGGCAGGGCTGGCCCTTCCTTTAGTGTTCTGAAAGCGTTGCTGCTTGTTATTCAATGAAGGACAGCTAGAAGTTGAGATTACTGAATTTCATGGCAAGGGGCATCAGTGGTGATATTGGCTCAGGAATCCCTCTGTAAAAAAAAAAAAGTCACTCACTCATTTACATGGGGAAACGACAGAAATTTCACTTCTACACTATTATTAGAATGGCACCATTTGCTTGGTAATTTACTGTTGATTGTGAAAAACCACAGCAAACCAAAGATGTTCATATTGAACACAGAGCTCATGCATGTGTGTAGGTCTGTGTGCCATGTAACGTGAAGAGGAAGGAACTGGCAGCAGAAAGGAGGAGGCCTGAGAGGATGAAAGGAGATAAAGGAAAGAATTAAAACACGTAGCTTTATGAACCAGTAGGCATTTGATTGTGCTCGCCTCTAATAAAGGATTTCTTTCTGACCTTGAGTTTGACTCATTTCAGTCAGCAGCAGCAATTTCTATCTGCTTCATAAAGCCAAGCTGAGATTTTTTCATATTTCTCCTCTCTCAGGAGGGTTATCACATAGAGGGAGATGTTTTTAAAGGATCGATATTTGGAGGGCACCTTCATTTTAAGAGAAGCAGAGATCAACCTAGGCCAAATGCACCCGACCTACAGCTCTGGTTCTCATGGGACACATTACAGTTTCAAATAAAATACATTTTTCCCTTGGAAGAAATGATCTTTGCTCATCGGAGAAGAACCCAAGGTGAAGACAGAATGGTGCAGCCTTACGCAGCTCTGCAGCTCTGCAGCCAGTGGAAGAATTGCACTTAGGGTCTCTGGCTGAACCTCACAGCCTGATCCCATCATCTTCTACTTGCAGACGGTGCAAGTGTAAACACATGTGCTGCTTGTTTATGGCTGTAAATTTAAAATAAAGAAACACAGCAAGTTTGCTTTGATGGTTTTCAGAGACAAAGAATCTATTTTTAAAAGTCTCTCCTAAAGGTCATACTCTGTTCTTGATCTCATTTAAACTGGTCAGAAATGATTTTTTTTCTACCCTCTGAAGCCTTTCTTCTCCCCAGCTGCCTCCCCTTAGGAAATGCTTCTTTCCCCGCTTCTATTGATTGGCACTCACGCATCTGCCAGGGAAAGGGGAGGTGAGTGACAGGGCTGAGGGGACCCTCCAGGAGGGTGAGCCTGATTATAGATGGGGCTGTTTGTTTCTGCAATACTTTAATTTTAGGTTTGCTAAGATCATTTTATTTGGATTATTTTCTTGTTCTTGTTTTTTTTTTTGTATAACAGATTGCATAATCACATTAACTTTTGTAGATTTGTAATTTAGCAATACTGTCCTTTTCTCTCTTTCTTTCTCTTCTGTGGTATTAGAGATTGAGCACAGGGCTTTGGCGGGGATATGTCCACTTTTAAATTTTTTAATATTTTGAGACAGGCTTTTGTTAAATTGCTAAGTTGCCCAGGCTTTACTTGAACTTGTGATCCTCCTACCTCAGCCTCTCAGAGTGCTAGGATTATAGGTGTGTACCATTGTGCCCAGCAAATTTATGGGCTTTGGAAAAAGATGTCATCAAAGTTTATAATAAATGTAAAATTTCACACTTCTATCTCAAAGCTCCTTAATCAGAGGCAGCTGTAGTAAAATTTCAATTTGTGTAATAAATCTACTTATATTATTTTCATAATGAATTTGTAATTATCTTCTATTAATGGCATACAATTATGTGTGGGAAGAGATGCACTGTAAATTCCTAAAAGTGAAATTGCAATGTCAAAGCATATTAAAGTTTGAAAGGTACTGGTGGTTCATTTCTTAAATAAGGAGTAATGATAATAATCTTTGTCAATCTGGTAGTTGAACATAATAATACATTATGTTTTAATTTGCATTCACTTTATTTTTGTACCTTTCCATGCACTTACTGACCACATTCATTTATCCCCTGTAAAACATATGTTTTTATTCTTTGTTCATTTTCTATTTGGTCATTGTCTTATTGATTTGTGAATCCCCCTTTTATGCTACAGATTAGGCCTTGGTCAGAGTCATTGTCACTTTTTGTTAAATTATAATTCTTTTTTTTTCATATATTTATTTTGCTGCTTTTACTTGTTTGTCCTAGAAATATCAGTTCATTTCAGATGCCCATTTTATTTTATTTTATTTTTATTTTTTTTCAGCTTTAATTGAGTTTATTGGTACATTTTAGGGATACAGTACAGTTACATTCATTGCTGGGATCTTGTGCCTCTACATGACAAGTCTTGATTCTCATTTTTTCCCCTTACCTCTGCCCTCCCTTCACCCCCTCCTCCCCTCCCCATCTACAAACACTTTATTTTCATCTTTTCATTCTCTCACATTTTTTCCTTTTCCCTTTTTACTCTTCCCCTACTCATCCCACCTTCCCTACACCTTTAGCTCCTTTCTTCCCATTTCTAAATGTCAGTAATCTTATTAGGATCTTATGCATTATTGCAGATTATTTACACCAGGGAAACTAAGTAAGTCACACATGTGTAAATACCGAATAGTTTCCCTGGTGTAAATTATAATTCTTAAAAACTACAACTTGTGTTTGGTACTATTTGCAGGATAGACTTTAAAACATTTTTACATGAGCTAATATTCCTTCCAGAGTTTGGACTTTTATGCCTGCCTAAATGGCCTCCCACATTCCAAAAGCATAAATGTGTTTCCTGTTGATCTCTCAGAGCAGCCTCCTTCCTTACTGTCCTTCTTTTCTTTTCAGAATTTCTTTCTAGTACTTAAATAATTGTCTGGACCAACACTTATTTTGTCATAAGTAGTGAAGCATTTGTGTTTTTACAGCAACTAACCAGTTGTCCCACGCAATTTATTGAATCATCCATTTTCATTTCTTTAAACACTATGGAATATCAATTTTTTAGCAAATAATTTGGCTTTTGTTTTAGCTTGGGCCCCCACAGTCCTAAAGGCTCAGTCAGTGGCGGTGTGTGCCTCATACTTCTGATGCTGGAATTCTGAGCCCAGAGGGCAGCGCAGCTGAGTTCTGGTGACAGCAGCCCTTTCATGGTGTCGCTGCAGGTGGAAGAGAAAACTGATCTCTTTCTCCTAGAAGAACACTGATCTTACCCTGGGACACTCACACACACACACACACACACACACACACACACACACACTCACACACACCAGGCTCATGAAATCCAGCTCCTTCCCAAGGCCCCACTTCCAAACTCCAGACATAGAGGGTCAGGGATTTAACGTATGAATTTGGGGAAACTGTATTCATTCTGTAACAGTTTCTAAGAAACAGTAAAAGTCGTCAGCTTATATTCAAGCAGAAATGTCACAAAATGCAATAATCAGTAGGTGTTCATGCACACTTCTTCGGGAATGATTTCCTTTATGTATGAATTAAAAATGAAACTTTAGGGGCTATCGAGTTTTCTGCTGGCAACTTCTTATTGTGCCCTTTCAGAGCTTTCCTCATTAAAAACAAAAAGAGACTATTTCTAGGAGCAGTAGTGAGTAACGGAGGAATAGCAAATGTCTGTTCTGCAGTATATGGCAGGGCCCAATTATGTCTGAGAAAGAAGAAAGCCATATAAATATTGTATTTAGGTCAACAAACAGCTGCTCAGAACTGTCTATGGCTTTTGCTGTGATTACCTGGGATAATAGTCACCAAGCAACGGGACATTTGGTGCGTCGTGGATGGGAGCTGCCAGCTGAGCTGACAGCGAAACCCAGGCTGTCCATTGCTGAGATAAACACAATCCTGCAAGGAGGCAAGGAATCAAGGGACAGTGGAGAGGGGAGGAAAAACACTGCATTTTCCAGTGCCTTCTGCAAATGTATTAGCACTGCTAATACTTTATCCTGAGTAAGATCCCTAGTGGGAGATTAGAGGGGAATGTTTTAAAGCTGAATACATGCCTCACTTATGTCTGCAAATCTCTGGGAAAAGTAAGGCAAATGTCCTAGAGGCTGCATTTTTCTTAGCTCTCTGCTGTGTGTGTACTAGAGGGTGATATTCAAGATAATCCAGACAGGGAATGTGGTTCTTTTGGTGATTTTCTTGGAAAAGAAGCTTTAAAAATTCCAATCATCACAATTATACATCTTAATGAATTTCACAAACTGAATGCACCTTTATAACTGGTGCCTAGCTCAAAGGAAAAAAAAATCATCCCCAAGGGGGCAATTTCCACCACACCATGGGCTGGGAGGCACAGAAGGATCTTTCTGCTTCATCTCCTTAAACATGGGCGTGCGCACAGCATTCCGGATGAACTCAGAGCCCGAGGAGGGGAAGAAACTGCAGCACCTTGCTTGCAGCCTTGGGTGGACGCTGCTCGGGGAACACCTGAGACAGCGGCTCTGTGACACCATCCACTATTTTAAGCAGACTGAGAACATGTCCCAGTTCGTGGCACCATCTATGACAGCTCAAGAAATGACTTCCGCTGTATTCATACTGCTTCATAGGCCTGGAAAGTAGAAGCAGATTCAGGATGAGCAGAGTGAGAACAGCCAGACAGAAGCCGACATAGGCCCTGCCAGAAGACACTAGAAAGTTCTGGAAGGGAGGGACTGCTAGTCTGTTAAACAAGGCAAAACAAAAAGCACAACCATCCCCTCTAGAATCTGTAGATTTTATACATATTTTTGGATATTATTGTCACAGATAACCGATCATTTTATGGTATGAATTTGGTTGTTAAAAAATAGTCATTTTATTTTCAAACTTTTGTGCTGCTTTTGAAAGTCAGTGGTTAAAAATATGATTCTAGCCTTCCCGGGAAACAGTGCAAGAGCCAGTCAGGCCTACCCTTCAAATACCTGCTGTCAAGAATCCAGAGTGAGGGCCTCGGATTTAGCTCAGTGGTGCTGTCGCCTGCCTCACAAGTGCAAGGTCTCAAGTACAAGGTCCCGAGTTTGATCCCTGGTACCAAAAAAGAAAAAAGAAGACACGTGAAATGTAGTCACGTAAAGCAAGCACTATGCCCAGCACACAGTCTGTTCCTATCTGGGCATGTGGATTGTTTATATAATAAAATCTCATACCTGCTCTTTTAGACTAAATACTTACATACATAGTTAGTCTCTATAATAGTAGGTGTTTTAGTATAAAAAACAAAAACATCAGGTCTTACAGCTATGCTGATAGAGGGACTACAACATCTGAAAGAAAATTCAGATAAGGCAAACACTTGATGCCTGAAAGACAAGCCTTTGTGCACTTACTTCTTTTTCTAAGACAAAGCGCAAAGTACATTTATGATTTAACCCAAACAATGTCAGGTTTAAAGATGCATTCCATGACTTTTAATATATTAAGCTATTCAAAACAAGCTTTTGTTCGGTTAGTGGTATTTGGTTATGTTAAGAATTTATTACTATCATTTAGAACATAATTACACTTTAGAGATTGGGAATTTTACTATAAATTAGTGTAGAAACCTTAATTATCTACACCAAGAAGACATGATGAAATTATACGTTAAGGCAATAATTATAGTACAGCACCAGGGAGTTTAGGACACAAAGTTCTTCAGCATTCTTGTTTCTAATGTTACTAAAACAACAAGGTATCTTAAGACTTTCTTGTAAAAAATATAATCTTAAATAAGTAGGATTTTTGCAGTCAGTTGATTGGGGCCAAAGAAATACATTTAAAATTGAAATACTAGCAAAGAGACATTATGTATTTATAAATAAAATACAATTTACAGTATTCTTTGGTTTATTGAAGTAAATTAAATATTTTATAAATTTGAACAATCTGCTGAGCTATTAAGGGGACAAATGCTTAAAACACATCTGACTAGAAACAGTTCAGTTTGATGCTTGGCTCCATTTATGCCATCTACTTGGTCATAATTTCATATTAATTTTCTTCTTTGCTCTTCTTTTTCCCCCTCCCATCCTCCTTCCTTCCCTTTCTTCTTTGACAATTTTTTTTCCATTAATACTTTCAGCATCCTGTGGGTCCTCCGAGAAAGATCACACCTCAGTTTCTTAGTGTCTCTGTCTCAGCCTCTTGTATGATAGGTGTTTGTGTATGGACAGAATTCTTTCACAAAGAACTTAAGTAAGAGGGACTTCAAAACCATGGCTATTAAGTCTCAATTTACATCTGCAGAAATGTGCTACTATAATTTTACAGCAAACATACATAACAGAATTTCATAGCCAATCTACCTTGTCAAAGACACCAATTTTTGACTTGAAACTACCTACAAAGAGATGAGAAGAAGTCTCAGGTGGTCTCAGTGTGTGACTATGGAAATTTTCATGGGCTGGGCAGTTTTTCTTAACTCTGGAGATTTACAAAGATGTCCAAGAGTGTTCTTCAAACCATTAACTAGAACTGCTTTAATTCAGATTGACTGAGTCTCCACCTAGAAGATGGTTGAGTGTGACAGCTAGAATAACATTGGGAATTTCACTCAGTCAGAAACAAAAGTCAGACAAGGCATCGAGTGAAATCTGGTTGATCTTGAGTCACCGTCCCTTAGTTTGGGTTAGAATTTCACTTTCTGCAGAGCTTGAGGTGATCCATCAAAGCAACTCTTCTGGCCTATGTAGTCCCCCAGTGAGCTGCTTTTCCTCCCAGCCATTGTTACATTCTTCCCTGTAGTAACAAATTATTTCACTCATCTCTGAAGCCTCTAGCATTTGAGTGGGTCTGAGAGGAAAGATTGTCAGTCTGCGCATAATGGATCTGATGACAGGAGCAGTGGGGGCCCATACCTGCTCACAGGTGGAAGCACAACCCACTGAGCTGAGACTCCCAGGAGGTCCAGGTTTGACAGAAAGTCCCCATGAAATTTGGTTTTCATTTAAGCCCCCTCTCAGGAGTCTTACTAATTTAAAGCAAAGTGCCTTATATTTTCTAGTATAAATATTTCCTCAGTAGTATTTCTGTCATTAGTCCAATTAAGACTAATGTGTGCACATTTAGCCTCACTGAACAGTTTTGTGACAGCTTTAATAGAAAACTGAGCCTGTGACAGTGTTCAAAGCAAGGTCACAGACAGAAGTTCTATACTTTTTTGACCAACTTTAGAGTTTCAATGTGGGATTTTAGCTGCTTCCTTCAGAAAGGGAGTTTGCCAGAAAGAGAACATCATCATTCTTAAGTCCCTCCTTCCCTTAAAAATCACAAGAAGTCCTGGGGTGACAAAAGAGAGTGGGTCCTCGTCTTTTCATCTTTAAATCTGCCACATGCACCTTTTGACCACCGAGTCTGGAAATTCAATTGAACACTCAGGCAATGGCTGCTGATGTTGTATCACGGGCACCATACACAAGATGGTGGCTGCTCATGTTGTATCACAGGCACCATACATAAGATGGCGGCTGCTGATGTTGTATCACAGGCAGGATACACAAGATGGCGCTTTTCCAGGCTCATATTCACCCTCTGTGATGAACAGATTACCAGGGGCAAGAAGCAAACATTGTCTGCACAGTTCTTAAATTCAACTAGAGTTTTCCAATTCATGTAGTTATTTTCCGTAACTACATTTGTAAATGTCACAGATAGAATATATATTTTTAAAAATCGAAGCAAGCATAGATGTTGTGCATTTAGAATAGGGTATAAAAGATAATGTGAAATAGGAAGAAAAGGTGCAAAGGAGAAGGGGAAATGGCGTGGGGGAAAGAAGGGAATGGAATTAGTGTGAGAAAAAGAAAACATGGAAACAAAGCCTTTGTAGATAGGGAGGGGTGGAGGGGTTGAAGGGAGGGCAGGGGAATGGGGAAAAAATAAGAATCAAGATGGATTATATAAAGGTGCAAATTTCCAGTGATGAATGTCATTATATCACATACCTTAAATGTACCAATAAAGTTAATTAAAAAATAAAATAGGGTTTACATTTTCATGAATTCTAAAGTAATGCATGCTTATTGTGAGAAATGTAAAGTACACAAATGTACAAAGGGAAAAATCTTCCATGATGAATTTCTGAGTAGTAATCACCACTTTAATGTAGGTATGCTTGCAGTATTTTTCTGTGCATATAGTGTGTTTTTCACACTTGAGATACTTTGTGGAAAATTTTATATATTTTACTTTATAATATGTTAGATACTTTCAGTTGTAATTAAAGACTTTTAGCAAATACACTTTCTAATTCTTGTATAATTGTGCATTGCATAATGTACTTTATACTTGACAATCAATTTAAATATTCCTCTTTTATTGAACTCCTAAGTTGTTTCAGGTATTATAATTATAAATAATATAATAAACATATTTTTACGTAAAATGTTTCTGGTCTAAATAATGTGCATATTTTTAAGGCTTTGAGTAAAATAATTTCCAAATGTTGTCTAACAAAGTTGGAATAATTTTAAATCCTATCAATTTTAATATTAAAATACTAAAACTACTATTGTTGAGAATAATAGTAGTCTTGGGAATAATATATTCACAAAAACATTAGTTTGCTAAGTGAAAAATGTCAGCTTAATTTGATATACTTAACACTCTTTTCTTAAACATATTTGCTATTTACATTTCCTCACCTCTGAATTATGTGCTCATGTCCAATTCTGTGCAATATTTATCATAAACATTTACATAGATTTTATTTATACTTTTCACATATATATTATATGTCTATTAAAGCAAATCTACCGGTATTTTTCTGTGTGATGCTTTTTTTTTTTTTTTTTTTTGGTACTGGATATTGAACTCCGGTCTTTACGCTTGCAAGGCAGGCCACCGAACCATTGAGCTAAATCCCCGGCACATGTGATGCTTTTCAATGCCTTCTAGTTTAGAAGAATCCTCATTAAAAGAGATCAAATAAATATATCTTAATTAAATTCTAATTTTATGTATAACTATTGAAGTGCCTATGATTTAATTTGCATGTGTTTTTAAGTCAAATTTGGATACTGGAGTGAGATCTTTGAGCTTATGTGAAAAATACCATGTTATACTAAATTTCTAAAAGTGCCTCAGGATTCTGATCATATTTTCAAATCAGTGAGCCAAAAATGAAACCGTCTACATATTTTAGACAATAAAGGTCCAAATTACACTCGTATCTTTGAATCTTTGCAAGTGGAGTGAGTTTCCAAGTCTCATTACCGTGAGAGGGTCAGAATGTGCTCTGCCCAAGTCCTGTTTTGCAGTTGTTACACTTGGTGTCAGAGTGAAGCTCTCTGGTTATTACCGAGCAAGCGGAGCTCCCTCGGAGAGGGGTCAATGGTCACTGTGCTCGCTGACATGCAATGACGCTTCATTTTCTGAAGAAGCCACTGTCACTGATATGAAACAGCAATCGGTGACATTTTCTCTTCCGAAGTCGTGCCTGCTGCCTGAATTCTGAACTCTCAGTCTGAGGCCCCGTGGGCAGGTACTCCGACAGGGGTTAAGAATGATGACTTGTCAAGGACACCAATGCCTGTTTCAAGTTCTGAACCGAGGCAGTGCTGTTTAAAAAGAGCTTCTTGCTTTCCACGGACAAATGCTTAGCATCTTTGCTGCCTTAAGAATTTTAATAATCTTTTTTTTTTTACTTTATAATTGAGCAAATGTCCATAAAGTTCACGATGTTATTTTGAATTTGTGGGAGGCATGTTAGTTTATTTGTGTTCTGAAATTGCAAATTAATTTGTAAGGAATGGCATAGGTCCTGGTATATGTTGGATGAGCATCACTGAAAGTGACATCGTATGTCCCTAAATTTATGACTTATGGCTAAGACCAAGAGGTCTATTGCAGGGGAAGCTGAGTCCCCACCTCACCCCCTCCTCATCCCCTCCTCATCCAGGCCTATGGACCCCTCCTTGTACAGATAGAACAAGAGTGGGAGGTAGGCTGAGGCAGGTGATGACAGCATTACTTCATGGAGAACTTTGTCATATTTTATTTCCCAGGTAGGTGGCAGTAATCACAACCCTCTAATGAACAGGCATGGAAAGATTCCAAATATTTAGATAAAAAGCAAACTGTGTGGTTAATTTGAAACAGTCACATGTGAAGTGTGATGCAGACAAAATGTTTGGGTCAAAGGTCTTCCAGGAAAGATCCCTGACACCCCTTACCGTGGAAAAAGTCTTGCTCATTCCTTGCAGGCTTGTGAGGTGACTTGCTTCTCCACTGGATCCCCATTTAATCAATATTACCTAAGCGACGATACTTGCTGTAGTCTTATTGGTTGCTCATAGTTTTGTCCACCTTGTGATTTCTCATTGGATCAATCTTACCTAAGCAGCTGTACACTTACAATCTTACTACTTGACTATAGCTTCATCCCACCTTGAACCCGCCTCACCCATAAAACACCGTTGCGAAGTTGAATAAGTGGGTGACCCATTTTCTGGTCCCCCTTCTGTCTCTGTTAAGCGGAAGTTATCCTTCTCTCAATAAATTAAAAAAAAAGTTTGGGTCAATTTATTTGTTTTTATAAATCGACAGTTTTAAAGTGGCGGAAAATGAGCACTATTCTTATTGATTCTATTATTTATTGATAATTTATCTTTTGGGTAAATATAGATTATATCTGAAATATCAGACTACTGAGGAGCCCAAGTAAGAATTCTCTTTATTACCTTCAGCATTTCCCTATGCTTTCTATTTTATCTGATTTAAATATATTAAGAATATTTCACACATTCTGTGAAAAGAAATTTGCTAAAGCTACAGAAAAATTAGCAGTCTGGCCATTTAGCTTTCATTATGTTAAAAAAAAAAATCTCATTCACTATTAGTAAACCTTTTTCTGAACTGTTGTCAACGAAGGGTTTGAATACTAGCAGCTGCCAATTGAGTAAGCATCAGGTTCTGGACCTGACCTAGAAAGCAGTGCACTCTCATTGGTTTCCTGTACTGTCCTGCACACAGTGTCATTTAGAGATGCTAAATCCTTGAAGGACTTCCCAGAGAGGCTTGAATTATTATTATTATTATTTTCGCAGTCAGGGAACTGCTCTCAGCTGAGAACCAGCAGGAAAACGTTTTTTTTTTTTTCTTTACTTTTTACTCTACCAGTTGACTCATTGATCTCACTTCATCAAGTTGTTGGGGATGAAAAATGGATTGGAAAAAATTATTCTCTTGCTGGCAGCATATTACCTTAAAAGCATTAGTAGCAACATAACAACAGCAATAAAAACCTAGAGGATTTTATTGCTGTTGTGTTCCATCTTGTTACTTTTCTTGTTGTTGCTGAGACAAAACACCCAACACCTGAAGTTAAAGGAGGAGAAGTTTACTTTGGGTCAGAATTTGTAGAGGTTCAGTCCATGGACAGGGTGGGAGGCAGAGGGGCATCGCAGAGCAGACGACAGGCAGCAGCGGCCACACACAAAGAGAGACAAGGAGCAGCCCCTCATAGCTTATTCAGGCTACTGGCCCTAGAGTAGGTACCACTTACACCCAGGTTGGTGTTTTTTGTTATTGTCCTTTAATTCTTGTTTTTTTTAGTACTGGGGATCAAACTCACGACCTTGGGCTTTTGAGGCAGGAATAGTGCCACTGAGCTAAATCCCAGGCCCTGTTTAATTTTTAAATATTGAGTATGGGAGTTGGAGTAGATTAACAATCTAACTTTTCTAGGCTGAAGAGAGAATTTAAGTTGATGTAGAAAGTGAAAATGAAATAAATATTTCTTTTTTTGTTTTTTTTTTTGTACTGGGGATCAAACTCGGGTCCTTGCGCTTGTGAAGCAGGCGCCAGAACCACTGAGCTAAATCCCTGGCCTTGAAATAAGTATTTCTTTGAAATCCATGAAAAATGCTACTTGTCTCTTTTAAAGGATATCCAAAAGATGAATCTGAAAGTTGGCATTTCTAGATTTTCAATAGTGGTAATATCTATTTATAGTCCAAACATCTCAGGGTAATTAAAGAATTTTTTAAAAAAATGAAATTTATCATAGCTACAAAAAGAATAAAATACTTAGGAATAAACTTATACAAGGAGGAAAAAGTGGCTGTCATAGACTGGTAGGAGAGAGACCGAGGGGTATTTAAGTTAAAGGGGGGAAAGCTTTAGTCATACAAGATAAAGATAAGTCCCAGGAGTCTGCTGTTCAGCCTCATGCCATCTGCTGTACAGTATCTTTAAGTATACTTTTTTGTATTTGCTGAGAGGCAATGCCAAGTTGTATTCTTATCATCCAAATACTTACATACATATATACGGAGGTCAGAGGTCAGGAGGAAACATTATTATTATTTTTTTTGCAATACTGGGGAACAAACCCAGGACCTTGCACTGTCGAGGCAGGCGTGATGCCACTGAGTAAAATCCCTAGTCTTCGTGGCACAGGCTGTGGTGGCTGTTTCATGTGTGTAACCTCATTTCCAAACTCATCAAGTTGTATCCATTTCATAGCTTTGTGTGTGTCAACCATACCTCAACAAAAAGGATTTAAAAATTGTTACAACAAAAAACAAACGCAAATTAAGTGAGCAGACAAAATCAATGGAAAACACTGGGATTCTATACATTTTTTTTAATCCGCAAGTCTTGGAGCAGATGCATTTCAGGTAATGGAAATTTTTAGGAAGGGACTATGGTCTATGTATTATGGTCACAGTCTGCAGCTTCTATTATCAGCCATGTCCCATAATGAAACACTTCACTATTTCTGCAGCAAAGCATATGGACATTCATGCCAAGTGTGAGAAGCAAAGGTTATAAATAACACAATCAGTTCAGATTACATTTCATCACCCAAAGATAGACAATGAGAAAAACAATCGTGCACATTCCAGAGGCGTTGGGACCTGAGAATTCTCAAAATGATGATATAAACTGTGTAGCTGATGAGGGCGATACTCATAGAATGATACTCAGATTATATGCCTGTCCCTGGAAATAATCTGAGCTCTCCCTGGCTGTGTGTCTCCAGCTTCCTATTATTAGGCGTCTTGTGTGGTTGGAGGAATTAATCGCATTTTGTAGGTAAGGAAATGCAGGCTCAGGGAAGTTGATTAGTTTGCTCGAGGTCACATACGTCAGACTGATTGAAAGGTACTTCTTTTCCAATTTCTGAAGCCTGTGCTCTTTCTATGGTACAATAATTATAAGTTAGTGGAGGTAGGTGTATTCCTTGGATCAGCTGAGAAGCTGAATCTGAAAAGAGGTCTTCAGATGCCAGCGACCAGGAGAGGTATTTCACTGTCTTGTTAAAAAATTTATAAGCCATTGGCAACTTTGCTTGATGGTAAACAGAAACATCTCAAACTACATTCAGAGAAATAAAATAATAATAATAATAATCATCATCATCATCATCATCTCCAATAATCACTCCTGATCAAAGTATTTTTAAAAATGCAGTGCTATTGTTCAGGGAGATTTGCCACTGACGCTGAAACAAAACCTGGGCTCTACACAGCATTTATCTCTGGCCTGTTGCAGATGAGAGAGTTCGATTTGATTCATGTTCCTCTCTCAAGGCTGTTCCAAGCTGACAGGTGAGTCTTGGTGGAAAGTTAGAAACATAAAGAGTGTTTTAGGTTTCCTGAACAACTGAATTATTCAGATGGTTTCTAATACAAAATTCTTTTTGCATTTCCTTCTCTGAATCCACTGCCAGTAATCTTTCCCTCCTAAAACTTAAAAGCATTCTTGGAAAAGAGCTGAGTGATTCCACGCAGGTGTTACAGACCCAGCAGCTGCAGCCAGGGGACCTGCATGTGCCGGGTAGGTGCTGGATGGGTTAAATTGGTGCCGCCCCCTCTCCTGCTCCCTGTCCAGTTCACAGAGGCTTTCTGCCTCATCTTACTGACCCTCCCAATAGCGTCCCTTTGTCAAGTGTCTCCTTTCCAAGCTGCCTAACTAAGGTCCATTGCTGTCCATCAGCAGGACACAGACTTTTAAAGGCATGTGTTCTTATGGGAAAGACAGCTTCAATTCTAACATGGTAACTATAAATTAATTGCTGAAACATTTAATATGTTGGGTAGGAATAACAAATCTGTGTAGGAAGGGATGTGAAAAACCATCTCAACAAACATTTTATGAAACTTCCAATTTGTAGAAACTTGATCATTTAAAAAGTATTTCTCCACTTTGTTGAGGAGTGCTTCTATTTTAATAAGTACTTTGTCATGCAAATTTGAGCAGCTTCTAATAACTGCTTTGTCATGCAAATTTGAACATCCCCTGTAGTATTGATTTTAGTTCCATCCTTGAGACAGAAATAGCCACTTAGTATTTGTCGAATAAATGAAAATGCTTTTTTTCTTCCAGGCCCTAGAAATCCATTCTTCTCTGTAAATGTGACCAGTATGAGGTATTTTTATGAACCCTTTTGCCTATTTTCCTATGCAACTACATTTATTTAAGTACATGTAGGATAAAATATAATTTCATATCACTGAATAGTACTGAAGGGATTATCCTATAATCAGAGATTTAAATTTAGGGATACATTTGAATATACTTCCATGTCAGATTAAATAGCTTGATTGGCTTTGTTTATTTATTTATCTTGCTTATTACAATATTCTCCAAAATTGTGGGTGAACCATGGCTGATTTAAGTATTTCCTTATTAATGGATGTTATTATAGTTTGAATATTTTTATCCCTTCCCAAAGTCATTTTGAATCTTAATCCTCATTGTGGGAGTATCGAAAAGTAGGGCTTTTGAAGAATTTATTAAGTCTTCAGGGTCCTGCCCTATAAAGAGTGCAAAGAAAATTAGTGAGGACCTTTTATCCTTCTGCCACATGAAGCCACAGCATTTGTCCCTTCCAGAGATTACAGTAATAAGATTCCACTTTGCCCCTAATTCTAAGCATGCCAGTGCCTTAATCTAGAGCTTTCCAGACCTCAGAACTGTGAGAAATACATTGATATATCTCTATCTCTCTCTATCTACCTATCTATCTATCTATCTATCTATCTATCTATCTATCTATCTAATCACCCTATCCCTGGTATTTTATTATCCCAGCACAAATGGACTAAGGCAGACGTTTACCTAATTTTCATTTCTAATTCTTGCCATTTTAAGTAGAGCTGAAATGAATCTTTATATCTGAATATTTTAGTACAAATATTGCTATAGGGAAGTCAATGGATGTGTCCCTATTCTTTAGAGCATGATCTCTGTAGCTGCAGACAATACAGAGAATAAAACATGTTTCCTACTCTCGTGGGATTTTACCCTGCCTGGAAAGACACTGAAATATTCATAGGGTGCTTTTGGGAGCCCACTCAGTGAGCTTGGGAAGTCAGGAAAGGATTCACTGAAGAGGTGACATAGCAGCCATGCCTTAAAGAATAAGTGGGAATTGGCCAAAACAGAAAAAAAAGACAATCTATTTAGAGATAGCATGCTTGGGACAGGAGTTTCTGAAAGCATCATTTCAAACTAGAAAGCCAAGAGAGATTTTATGGGTGTTGCAAGCTTCAGTTTGGTCTCTAAGGAACACAGGTCCAAACAGACAGCAAGGACAGAACTGATGTGACAGAAACAATGGATAGGGGCAAGTGGACCCAAGGGATAGGGAACACTACCATTCGGCAGCCACAAAAGCTCCTCATAATGGCAAAGGAAGAGCCAAGGAAGGAAAGGGAGATTAAGGCCAGGTCAGGAAGGCCTTGAAATTTTTGCTAAATCATTTGGATATTATCCTAAAGGGTATAGGGAACACTTTAGAAAAATGAAATATTTGGCAGGAATTTATAAAGTGGAACTCTGGGGAGTGGACTTGTATTATAAGCAGAAAAATATTATAATTGTAAATCATGTCATATTACTTTAGAAAGCATTATAGTAAAAAGGTGCCTCATATTTTTAAGTGTTTGTGTACCTGGTAGGTAACCTGTTGCTGATTTGCTAAGAAAAATTAAAAACTCTTCTCATCTAGGAGTGGCATTCTCCTATTTGGATCCTGAATGGATTCCTCATTAGACAACAGGGCACAGCTGGCACTGGAGAGACCAAGGAGGATACTATGCAAAGGGTAATTTTGTGGCGACTTATGGTGGCACAGGAGCTGGTGTTGTGGGAGTTGGATGTGAAGAGGGAGGGGCTGCTGGGAGAAAGAGAAGAGCTTGTTCAGAGTGACTCCAGGGACTTGCACCTGAAAACACAAGAAAGTAGAGGCCTGGAGATCATCAGAGAGACACTGGGAAAGGATTATGTGTTGACCTTGTTATTGGTGGCACATGAGTTTGTTCAGAAGTAAGAATATGTGTTAGTTTTGTTCCATTTATTAGTTTTCCTCAAATATGATACTTCAAAAATATTTATGAGATTAGTAATATTGATCTTCATCAGTAGTTAGGAAATTGTTTAGGCCTTCAAAATCCAAGACTTAAAGGAAAGGGAGGTTAATTTCTCCCTCAGGAATTACTCTGAAGTCCACAGCCCAGGCTTGCCAGCTCTTTCATACGTGAGATATGAGAAGTTGAGTTTCTTCACGTGGAGGCTCCACCTTCCAGTAAGGCTGCTTTGTCAGTTATCTGTCAAGACAGCCATGGGTATGTCGGGATTCCAGTCAGTAAGGAGGACAAGACCTGGGAAGTGTTGCCCTAACTCTCTAGCACAAGGGCCTCCATCACTCTCAGGCTCACTCCATTGGTGAAAATTGAGACACTCGCCACAACCTGCAATGGACCCTGGGAAATGTAGTTCAGCCACACATCTGGATAGAACTCTTTCGCTCTGGAAGACTGAAAGAGCAGATTTTTTTTTTCTTTTGTTGAGTTTATTGGTACATTTTAGGTATACAGTACAATTACATTCATTATTAGGATCTTGTACCTTTACATGACAGGTCTTGGTTCTCATTTTTCCCCCTTGTCTGTGCCCTCCCTTCACCCCCTCCTCCCCTCCCCATTTACAAACACTTTATTTCCATTTCTTCATTTTGTCATTTTTTTTCTTTTCCCTTATTACCTTTCCCCTACCCTTCCCATTCTCCCTACACCTTTAGCCCTTTTCTTCCTATTTCACATGGTCAATTATCTCATTAGGGTCTTCTGTACTATTATAACTTTTCACACCAGAGAAACTATTCAGTATTTACACATGTGTGACTTATTTATTTCACTTAGGAGCATATCCTCAATATGTATCCATTTTCCTATGAATGAATCTAATTTCTCGTTCTTTATTTTTGAGTAGCATTCCATTTTATTGAAAACCACATCTTCTTTATCCAGTTTCCAACTGATGGGCAAATGGGCTCTTTCCAAGATTTAGCTATTACAAACTGTGCCACTAGAAACATGGGTGCGAATATATCACTGTGGTATGATTCCTTTAAATCTTTTGGAAAGATAGCCAGCAGAGGGATGGCTAGGTCAAGAGGAACCTCTAGTCCCAGCTCTTTGAGGTATCTGCATTTTGATTTCCATAGTGATTGCACTAGTCTGCATGCCCACCAACAATGGAGAAGAAGGGTTCCTTTCTCCCCACAAGCCCATCAACATTTGTTATTGGCTGATTTCTTGATAGCAGCCATTCTTTGTGGGGTGAGGTGGAATCTCAGTGTTGTTTTCATCTGCATCTCTTGAATGATCAGTGATGTGGAACATTTTTTCATATATTTACTTGCTGCTTTTACTTCTTTGTCTGAGAAACGTCTGTTCATTTCAGATGCCCATTTTTGAATTGGGTCTTTATATTTGGGGGGCTGATTATTTTGAGTTCTTTATATATTCTAGATAGTAGTCCTTTGTGTGAGGAGCAGCTGGTAAAATTTTTTCCCACATTTGTAGGTTGTCTCTTAGTTTTGTTGATGGTTTCCTTTGCAGTGCAGAAGCTTTTTAATAAGATGAGATCCCAGTTGTTGATTCTTTCTGCTAATCCCTGTGCTACTCAGGATTTATTCATAAAGTCTTTTCCTATGCAAATGTCTTCAAGAGTTCTGCCTAACTTATCTTCCAGCAATTTTAGTGTTTCTGTTTTAATATTTAGATTTTTAATCCAGTTGAATTTTACTTTAGTGTATGGCAAAAGATAAGGGTCTAGTTTTAATCTTTGGCAGGTTGAAATCCAGCTTTTCCAACACCATTTATTAAGGAGGCTATTTTTCCTCCAGTGGGGACGGTCATCTCCTTTGTCAAAGATGAGGTAGCTGAGTACATCTGGAGTTGTTTTTGTGTCTTCCAGTCTGATCCTTGGGTCTGTTTCTTTGCTAGTACCATGCTGTTTTTATCACAGTGGCTTTGTAGTATAGTTTCAAATTGGGAATTGTTATACCTGCTGCCATGTGTCTGTTGCCTAGGAAATTGGCATTGCATTGAATGTGTATAGCAGTTTTGGTAGTATGGCCATTTTCACTATGTTGATTCTTCCTACCCAGGAGCAGGGGATATCTGAAGTTGCAGATTTTAATGGATATCTGGAAGTCTGTTTTATAAACAAATTATTTGCTCATTTCATTGACAGCCTATTTTATGTCAATGTCTGGCTACATTCCTGGATATTTATTTATTTATGGTAAAATAACTGTTAGACTTTTTGTTGTGGCAATAAAAAAAACTGAGAATTAATCTTACGAAAACATCAATTGATTTTTTTCCTTACCTTGTATATAAGCCTCTGAAGATAAATTATTTGGATTTATGGCTAAAGTTACCTACCCAGGCAAGTGTGCATCCCGGAGAACAAGAGTATCATCGTCGCATCAGATTGGTTCTCCTTGGAAAGTGCTTCAGCCGCCAGCTTCAGGCGGCTCTTTGCAGAGACCCTGAGTGATAATAAGCAGTCAGACCCTGGTGAGCATAGGCAGTGTTCTCCAGGTGGGTTCACCTGCCTCCTGATTCCCTCCTCCCTCTACTTCTCAGCTCTTGATAGCCAATGCCTGGGATCCCCGAGTGTTCTTCTATGTGGGAAATCTGTCCTTTAGTTCAAATTAATCATTTGTTTTCCATTAAAATATAACATATTTCACATGTGAGGCCCTGTCTTGACCTTGTAGACTACAGAGATTATTCACCTTGTCCTGAATGCACAGCGAGTCTGGACATCAGTTGATGTCTTGAGAGTATATCTTCCTTTTCTTCTCTTTACTCTTCCCAAAGCCATGAGGTTTTAACTTGGAAATGCAGAACTACCAAGCAGCACCCTCTGAGCTCATGTGACACTCAGGTGTGTGCAAGATTTGTTATTGCATAGTGGGAGCAACCCCTGTTCAGTGCAGCTGGGAGATAATGTGCTTCATGGCAATCAGTTGCACCTAATTACCGTGTTAAAGTGCATAAATGTGTGAGTCCCTTCTTTTATTCCTTTAGCTGTTGTCTCCGTGCTTTTCACTCCCTTTGTACCAAGAATACACCTAATTTGCCTCTGCCCTATTAGCCTCCCATTATCTTTATGCAAAAACCAATGCATAATTATTGTTCATGCTACTGTTTCTGAAGTCAAATAGCAGCTACCCAGGTGGCTCACAGGGCAGAACCGGAAGCCTCTGTGTTTCTCTGAGAGATCTTACCCAAATGCCCATGTTTGGTGTCTTCTATTGTTGAATGGATCATCGGGAGGATCCCTGCCATTTTCAGCTTTTATGCAAAAAGACCAGAGTTCAGTGCCAAAACATAAAAAAGATATTTGGACCTGTTGGTTTTAAGGCATCTTTAGACCCAGGAAAGAACATTTTAGAAACTAGATCGGACCTCCGAATAGTCTCCAGACTCCAGATCAATTTAAAAAGATGACACGTGGTGGCTGAAGTCTAAACTTCTTACCATGGCATATGCGTCCCTGTTCAGTCAATGCCACCTGTCCCTTCAGCTGCACGGCTGTTCCCAGCCCCCTGTGCCTCTCCCCATCCCTTCTCCCATGTTCTATAATGTCCCAGCCTGTGGTGTACATGCACTCAGCAAATGTGCATTCAGTGAGCAGCATTAGCATTTCTTCCTGTTGTCCTCCACCCTTGATCTCCATCGGTTGACTCAGTCGTGAAGCCTTCACTCAGGCAGTGCCCTCCTTGCCACCTGGAAGTCGCAGAGATTCAGCTGCTCTTCCTTGTTTCTGTCACTCATTTCAGGTCGCATTTGTCACCTCACCTCATAACTTTCTTTGTTCTCGTGGTGGGATTGCATTGTCACTGGATATCTGAGAGTTGGTGAACTCACTCTCTCCAGCACTTAAATTTTCTTGGGAAATTTAGTGGCTTCAAATGCTCAGAGTGAACACAATTTAAAAGAGCTGTGTAGCCTTCATGGATATTTTTATTAAATTTGGCGAATCACCCTCCCTCTTTATTGTGACATTGAACCAGTCAAGCAGAAATAAATACCCACGTCTTCCCTGACATGTCCTGCCAGATTTTTAACTTCCCCAAACTCTTCTACCTAATGGGAATGGCTAACTGTTATTATGCCTGCTCCAAAATGTATTTTTGGGGAATTTCTCCAGTTATGAGTGTTAGCTACCAAACACATTTTAAAAAAAGAGCCATAAGTAATCCGAAACTAGATTCCCTTATGGCTTGGGACTGGTGTGCGCCTTTTACTGCGCTAGAGCATTCCCAGAGAGGCTTGGATTTAAAGTGAGCAAAAGGAGAGGCAGCCCTGTGGAGGGAAGCAAGTCTGTGAAGCCTGGTGTGACAGGAAGGTGGCCCACCTGAGTCCCTAGAGTTATTTGTGCCCTGAGAGTGATTGCCATGTGCTTGCTTCTCAGGTGCCTGTGAGCATCTGTCTTGCATGCCTGGCCTCTGTGGCCCACCTGGGATTTCTCTGAGCCATGTAAGTCACTTAACTAAGTTACTTTCCCTTTACTCCGGGATGGACTTGTTTACTACTCACTTTCAGCATTCATAATGTTACTGTCATTGGTTCAAGTTTTCATTAGTACATGTTTGCGGGACATAATAACTACATTCGTCATGGAGAGTTGGGACATGTAATTTCATTAGCCATTTCCAGAGAATGGCTGTTCAATGTCGTTTTCTAATTGTTCCCATAAAGCCTTCTGTCCATGGCATTGAAATCCTTTAAGTGATATGGGGATTATTTCTTTAAGGCCTTGCCCATGTGTCTGAATTTCTGTGGCTCCCCAACTCCACCCCCATGAAACCATTTAGCCAGAAAAGGAGAGCACAAGGAGCATGAACTTTGGAAACACAAGGCCCTGGCTTTGCTACTTATTACATATGATGCCACATGACCTTGAACCTTCAGCTTTCTGTGTTTCCCTCAGGAGTTGTCAAAACAGCATTTATCCTGCAGAGTTTTTATTAAAATGAAAGGAGAAAATTGACAACTCCTGGCCCATTGACGGCTGTTATGTAGTAATTCTTCTGAGAGCTGTCAGTCTCCCTTGGTGAACTGAGAAAATCATGCGACAGACCAAGTTGGTTTCTCAATTAGGTTAAATTCCCTGTCTCAAGAATCTGTGACAGCTTCCCTGAAGATAACCCTATTGAATTAACAAACAAACAAAGATATTTAGCCTGGAATTTAAGATCTTTGTTTACTGGATCCTATCTTGCCTCTCAAGACTTAGCTCTCACAGTCTGTTTACAAAAAAGCTTTTGTTTTAATCAGTTCAGCCTCTTTTTCCTTCCTCCGTGTCCCCCCATCCACTGGCCAGCTATTATCCCTTTCTTGGGCTTGGACTTTCCTTCCTCTCTGATGAGCCAAATCAAACATTTTTGCTAAAAAATACTGTGTATAACATATTGGTTGTATTGCACATACATATAATACATACACATGTAATGCATGTAATTTCATGATATCTTGTATATATGCAGTGTAGGGCTCTCTCTGAGCAAACATTCCTAATATGTCCCCATCAATGTTGACACCGATTGCCTATGTTGTGTACTTTACTGTTCAAAAACAATGCAAATACAAGCTAGTATTAAGAGAGTCCTTTCTATTACCAGTATATGCTTTATTGGGATGATCTCCTACCTTTACGATAGTCCCAGAAGGTAGGCTCTAGTATTTTACCGATTTTGAAGATGAGGAAAGTGAGATACAGAAGGATTAGCAATAGAAACTATTTAATTTATACCAAAGTCATAAAGCTAGTGAATGAATGTCAAAAGCCAGGATGCAAACCCAAGCAATCTCCCGTTACAGTCCAGCCCCTTTCACTATGTTACAATCTTGAAGGGAAGGGACATTTTCAGTGGTTTCTTCATGCTATTTTTCTTGGTGCCTGGAAGAGAAAATCATTAAATAAGGAGAAATTAATCCAGCCTGTGGAGCACCTGGGAGTGTGGAATGAAAAAAGGGGAGAGGCTTGGTCAAGTGCAGCGTTATGGCCACCACCCATAGTATCTTCAGCACCACCAATCCATGTGTGTGGACGGTAGGACCCTGGCAGCAGCTAGCTGGACCACACTGAACGTCACTGATTTCTCTACTGTCTGTCAGTGCAGGAGGCCACAGTTTCTTGGAATGACTGGAGCTGTCTGAACTTCCTGCTTAGAATCAGCTCCTGTGAGCATTTCATCCTTTTGGGTGAGAGTGTTGATTGTGGAGATGTCCCAGGGTTTTGAGACTGAGAAGGAGAGTTTGATTTCCAGCTTTTTTCATGGCAGTTGGAAAAACCCAGAAAGGCCTTCCGCTTCCTGAGCCAATTTCTTTGTCTATACAGGGACAGCAGGCCAGGACCACAGTGCTGAAGGTCAGATGAGAAAGCACGAAGCTTGATCTTTTTTAAAGGGAAGGAAAGATTATAAACAGGAAAGGCATTTTTATATTCATAATCTTGATGTTCTACCCCTTCTTTGTCAAAAAAGGAAGCAAACTGTATTCTGACCACATGCAAGAAAAGCGTAGTGAGATGCCTCAAGCTCTGCCCTGAGCTGAGACACTTTATGGATAGACACGTGGGAAAAGTCACAGCCTTAAAGGGTATTTTGAATTAAAAAACAAATTACAAATTTCATTTGTGGACTGAGCTAACATATATGGCATCTGGGTGATTTGGGCCACGTGGCTGATCTTTTGATAGAAAAGTTTCCATTGCTGAGAAGTGATGATAAACTTTGGCAGCCCGAGTCAGATAATTATTTCAAGTTCTTCTAAAGAAGGTCTTGGTGCTTCTGTGTATGACACTTGTCCAGGTTATTTTCTTAAGGAAGCTTTTCCATTATGATACTATAATCCAAAAAGAAAAATTATTCCATAGAAAAAGTTTGCATTATGGGCAATATTTTCAAAGTTGAAAATGAAATCATACACCCACATCATTGTTCTTATTTCAATTTTAGCATGGAAATGAACTACTCTCCCTAGGAAGTCAAGATGAAATGGTTTTGCTTTTAAATTTCAATTGGAATAAAAATCCAAATTAGGCTATGCAATTGACATCATCAACCTTTCTCTCATGACCATCAGATGCCTAGTGAAATCGTTATTAGGCACCACCACTGTTAACTAGCAAAGTGGCATAATTCACATCTACGTCTTATTCATGGAATTTATTGCATATGAGGGTCCCCAAAGGGAAGAGTTCTTGCCTTTTTAATAATATTAGCTTCAGTTTCTATGGAAACTGCACATCCTGTTCTGCTATTTGCATAAGATGCCTTTAGATTTATTAAGAGATTCAAATAGTTAAAACTAGTAGTAACATTCTCCTTTGAATATAATACCACACAGACATTTTCACAGATGAATTAATAATCAAATTTTATTATATAGGCTATGATGATATAAAGTGCCCATTACAACTACACACTATGTTTTTGAATCGCAGTATGTTTTTAAAATACTAACACTGGAACTCAAAGGAGGAAATGATTACTTAAATTTATTTTAAATTGTTTAAAATTATTAGAATGAAATATACCAATAGAAAAATAGGCAAAGGATGAGTAAAAACCAGTATGTATGTGTGTGGTATATGCACACTGTATATCTCTATACACACATGTATTTAAATGTATAAATGACAAATAAACATAAAGTGTAAGTGAATATATATTTATATATAACATATATATATACAGAGAGAGCTCTAATGAATATAAAATACATTCAACCTCACCAGTTACTAAGAAATACAATTTATAACAGTAAAATATTGCTATTTATTTCTTGATTAACCAGGATAAAAAGGAATGATAAAATCCGGAGTTGAAAAGTGGAGAAATCAGCATGAAATGGAAATGTTGTTGAGAAGAATGAAAGTCGCTTTAAGTTTCTCACATCGGTTGCATGTAATAATTTTGAGACGGAGTCTCACTATGTAGTTGAGACTGACCTGGAACCCACTATGTAGCCCAAGCTGGTCTGAACTCACAGCGATCCTCCTGCCTCAGCCTCCCGAGTGCTGGGATGACAGGCGTGCTCCACCACGCCCAGCAAAATATGCAAGCTTCTTAACCAGACATTTCAATTCTAGGAAATGTACTTCAGGATTTAGGAAGAGATAATCTAGTAAGAATATTTATCAGAACACTGATTATGATAGAAAAATAATACGTGTCCTTAGGAAATTGCACCAATTGTGCTCTAAGAGAGAATTATGCTCTGCCTACTTTTTGCTCACGACTGGTATCCTAGCTCCTAGCACAAGGCCTGGATGCTCAGTGGTAGTTGTGGAATGAATTTAATGATGATATTGAACTACAGTTGCCTGGAAAGATGTTCATAGTATGTTAAGCAAAAAAGAAAGTGATAAAAGTAGGATATAAATTTTAAAAAGTTCCCTTTTTTGATTTTAAAAATCATCACTGTAGCTGGGGTGATGGCACAGGTCTATAATTCCAGCACTTGGGAGGCTGAAGCAGGAAAATCGTTAGTTAGAGTAGCTTAATAAGACCCTGTCTTAAAATTTAAAATAACAGGGGATGTAGCTCAGTGGTAGTGTGCCTTTGGGTTTCTCCTCTGGTACTGAAAAAATAAAAACAAACAAAACAAAATCCCCACAAACATAAAGACAAAGCACCCGTAACTGCGTCTGTGCCCATGTGCATGAACTCCAATAAAATACACCATGATGATTAAATGAAAATGTGCCATCAAAAGAGATGGATTTTGTGAAGCATTTTAGGAATACCACAGCCACCATATTTTGCTCTGATTTTGCTTCTAATTATATACAAAGAATGACACATAATAAAGATTAATGTGCCAACTTCTCAAATAGTTGTTTCACTAAGTATAAAATGAAAACCCTATGCGGGAGGACCTTCTGCCAGAGTCCAACAGCAGTACTCTACTGCAGCGGTATTTTACCTGGTCACTTCCTCTCCCTCCGGTCCATGTCACCCATTCACAGATTTACCTCTTGAGCACCAAACCAAGTTCCGAGTTGCAGTCACCCTTTCAAACTGTCTCTGGTTCTCATCTGAGTACAGGCTGTGATCTATATGGAGCCAAGGTCTGTTTTCCCTAAGTTCATATGTCGAAGCCCTAGGCCCCAGTGTGAGGGTATTTGCAGGCTGGGACATGGGGAAGGAACCAGGTTAGATAAGGTCATGAGAGAGGGGCTGCCGTGCTGGGTTTTGTCTCTTGGCCACGTGAAGACATGGTGAGCAGGTGCCATCTACAGGTGGGAAGAGAGCCCTTCCCAGAAACCTTGATCTGAGTTAGCCTCCAGAACTGTGGGAAATACATTTCTGCTGTTTACATAACCCCATTCATGGTATTTTGTTACAGCAGGCTGAGACAAGGGCTGAACTCTAACAGGACACATGGCTGTGCCCACGAGGGGAGCTTCACGACTTCCAGTCCATTCTCCACATCCCCAGCACATCCACTGGTCTCTACCCAACTCTGCTCCTTTCCTTGTTTGTATTAATCTGTATATTCACATTGTCCCTCTAGACGCACAGTCTCAGTCTTTGCCTGAAGAAGTCCCACTCCGGTGTTAAAATCACTGTGTCCATGTGGGCTCCAGCATTGTTTCATCCATTAGGATAACGTTATTAGACAATGATTTTTGCACTTATCAAAGTCAGTCATGTCTACAAGTCAGTTGTGAACATGCCTGAGTATAAACCATTTTTTATTGGACTTCGTTTTTTTCTAAATCTTCTCCTGCCCAGGTACTACGCACAAAGCCAAGCAAATATAAAATGGATGCTTACTGAGTAAATGCACCCCTTGTATAAGACTTCAGCTGCATTCAACAGGGGGTGCTCTCATTAAGGGATGCCAGAGGCCCATGGCACATAACATAGAATTCTGGAGGAAGGCTCAAAGGAGAGTTTTGCCCTGAATGGGATGCTTTCAGAAAGCAGTGACAATTCTATGATCGATGTCATTAATAAATATCCTATAGATGCCAGGGAGAATAAAGAGAGACTGATACTATGACTGGGAAAGAAGCAGCTCATCTATCAGCCAGGAGGGGGATGTTTGGTGTTTTCAACGGTTTGGATAGGGTGCTTGTTTTGGCTGAGTTCAGACATCATTTGGAAGTGGTCTTGATTTTGTCAGATGCATCAAAGCCCAAGAGTCTCACACAGTGCAGAGCTCCGAGGGCCCGGCCAGGTACTGGGGTCTGGCTTGCTCTTCTTTTTGTCAGCATCCACAACCAGATTGTAGGGGTCAGGTGCTATGTCTCTCCTGGTCCCCGTGACATTGGCCTGCAATGCCTGCTCATTGAATTCCTCAGGGGTCACTGGTTAGAGGTTTTTTTGTTTTTTGTTTTTTTTTTTCCTTTCTCTCTGGTCAGCTTGACCTTCAGAGAGATTTTTTGGGGGGGTTGGATTAAATTTTTAAAAAAACATACATCTAATTTTAAATCTGCTTGGGCAATTGTTATTCATTAGTAAAATATGTTCTCTTGGTTCCAAATATATTACTTTTCAGCTTAGTTGTCTCAGTTAGCATAATTTACCAACACTAAAAATAATTTCTAGAACAAAAGCTTCTGAAAATAGAAGCAAATAGAGCTCTTTTTCTCCTCATTTATAAACGAAGCTTCCACTATTTCACTACAAAATTTTAAAGGACCATGACACTTGTTTAAGTCAACGCTATTTTCTTGTTATTTCCTATTAACCTTAACCATTTGAAATTTCTATCATAAAAGTACAATTTGAGGAGCTATGGATTTCCCCTTCTTTGTAGCTTCAATATTTCTATAAGGGTAGCATTTGGCAGACAAAAACACAGCTCCAAGGTGACCTTGGTAAAGACAGTGATCACAACTTACTAGATGGCTGGCTGCACTTTAACCTCACAGTGAGTCGCCAAAACATGGGGGCCTTCTGTTACTGGAAAATTTAGAAAGATAGGTGTTGAAAGGATGCTATTCTAATCACCAATTGATCAAACAATCCATTGAGTAAAAGTATGTGCAATGAATTCCAATCTGAACCAGATTCACTGCTGTGTGTTGGGTGCCAATGTAAGTGAGATCAGAGCTTTTTTCTCCCATGGTGTTTACTATAGAGCAGGGGACATACTTGAGTCAAACATACAAATTAGCACCTGTATAGTTGCAAATGGAAACCCTCTTGATAGAGGGAACTGATTTCCTGAAAGCATGGAACGGGGTGGGGGCCAGGGTAAGTGAATTAATGTGGGCTTCAAGAATAGACATTTGGGGGACAGTGATCAGGAGCTAAGAAAGAGAGGTAGGTGAAAGCCTCCAGGAAAGAGGGAGGAGAAGATGGCTGAAGTCAGAAGAGTTGTGATGAGAGTAGGTATGAGAAGTGCTCATGTTGACAGGTAGAGACCGTCAGAGGGACAAATAAACTCCCAGGTCCTTAATTTATTACTGTTTTGTGTTCTCTTCTGGGGCTGAAAAGTAGGTTTTGCTAAGACACACAACTCTTCACTTGGGACTACAGATGCCCAATAGGTAACTAAAAGTAGAACAAAGCTTCATCTTCCTTGTGTAAAATTCTGGGTCACATCCCTTCTCAGTTTTGCATATAGGCCTGTTAGTTAATTACGGAGAGTCTCTCTAAAAGTTGGCAAAGCAAAGTTGATCATCTCTTAATATAACCCACTCATCCCCCCTAAGGCTGAGACTACTCTAGGCAGAAACAATGATCTCCTGGCCACCAAACTGCACCTCAAGCATCAAGGACTTCTGGTGCCATCTTGGACTCCATCCAGTGATAATATCTCAAGTGTGGCCCTCTCGATACAGACACAGAAGTTTGCAGCCAAACTGTTCCCCAAGTGTGAGCTGTGGTGTTCGCCAAGTTTGAGCTGCCATGCACCCTGCAATGAACAGTTCTCTGTCCTGGAGGTAGAGGCCGACCTTTGCCGGCTGAGGTCTGTGAATCTGTGTGTGACTGGAGGGGGAGTGGCAGGCAGGACAAGAAGCTGGAAGGAGCCAGGCACGCAGGGCCTCTGTGTATCCTCTTCTTAGGGGTTTCCTATTTTCTTAAGAGCTCTTGAGAAGAATGAGATGGGTAAGGAACAACATAGCTTCTGGCAGAAATGCAAACCCTGGGCAAGGGGACATCCTGAGCTTCACCATGAGTGTCCTGCCTGCTTCTGTCCCCTTTCAAGCTGACCCAGTGATCTGTATCAGCAACTCCTTCCAGCCGACCATATCACACTCCTGGTCTATCTCTTGCAATTCCCAACTCAGAAACCAGGCTACAATAATACAATATTAAATAGTAGTATATTAATAATTTTAAAACGTCTGTGGTTGTGGGCTGGAAGATATTGACTCCCTTTAAGAATATTCAGATGCCAACGTTTACAAAAGTAAGAAATGTTATATTTTACTGGCCACTTCCCAGCTAGTTCTGGAACGTAATGTGCTGCAGGGAACACGATGCCCAAGATGGCTGTGATTATGATTCAGGCTGTGAAGTATGGCATCTGGGAGGCAGTGGGTCAGCAAGAGTCCAGTGTAGGTGCGCCTCTGAAAGTCCCGGTGTAAGTAACTTTTACAGCCACTCACCCCACAGAAGGTCAAATACTGGTGGGCAGCAGCTGAGAGCCACAAGAATGTCTGCAAGGCACCAGAGAATAAAGATGTCTCATTTGTTCCACAGCTCTGCACCTCTTCTTCTGGCTGTCTGACTCTCAAGTGAACCTCCCCAGTCTGAACTGGTGGGAAGACACTTGCCATATAAGGACCCACTTCTTTACTAATGGAAGCATATTCCACGAGAGCATCCTAACTGATGTCATTGCCCATGTCCAGTTGGAAAGATTTTGTTACATAAGTGGCTAGATCTTGTGTCTTTATAACCCCGAGGTTCACAGATGGAAGGACATTCAAAATACCAGAAAAATCAAGTTTATTTAGTAAATCCACACGACATGACTGATAATCAGAGCCAGATGTCAAGAATGTATACTCTGGGTTTAGATGTTCAAACTGATCTTTGGTGCCATTATTATCAGTGGTTCTTCTTGGTCTGATGCTCTAGGATGTGTTCCTTCAGGAACTCTTGAGAAGTGGTGGAAATGATTCTTTCTTAGATCCTTCCCCTGGAAAGATGAATCATGGTAATTCATAAAGACCGTGGAGAGCTCTGGCCTGACAGTTTAATAGCTTTCCTTTTAGTCAGTTGGTGTAAGAATCTAATTTTGAGCCTATTCATTTGTGAAAAAGGTCACTGTAATTTCCTCTCAGCCCCTGGGGCCTTCCCACGGAACGAGTCGCCTTCATACACTTCAGTGTTGCTGGTGTCATGTTTTATAAAGTTCGTGCTCTCAGGCATCTTCCATACACAGTGCTTCTGGAGAGATCCTGACTCATAGGTACAAAATCTTCACCCAAGTGAAGACCCTTGCCTTTTAACCTTACTACCCATCGGCATTAGACCATTCAACTCTTTTAAATCAGCACTCTTGTCTCTGTTTCTTCTGCCATCAAATGATAAGCAGTACTCCTTGGCTAGACTTGTGCACCCCACCAGTTCAGAGAGGGAATCCCTCTGACAAAAATCTGATCTAGTGTTCTTGTAAAAACCCTTCGGGGCGCCCAGCCCCTAGTTAACAACTTTATAATAAGCCAGATCTTCTGGTCTCCAGTCACTTCTAATCTCCATTCACATCTCCAGGTTCCATTTGGCTTAGGGAAGGTCTTTCAAGTGGAAATATAATAGTGGTTTTTCTAACTGGAAACTTTGTAGATAGGATTACTCTTTAGAGAATTAAGCATGAGTGTGATGACCTCAAATTCATAAAATACCTTATTTTTTTATTGTTGAGGATAGAGTGAATTCTCTTTCTTTATAAAGAGACTGTGGATATTTTGTATCTTAATTCAAAAACCTCTGATATAATATTATATTGATTAATTAAAAGATGACTAAAACAAAATGCTTTACCCCAGGAGAATTAAGACCTGTTTGTGACATAAGGACTCTTATACAACTAGCTGCAATTGCAACTAATTCTGTATTGGAGGTGTAATAACCTACCATAGAAGAGAAAAACCCCTTCCATGTGGAGTATTAGGAAAAACAGCATTCGATGTAGATCTTGAGTACAAAGAAGACATTCCAGATAAACAAAATAACGTTAAAGGCACTGTCAGGAATAGAGACTCAGGGAAGCTCTGTCCAGAGGAGCAGTCAGCGGCACGGGGTAGAAGATGAAAAATAGGAAATTGTACCATAGCTAAGCTTTTTGGCCAACAGACCGTGACAGAAGTGGTGCTATGTGATTTCCAACATTAAGTGACACAGTACTTTGGCTTTGGTCCCTCACTCTTGCATATTTATTTGCTCAGGGGAAGCACCTACCTTGCAGGGAGCAGCCCAAAGGGAGGGGCACAGGGTTAGAAACTGAGGCCTCTTGACTGTAGCCATTTGCTTCATCTTGGGAGCCGATCCTGAAGCCCCAAGATTTCTGTATGTGACTATGTCCACACTGACGTCTTGACCACAACCACCTGAGAATTTCTGAGACTGAACCACTCAGTTAAGCTGTTCCCTGAATCCTGATATTCAGAGATTGTGTGAGACGGTGTTTCTTGCTTTAAGTGACTAAGGTTGTGGAATGTTTAATGTAACAATAGATAACGACTACACTGGGTGACAGGGCAGATTTGATGAGCCTTGATAGAAAATACAGGAAAGGAGAAAAGTTTTATCAGGGAAATGACCAATTTGCTTTTTGGGTGTTCTGGTGATGCTATCTTAATCTTTTGTTCACCAGGCATTTGGGAACAGATGTGGACTTGGAAGCCATCCAAGTGGTGTGGAATGGTGTTTCCTAAGCTCAAGACTTCATCAGAATCATCTGGAGGGCTTGGTAAACAGACCCCTGTCACCATCCTCAGTCATTTTGGTTCTGTGGGTTTCGGGCTGAGCTCCAAAGTTTGTGTTTCTGACACATGCCCAGGTAATGCTGATGTGTTTGATCTAGTGAACATTCTTTGAGAATCACTGCTATGTGGTGAATTTGAGAAGAAAATACATAAAATAGGATCAATCATTATAACATAGTGCGTATGCATGTTACAGCTGAAATACTTAGCAATTAAAGTCTGGGAAAGAATTTTAAATCACTAACTGCAATCATTTGGGTGTTGAGCATTCCCCCACCTTCCAGGTCCATGGTCCGTGTTAACAGCTTGGTCTCCGGGGTAGTGATATTGGGAGACAGGGAACCTTCAGGAGATCAGGCCTAGCGGGAGGTCCTTGGTTCATGGAGGGTGTGCACTGGAGTGGGACTGTGGGTGGGCTGGTCCTCTTTCCTTCACTTTCTGGTCGTGAATAGTTTACTCTGCCACTCATTTCCTGTCATTGTCATGGGCACATCAGAGCAACGGGTCCATCCAATTTTGGTCTGAAACCACAAAAACTGTGAGCCAATCTAGACCTCTTGTCTTTACAATTATCTCAATTATACCATGAGAGTAACACCCTCAACAAAATTAGGTTTGATGATTTTTATAGAAAACAATTATTTAAAAATTACATGTAAAGTAAAATTTGGGTTTCCTTAAAGTACATAAATAATCAACACTTCCATGGGTTCACAATGAATTCCTCTTTCTTTATTCTGCTATTGTTTTTTGTTCTTAGTGTTGTGTTTATAACCTGAAAATGGATTCACTTGATCAGCCACAAAGAACTTTAAAATATTCAGTTATGTGCTTCAGGATTTCTACACTTCTTGGATTGCAGGAGAAAATCTCTTGGGATTTTACTTTGACATCTAGAAGCAGTGATTACATAGATTTCATACCCAAACTGTGTGGTGCTGGTGCTGTATATCATTAGATAAGGCACAACAACCTATTAGATTAGAGGACATTTCCATAATGAATAGCTGCTTCTCAGGAAAAGGGGCTGTATTTCCTAACCCCTTTGAAAGTTCAAATGTATTACAATTAAATGTTTGATTCCTATAATTAGCTAACCAGAGAAAAACAATAAATTGAGTTTTGCTTTTTCAGTGATCTGTGTGTGTGTGTGTGTAGGTGTGTGTGTGCAGTAGTCCCTTAAGGGCTGATATTTTTTGTATGTGCAGGATTTGGTTTTAAACATCTTTTTCCTTAGCCATACTATATAAAAATGAAGATAGAATATGTAAAATGTGATATTTTAGTAAAGAAGGTTGATCTGTCTTAGACTTAGGTACTTCAGTTTCCCTGTAACCGATATCTTGCCTTGCTATTTAAGAAAGAATTCCATTCTTGTTGCCTAGTGACAGTGCATCTCTGGATTTCCTGCTAATGAATGCTGGGTTCCTTGTTCCTGGATTTCAATGCCAATTACCTTCCTTCCAGCAGCTTGCCTCTTCTAATTTAAGAACCTTCTAAGAACTTAAGAACCTGCAAATCACCTGGCCCATGTTTTGTTCTTCCTCTCCCTCCATTTCTTGGGAGGCACCTTCTAGTTTGGGTGATACCTAGGAATTCATATTTGCCCATGTGCTCTTTGACCCATTCTTGATACACTCCCATGCATGGGTGGGTATAGGCTCTTTGTTTTTTCCATGGGGAAGACAGAGAAAGAATGCAGTAGAGGAATGTGCAGATTGCAAAACATGAAGAATGACAGCCCTCTTGAAATGATGGTTATCCAATCCCCAAATCTGAAACCTAAAATGATACTGGTGACCATATTTTATTCTGTCGTATGCATTGGCTCATAAAGGAAAGATTCACTTGAGGCTATCACCTAAGATTAGTGATTTAATTAACAGATTTCATCTAAGCTGATGCTTTATATTAATCATTTAGTTTTCTCCAGATACTTCTTGATCCAGTAATTTGGTCAGACTCTCTATCAGAAGTTTTTGCTGGTGTGTGGTGTAAAGAGAACATAAAGACCTCCATCGGGAGACACCCAGGACAGCTTCTAGCTGCCATTGGTGATTCTCTTCCTCTGCTTTATTAGAAGGACAGACTGTGTTACCCAGAAAATTCCTGACCTGGAAGATAAAGCATAATCAGCTCTCATATGTTGGAGGAGAAAGGCAGCCCTTCAACAGCCCTTCATTAGAGAAATATGTAGCTACATCAAAAAAATTCTCCAACCAGAGTCGTGGAAAATGCAAACCCTAGCAGTACTCAGATTCTGAGTATATGTTCAGAGACCTCCTGGTCTCTGATATGGCAAGAATCTAATATTATCAGCTAAAACTGACATATGAAAAATAGTTTTTGTTTTATTCATATATCGATAAAAAGGTGAAATGTTTAATGCCACCACCCAATTTGGGCTAAAAGTCTCAGTTAACATTTTCTTGTTAAAAAAGTTCCAACTTATGGACACTATCACCAGGAAAGACCTTGTCAGATTTAGGACAGAGGAAGCATAACTGCTCATACGGAGTGGAAGTATGAGTGTGTGTGTGTGCGTGCGTGTGTGTGTGTGATTTACCTCCCAAGATGTTGCACATGGCCTGTGAAGAGTGGAAGCCTGCACCTTCTCTCCTGTCTGTGTTCACACCTCCCTGACATCACACCACGGTTTCCGGGAGTCATGGGCTTACAGACTGGAGTCCTGGGTTAAAACTGACAGATGGTGAGTGGAAGGAATGCGGGGTGAGTGGATCATCTGATGTGTGCGTGTGTGTGTGTGATTTACCTCCCAAGATGGTGCACATGGCCTGTGAAGAGTGGAAGCCTGCACCTTCTCTCTTGTCTGTGTTCACACCTCCCTGACATCACACCACGGTTTCCGGGAGTCACGGGCTTACAGATTGGAGTCCTGGGTTAAAACTGACAGATGGTGAGTGGAAGGAATGCGGGGTGAGTGGATCATCTGTGACCCCTGTGAGCTGTTTCCCAAAGGATTCTGGAGGCCCTGCAGACTTGCAGGCTGGCTCTCATATGAGCACAGGAGGACTTGGTGGTCACTTAGGTCTGAGGCAGAAGCAGTGATGTAATTACCCAAATGCGAGGACCAAAATGTGCCAAATGAGTCACAAGGAGAACCTGAAAATATACTGATACTCTTAAGTGAAAATAAAGACGAGAACCTTATTCACTTAGTTTCTCAGACCTTATGAAAAATTCAATGCTGCTTGTACTAATGAGAACAGTAGTTGGAGAAAAGGCGCAATCTTTCCAAAGAACATCATTAGTAAGTCCCATGGAAAATTCTAATTCTGCTTTCAAATAGTTAGAGAGACCAGTGTGAACAGATCACACATGACTCAGAGGGAAGCTAGAGTGGGGCATTTTGCCTTCCCAGATTTGTGGGAAGGGGTAGAGACTTTCTAAACCATTTCCTAACTTTTAGCATTTTCCAATTTGTATTGTGAATTCTAATTTCCATTCCTACACACACTGCCTTCATTTCAAGGGAAATCTTATGAAAGAAGTGGAACAGTAAGAGCAATGTCTGTTACCAGATCAAATTGTCTAAAGGCTAAGGTAATGATGAAGAGGATTGTGTAAAGCAGTAGCAATCTTAACATGCCAATACTTGACCATTTGGAATAAAAAAATCATTAATTTCACAAGATAAACCCTAACTATCCTTATCCTGACCTCAGGGTGCTATTTAAGCCTTAACAGAAGAGTAGAAAGCCCAGGGAATGTGGGCCAGACACGTATCAATTTGAATTTGTGTTCCTGCTAGTTAATGATCTTGTTAAATTGCTTAGCCTCTTCAAACCACAGTTCCTTCACCTGTAAAATTGGATTATTAATAGCTCCATTTCATGGCTGTTAAAAGTATTGGATGAAAATAATGTAAGGCCATTAATTCAATGCCAGACATATGATACAATCTCAATAATTGTTAGGTTCAGGCAGGGCCACTTACATTATTTGTGGCACCCAGTGAAAAAAGAAAAGTGGATTTCATTGGTGCCTCCTGTGGAGGTGACATACATCTGGTACTTGACATCATGGCTGCCCGCAGACCCTTCTTGAAGCCCAAGATCACTGAAATTGAGTAACTGGCAGAAATCCTGAAGTATTGATAATAGAAGATTCAAGATCTTGTTGCCCAAAATTTGTTATGGGAGCAACAATAAAGCAAAGCATATGCTGCTTAGTAGCTACTGGAAGTTCCTGGCCCAGATATGGAGGAGCCTGAACTGCTGCTGTTGTACAGCAATCATACTGTGCTTGCATTTTTCACAATGACTCCTTAAAGAACAGCAAAGCCACTGTGGAAATAACAACCCAGCTGTCCAGTCCCAATGCTAGGCTGCACAGCAAAGGAAAGGAATAGATGGTTTAAATTTGAAAAAGTTAAAACAGAAAAAATAAATAAAACGTGGAGTCCCTTAAACATTACTATGAATTTCAAAATAGTGGCAGCAAAGCATTAAAGTAACCAGTCTTGGTAGACTGCACAGGTTGTCAATGAAGCCAACCTTCATCACCAAACTAGACACCTGCTCACCCTAACCCTGTGGTACATGGATCATGAAGACAGATTTTAAGATACGGAGGCTTTTACCAGTATACATCTCTTCAGCAACTCTTTCCTAACACCAGGGCTTTTGTTCTTCTCTGAAAGGCTAGATGTTAGATTTTAAAAATAGAACGATTCTTTTAGATGACATTAATAATGACAATATGGGTGGGAAATATATTCTTTCCATTTTGTCTGTTCACAAGTTCTAAGGGATCTACAGAGATCTCTTCCATTTTAATCCAGAGGGGACCTATGACAGGCCATTATGCTAGATGACAAATAAATCTTAAATTTAAAAACTGAACCAGTTTCCAGGAGGTGAAAATATATTGATAC
This sequence comes from Fukomys damarensis, assembly GCF_012274545.1. Taxonomy (NCBI): domain Eukaryota; kingdom Metazoa; phylum Chordata; class Mammalia; order Rodentia; family Bathyergidae; genus Fukomys; species Fukomys damarensis. The sequence goes on along the minus strand of NW_022900926.1, from coordinate 11,107,815 downwards.
GGTGTTTTAATCATACTTGGATGAGCTGGAATCTCTGGGAAATTTCCTCTTTTCATACATATGACAGAAGAGACTGGGTTTATTTGCATGCCAAATAATTCATTTTTAAATACCTGCAATAGTTATTTACTCCCTAATTTACAAATATATCTTAAATGTGCACAGATCAAACCAAGGCATCTTAAAAACCTGTAGACCTCAGGGAAAGATTAATTAAGGTTTTAAAAATTTCAGAAAATTCAGGTAAATTGTTCATATGTTCTTTATGGCAAAAAAGTTCTTCCTCCCCCCACCCCTTTGGAAAAGCAAGCAATCAAACAAAAACAAAACAGTAGAATACTTACTCCTCCCTTATATATTAGCTTAATGTCACTTTTCTGACTCTTCAAACTCAACTTGTTATCAATATGCATCAGTTTAACTTTTCTGTATTATCTTTCCTGTTACTCGGACACAATAACTGACACAACTTAAGGGAGAGATTTAATTTGGCTTTAGGGGATTTGGTTGTGTTCAGGTGGCTCTGAAGAAGCAACATCTTGAGAGAAAGGAATGGTTGAAAAGACACATCATTCATGGCAGCTAGAAAGATCAGGGGAATAATGCCACAAGGAAGGAGTCAGGGACAATATATAGTACCCAGTGTCACACTTTCATGACTCACCTAGATGCACCTGCAAGTGTGCTTTAGTAATCTCACGGATATTTCTTAACTCAGTCCAATTGACGTATCACCATTAATGGTCACAATTCACCCTTTGTCTGGTGACAAGACCTATCTCCTTAAATCACACTTATTCTCCAAATAAACACAAAACAAGTTAATTCCATCTGACATCTTACAGCTATCCTGTCTACAACTGGAAATGCAAAAATTACTTCCCCTAAAATCTTAACTGTTGTAGCATTTTTCAGAAGTTTAAATCATAACTGACATTGTAAAATGGGAAGAAAAGGTCTAAAGGTGTAGGGAAAAGTGGGAAGAGTAGGGGAAAGGTAATAAGGAAAAAGAAAAAAAGTGAGAAAATGAAAAGATGGAAATAAAGTGTTTGTAAATGGGGAGGGGAGGAGGGGGTGAAAGAGGGCAGGGACAAGGGGAAAAAATGAGAACCAAGACCTGTCATGTAAAGGTACAAGATCCCAGTAATGAATGTAACTGTACTGTATACCTAAAATGTACCAATAAACTCAATAAAAAAAGAAGTTTAAATCAAAGTCTTTTGTGAGGCTCAATGAAAACACTTAGCTGTGAACCTTTGTAAAAATAAAAAACAAGTTACATAATCCCAAGGTACAATGGGATAGAGAAAACATTTCAAAAAGGAGAAATAGGGGATAGAATGAATTGGGCAAAGTGAGACCATAACCCAGCAAGGAAAACATCAAGTCCTATAACCCCATATCTAGAGTGCAGCACACCTGGTGGTGAGATGTGTGTTCAGAGGGTTTGAGCAGCCTCATCCCTGTGACTTTTCCAGTTGCAGCTCACATAGCCCTTCTTTTGGGCTGACTCCACCCATGGACTGCAATTTTCCTTGGCAAATGTGCCATGTTTCTGGCATCTCTGACTTCCTGATTTTATAGCACCTTTAGCTTCATTTCTCACAGCTGCATGTGTTGACCTCTCAGGCTTTCTTTTGGAGTCTCAGTGGAAATCTCCCTGACCCTACAACTCTTGTATTCTGCATGGTGTAAAACAAACATGATATAGACAATATCAATATCTGTGGTCAGTGGTAGCAGCAACCAGATCCCCCTGGACCATGGCAGTGACAGTCTCTGAGTGCCTGGACAGCTGAACATGGTGAAATCAATCCCAAGAAAAAAATTCTATAGAATGTTCTTCTTTAGCAGGGGCTTCAGAGGCTCTCTTCTCAAAAGAAGTGTTTACATTTTTATACTTTGGAAGCTGCTATGAATGGAGTCTTGCAGATTCTTGAGATGCCCTCAAGGCATCTTTCTTCTTATTCCGGTACAAAGTACTTGATGTTTTTTTAGTGATGCTAATCTCTTCAGCAGCCACACCCCTTTTGGCCCCAACTTTACACATGGTTCCTTTTGGGCCAAAATTGAAATTTAAAAATTTTTTTGCTCTGCCCTTGATTTTCATTATAAATTTGGCTGAAGATAGCCAGCAGTACTCATGTCATAACCTGTATGTTGGGCTGCCTTGAAATTTCCTCCATTGGATCAATTAGTACTTAACTGGGCCTCTTACAAAGTCTTGGGATATGGGGAAAATGTAGACAATATATATATTTTTTAGCAAAGTGTACGTGAATGACCTCTTGTCCTGAAAGCCTGACCTTTACTGTCCACATTCCTATCACTATTCTGAGCTTCTTAGCTTTGACCAGAATCATTCATCAAGCTCTGTTCACAACATTCTAGGGCTTTTTAAGCTCAAGGACTTCACATTTCCAACCTTTTCTGGACTTCTGAAAACCAGTTCCAAAGGCTTCAGAATGATATGGTCAGGTGTAGTCACAGCAATGACTTTACTTCTCTCATTTTCTGTATTAGTCAGGTTTCCCATCACTAGGTTATAATACCTAACACCTACAACTTAAAGAAGGAAAGGTTTGATGTGGCTCATGTATTCAGGAGATTCACTCTGTGGTTGGCTGCCTAGAGAAATATCATAGCAGAAAAGCATGGCTGAGAAGACACTTAGTTCATGGTAACTGGGAAGCAAAGCAAGGACTCATGCCAGTGAAGAAAGGTGAGGGACCCAAGGTTACATCTACATGATCCACCTGCACACACCCAGAATTGTGCTTTACTAATCTCCTGGGCATCTATTAATCCAGTTAAATCGACAGATCACTGTTAAGGGTCCCAACATCTATCATAACCCCTCCCAGCTCCTAAATACAAGCTTGTTGTGTGTTTATTTGGGTAATGTCCATTTCCCCCATAGGATTTATATGTGAGCATAAGAATCCTAAAGAATGTGAGCTCCATTCCATGTATCCAGCACATGGAGGCAGTCAATACATATTTGCTGAAGAAAGAAAGGAATGAAATACCAAAATACCAAATGTATGAGCTGCAGAAGAATATTGAAGTTTCTGCAGCATGTAATAGGGTATTTAAATCCTTAGGAGGCCTGTATACTGAAAATTATATTTTATTTTTATAAAATGGTGATAAAATACTTAATAAAAAGCACATTGAAAAAATATTTACTTCCTTTGTGTTGTATTTTTATTACAGGTTAGGTGAACACTTGGCCTTTTATCCAATAGTCTCAGGTATGAAGAGCTAAAACACAATTAGGCTGTGTCCCTTCAGAAACACAATTTGGGTGACCTAGTTTACTTCCTAGTAATGTGATGCAGATGCTATAAAAAGTCAGTTGGGCTACTGAATTTATGAAAAGATGATAATCAGGTCCTGGTAGGAATGGCAATCAGCTTTCTTAAGGGGGATCTTTCTGCATTAGGGCCTCTGAATATTCCTTTGCAATAGAGACAGTGAACTCAGTGTCATACTTGACAGGACCAAAGGCAAATTATAGACTTAATTTTTAACTGTTCATTTGACAATAAATTCATGCTTTTAAACCAAAATCCAGATCATAGGTGGTAGCAGTCCTGCTGTGTTCAACATTGACAATGTGACAGTTTGTAAGTTGCTTTTAATTGTGCAATTGGATGCATGGCTTTTTAAAATGAAAAAAAAATTAATTAGAATTCCCCAAGAGCAGAGCTTGCTGGTTGGCAGAGAGAGCTTAGCAGATTTGTCTAACTGAGCATACACTGTGGTTCTACTCACATATGGCCCCAGAGGGCAGAAATGAGTGCAGGTCCTTTACACCTTAAGAAGGTACTTTACAGATGACAGAGCTGCTCAGCAATGCAACCAGAGCCCATGCTGCTAGTGTATGCAGAAAGAGTCTTGATGAATCTCAGAAGGAGACATTATAGGGAGGACCCTTGTAGACAAAGGTTTAACCTTTATGGTTCCTTTCAGGTCTATGATTATTCTAAAATTCTAAAATCTACATGAACAGACTATACTGTAAGTCCCTGGCATATGAAGGGAATTCTGCTTCATGAGAACCTTCATAAGTTGGATTTGTTTGTAAGGCTGACAAAGTGAGTCGTATTCATCTTTGACACAAACACACAATTATATAATATAGCTTTGCCCTTCCTAGAAGTCCCCTCAACATCACTACTGATTTTACTTTTGCTTCCAGATGTCGTAGGCTCTGATTGAGCACTGTACTACTATGCACTATTGCATTGCACAGCCAGCACCCAGCAGCACAACTATGACAGTGTCAGGCAGACATGTGAGCTACTCCCATGACTTTTCACATCTACAAATGTTCATGATACAAGGTTCTTTCCTATCTGTGAAAGTTCACAATTTCAATGTTTGTGAGTTGGGAACTTACTTTGTGTAGATTTTTTTTTATAAATGATGGCCTTATCATCAGGACCTCAAACCTCTTTCATTTTTTAAAAAAGCAAATATTCAATTCCACATTTTATCTTTGTTTTCTTTTACAACTAAATCATTTGAAATCACTTAGAGTTGACCACATTCACTGGTACCTCCACCATTTCACCTTTGCACCCCACCATGAGTCAATCTGCTGAAGTCTGGATTTTGTTTCCACCGTTCTATCCAGATGTGTCACTAACATCACCCATCACCCTCGTGTGAATAAATGGATGGAAACTTCTGAGTCATCGTGGCATGATCTGGTCTATCTAACTTTCCATCTTCATGAAATATTCTTACCTCTGTTACTGTACTTTTCTGGTTTCCCTTGTTTTTTTTTCCTTCTATTCCCTTCTTTATCATCTTGAGAGTTCTTCCTCTGTATAACTATTATGAGGTATTCCTGGGAATTCTACTCTGCTCTCCCTATGTTCAACCATTTACTCCCATGGCTTCAGTGATTATATGTGCTGATGGCTTCTAGGCCTGTATCTCTGACACAGGTGGTTTGGGTGTGAGCTCCAGACTCACAGGCCCAGTTTCCTTGGTACCTTTACTGGGAAGGCCCTCCTATTCACTGTCTCTGAGATTACTGACTTCTTCACCAAGATCTGCTCCGGGCCCATATCAGATTTCTGGGCTGACACCACAGTACCCTCAGGCGTTCATGCTGGAAACCCAACCCTCTCTGTTCTATTCTTCTTATTCATATTCACTCAACTGCCAAATACATTCAATTAAACGTTCTTTATTACTCCACAAAAATCTCATATGTATTCACTCCCTGCATCAGTCCTCTAGGCCAGAATATCATTATTTTTTTCCTGAGTTGCTGCTGTTGGCTCATAAAAAGCATCTGTGGTTTCAATTTTCCTGCTTTGTTCACACCACAGTGATTTTTCTAAGTGTTTTATGTCCTTTTCCTGATCAAAAATTTCTAATGTCCTCATGGTAAAGTATGAACTCCTGACAATGATGTATGAGACTTCTTATAGTCTGCTCTCTGCCTATGTCTCTAGCCTCATCTCTTGCATCTTTTACATCCCGTGGTCTTACAGAATTTCTTTCATGTATACTTTTTTGCCTCAGTCTGCTCCCTTCCTTTATATCTCTTCACTCTTATTCCATGCCATTGTACCACTACTACCACTCCAAGCCAACTTTCAGATTTTGCCAACCTTAGGAGCTTATTTTTCTGGAAAAATGTCTATGATCTCCATACGTTTAGTACATATACTATTTTGTCTACCAAAATTTTTTCTTTATTTTGAAAAATGGAAGAAGTTAATAGCACAACTGGTACCACAATGTAGGTATTTATGACTAAATAGGATTTATTATTGCATGTAATGTACATACTTCCTTTTCCTTCCTAAATTATAATTTCTACCATTCTGTTTTCAAATTTGATAATGCCTGCACATTCAGATAGTAATGCTAACTCTCAGAATTTTGGCATGTTTATGAATAGCTTCTCTAAATTAGTTTCAATTCCATTTCATTGTTGGGAAAGTCCCATTCAAGTTTTAAAAAGAAGTGACAATTTTATACTTTAAAATAACAACACATCCCTGTAGATTTTTTATTCAAATTCTCCAAAAATTGGAGAATTTTTTGTAAAGAATACTAGAAACAAATAAATGATTTTCAAAAACTGTAATTCTGTTTACTCTTAAAGTGCTTTTTTGAATAAAAATCAAATTGTTCTTTTCTTAAGGTTCAGAAGAGGGGCACTTAAATAGATGGGAATGATGGAATCTTATATGAGATTATATCCTCAAATACTCTTCATCATTTTCACCTTGTTTTTTATGATTCATAGTAAGTGTACACTTTTTTCCTAAAAAAAGACCTTATTATTGTTTTTAAAAACTTTCTATTGGTCTATAGTTTCATTAAAGCCATCCAAAAATACAGAGACATTTGTTAGCTCATATACATTAGTAATTGTTTAAATGTAAATGTCTAATAAATTGTAAGCATAATTATTAGTAAATGTCTAATAAAATATTAAAATGTCTAAAAAATTGTAAGCATAATTATTTCAAATTGCTTATATTTATGAGCTGTGAATTATCACTCAGGAATGGCTCTCTATAAGTGGCATGGTACTGACTTCTGTTTTGATGCCTTGTGATTTTTATTTACCAAATTATTCCATTTAGCATTAAGAGTTTTGGAAAAATGAGACAGTGATAGCCCTGGGGAAGAAATGATATAAACTGGGAAGAATTCTATTATTAAAAAAAAGAAGAACATTCCAGGGAGCATCTGTGTGGACCACAGTGGCATGGTTGCAGGCAGCTCCCAGCCAAGTCCCTGCCCTGATCCAAGGTTCAGGCACATGTGCACAAGATACAGCTCACCTAGAAAAGAACTGCACAGACAGACAAGCTTCATCCAGAGTCCCACAAAACCATTGGCCACAGCCAAGGGTCCACCTGGAAAACAACTACACAGACCCATAAGCAAAAGCCAGAGGCTTGCCCCATACCAATGATAAATGCCTGGAGACCCTAGCCAGAAGCTGATGTAGATAACAGGAACTGGATACACAGCCCCCAGTCAAAGCCCCACATCAGACAAAAGCTACATAGGGACCCCAGTGAGAGGCATGCCTAGATACTATCTCAAGTGTGCCACAGACAGAAGTCCCCAGCCAGGACCCCCTCCCCCAGATAACAGGTCAGCCCAGAAACTGGTGTAATGGGGAGCAGCAAAGTTAAGGCTGCTCAGTGGCTTGCTGAGAATTGAAGACCACTGGGTGAGCAAAAAGTTGTCTCAACAAAGGCCAACAAATTGCATCTGTTGAAATGAGAAGACATGTAAATAAGTCTCAAAACCAGAATTCCAGATCAACTAAGACAACCCCAAAGTGAAATGAAATTGAACAATCTGATACTCAACCACTTGGACTCTCTGATCTGGCAATGAAAGAGGAACTGGAAAAAATGAAATCAGAAATAATTTCTCAGATAACAGTAGAGATTGTGCCCATAGTACAAGACATGATTAATAAATCTAAAGTGGACACTAATAAAAAAAAAAGTTGAGAAACATGATGGAATCCCCAAATAGGAAACAAATGGAATCCATAAAACAGATGCAAACAAATTTCCAGGAGATTAAAAACTCCAATTGAAAGTTTACACAGCAGAACAAGTCAATGCAAGGGCAGAATTTCAGATATAGAAGATAGGATGGCAATTATGACCACGAAAAGAAAAATCTCTTAAAAATAGTAAGGGACAACTAGAGATCAATCCAGCAGCTGCTAGATAATTTAAAGAAGAATAACATAGGACTGATCAGAGTCAATGAAGAAAGAGGAGAGAGTGAAGATGACATTAAAAAAAAAACAAACAAACAACCTATTCACAGTGATAATGGCAGAAAGCTTCCCAAACAGGAACTTGACATACAGATAAGTGAGACTTATAGGACTTCTACTAGTCATGATAAAAAAATCTACTCATAGGCATATAGTAGTTAAGATTCTAGAAGAACAAAATCTACAAGCAGTTAGAGAAAAGACACAAATCACATCCAAAGGAAAGCCCATCAGAATCACAGCAGACTTCTCAAAACAAATCCACAAGGCAAGAAGAGCGTGGAGTGACATATTCCAAACCCTGAAGGAAAACAACCTCCAACCCAGCTTGATGTACCCTGAAAAACTATCTTTCAAAATTGATGGAGAAATAAGATACTTTTATGACAAAGAGCACCTTATGAACTTCATGAATACTAAACCAGCACATCAAGAAATTAAAAAAAATATCCTAGGTCATACAATGATGATTATAACCCCAGGAAGCCCAGGAGAATGAATCCAAGTACCAGAATAAATTAAATGCAAAGAGGGAGACTCCAACAAAAAGAAAAGGTCATGACAAGGATAAGTCAATACATACCAGTTTTAACCATAAATATTAATGGTCTCAATTCACCAATCAAAAGAAATAGACTGGCAGAATGGGTCAAGAAGCAAGATTCAACAATATGCTGCATTCAAGACACTCTTAAAACAAAAGGAAATTCATAGACTGAAAGTAAAAGGGTGGAAAACAATACTCAATATGATAGGAGTAATCAAGACACTCTTAATTCAAAAGGAAATTCATAGACTGAAAGTAAAAGGGTGGAAAACAATACTCAATATGATAGGAGTAGCATAAAAGAGGCTGTAGCTATCCTCTCTGTGGATCAAGTGGATTGCAAACCAACAATGATTAAGAAAAACAAAGAAGAACACTATATTCTTGTAAAGGGAACAATCCAAGAGGAAGAGATGACAATCATAAATATATATGCACCAAACACTTACTGTGCTCAACTATATAAAACAAATACTAATGGAAATGAAAAATCATACAAGCACTAATACAGTAGTAGTGGTGGACCTCAATACCCCACTGTCACAAATAGATAGATCAACCAGACAAAAAAATAAACAATGAAATACTAGAACTCGAACTCTTGAACAAATGAACTTAACAGATGTTTACAAAGTGTTCCATCCCACAAAATCAGAATATACATTCCTTTCAGTTGCACTTAGGTCATTCTCCAAAATAGACCACATACTCACTCATAGAACATGTTTAAGTAAGCACAAAGGAGTTGAAGCTATCCCCCACATATTGTCAGACCATAGTGTGATGAAATTGGAGATCAATAGCAAAAGAAACTGCAAGAATTTCATGAACACATAGAAATTGAAAACACACTTCTGAATAACCAATGGTCACAGAGGAAATTAAAGAAGAAATCAAATTGTTCCTACAATTAAATGAAAATAACTATACAACATATCAGAATCTATGGGACACAATTAAAGCAATCCTAAGAGTGAAATTCATAGCACTGAATATGTGTGTTAAGAAAACAGAATGAGGCCACTGCTCCAATGCCAGGAGGGCCTGCTTGGGCCCAGACATTGGGCTGGCTAGCGCCACCTTCCCCTGCTGGGCCACCACCATTGATCCAGTGCCAGTAAGGTAGCTGCGTGTGTGAGCCTGAACCCCCTGCCCCCGCACCTTCAGACCTCCTGATTGTGCCAGTCTTTGGACCCACTCTGCAGAGGCAGAGGTGGTCATAAAGGGTATTTTTCTGAGTTCCCAACTTTGAACATCTTTAAAGAAAGGGTGTGGGAAACCTGTAGTAGAACTGTGTGGATTTCAACCATTCAGGAGGTCAGGGAACTCAGTCTGGGCCTTGCAGCCTGAGATCAGTCTGTGTCGTGGGGTTCTGCCATCAGCTAGCTGAGATCAGGGGTCTTGCATCCTACCTCTGTCTGAGCCCCTATCCTAAATGGTAAATATACTATATTGAAAAGTTTGTCCACTGCAGACATGTTTTGGACTGCTTCTTGATTTCAATTTAATTCACATGGTTTAAGGGTAATAGACTAGTGACTACCACAGTTCGTCAGTTGCCAAGTTGTGCTTGATCATCTGCTGTTGCTGATTGCATCAGTTGGGATAAAGGATTGTGGTGGATTTGATGAGCTGTTTTCTTTGATGTTATGAAGATGAGAATGCCTGTGGGTTGTTAGAGACCCAGAAGATAGGGTGAAACGATATCAGGAAGATTTGGGTGATAACCCAGAGATTAAACCAAGGACAGTCCGACAACAAAAATAAAAATGAGAAAACACTTAAGCAAGACACAAGGATAGACTTTCAGTTTACCAATGGCAAACAGTAGGGCAAATGAGGATGAAAAGGCTGATAGTGAACCACCAGGACACCCTGAACTCAAAGCACAGGAAGTAACACAACAGATCAATCAGGCTCTAGAAAAATTCAAAACAGAAGTAATTTCCCAGATAACTATAGAGATAGTGATCAAAATGAAAGTTGTAATTCGAGACTGTAGAACAGAAACTGACAAAAAAAATAGATGAGCTCAGGACTATGATTGAAGCCATGAAGGCCCAGCATAAGAAAGAAATGTAAACAATAAATGCCCAACATAGGAAAGAAATGGAATCCATAAAACAGATTCAAACAGATATCCAGGAGATTAAACATTGCTTTGAAAGTGTATGCAACAGAATAACAGAATGAGAAGACAGAATCTCATATATGGAAGATAAGATTGCAGTCAGTGACTGTGAAGAGAGGTCTCTTAAAAACAGTAGGGATCATGAGAAATCGATCCAACAACTCCTAGATGATGCAAAGAAGAATAACATAAGACTGATAGGCATCCATGAAATAGCACAAGAAAATACAAATGACTTAAAAAAGCTGTTCACAGAATTAATGACAGAAAACATTCCAAACAGAGGGGAAGAATTTGACATTCAGATAAGTGAGGCATATAGGACCCCAACTAGCCACAATAAAAAAAAAAATCTACACCTAGACATATAATAATCAAGATCCCAGAAACCCAACAGAAGAACAAAATACTACAAGTAGTAAGAGAAAAGGAACAAATCACATGCAAAGGAAAGCCCATCAGAGTCACAGCAGACTTTTCAACACAAACCCTTGGGGCAAGGAGGGCCTGGAGTGAGATATTTCAAGTACTAAAAGAGAACAACCTCCAACCTAGACTGATGTATCCTGCAAAACTCTCTTTCAAAATGGATGGGGAGATAAGATACTTCCACAACAATGAACACTTGAAAAACTCCATGAATACCAAACCAGCAAGCAATTCTAAACAAGATCCTAGAAAAAGACAATGAAGGTAACAACACCATGAGGCCCAACAGAGCAAATCAAATAGGCAAGGCAAAAAACTAAAAGGAGAAGGTGAAAAAGTAAAAAGAGTCAACAAAAGTCCAATAACAGGACAATAATAAGTCAGTACGTATCAGTTATAACCATCAATGTCAATGGCCTCAACTCACCAATCAAGAGAAATAGACTGGCAGAATGGATTAAGAAGCAAAATCCAACACCATTTTGTATACAAGAAACATACCTAGTGAAAAAAGAAGCCCATAGACTGAAAGTGAAAGGATGGAAAACAATTCTCCATGTGACAGGAGCCCAGAAAAAAAACAGGGGTAGCAATCTTATTTGCAGACAAAGTAAATTTCAAACCAAAACTGATTAAAAGAGACAAAGAATGCCATTACATCCTTGTAAAGGGAACAATTCAAGAGGAAGAGTTGACAATCATAAACATATGTGCACCAAATACTAATGCCCCCCAACTATATAAAAAAAATATTAAGAAACATGAAAAACCAAATAAGCATGAATACAATTGTAGTGGGGGATCTTAATATCTCACAAGTAGACCGATCATCTTGGCAAAAAAAAAAAAAAAAAAAAAAAAAAACTAGAACCGAACCAAGCTTTTGAAAACACGGACTTAATGGATGTCTATAGAGTGTTCCACCTCACAAAATTAGAATATGCATTCTTTTCAGCTGCACATGGGTCATTCTCCAAGATAGATCACTTACTAGCTCACAGAACAGGTTTGAATAAATGCAAAAGAATCAAAATTATTCCCTGTGTATTATTAGATAATAGTGCAATGAAGCTGGAGATAAATAGCACAAGAAACCATAGGAACTTCACAAACACATGGAAATGGAACAACACTCTCCTGAACAATCAATGGATCACAGAGGAAATTAAAGAAGAAATCAGACAGTTTTTACAAATAAATGAAAATGCCAATACAACAAACAGGAATCTATGGGGCACACTGAAAGCAGTTCTACATGGAAAATTCATAGCACTGAATGCCCACACTATGCAAACAGAGCAAGCTGAAATAAATAAATAACCTAATGATGAATCTTAGACTCCTAGAAAAACAAGAGAAAACAAAAAAAAACAAAAAAAACCCCAAAGCTCGAACAAGAGAGGAAATTATAAAGACAATAGCAGAAACCAATGCAATGGAAACTAAGAAAACAATACAAAAAAGAAATGAATCAAAGAGTTGGTTTTTTGAAAGAATAAATAAAATTGATAAACCCTTAGCTAACCTTAACAAAAAAAGGAAAGAAAAAGCTCAGATCCATGCAATCAGGAATGAAAAAGGTAAAGTCACAACAGATCCAACAGAAATCCAGAGGATAATCAATACCTACTTTGAGAACCTGTACTCTAACAAAATGAAAAACACAGAAGAAATAAACCAATTTCTAGATACTTATGAATTACCAAAGTTGAACAAAGAAGATAAAAACATTTTAAACACCCCAATTACAATCAATGAAATTGAAACTGTAATTAAAAATTTAACAACAAAGAAAGCCCAAGTCCTGATGGATTCAGAGCTGAATTTTACAAGACATTTAGAGAAGAACTACTGCCATTACTCTTCAAACTTTTCAATGAAATTGAAAGGGAAGCAATACTTCCAAACTCATTCCTGGAAGCAAGTATCACTCTGATTACCAAACCAGGGAAAGACGCAACTAAAAAAGAGAACTGCACGCCAATCTTAGTGAATATAGATGCAAAAATCCTTAATAAGATACTAGCAAACAGAATACAGAGGATCATCAAGAAGATCATACATCTTGACCAAGTCGGATTTATTCCATGGGTGCAAGGATGGTTTAACATATGTAAGTCAATAAATGTAATATTAACAGAGTCAAGGACCAAGATCATACGTCCTCTCAATAGATGCAGAAAAAGCATTTGACAAAATTTAACACCCATTCAGGATAAAAAAAACTTGTCAAAAATTGGAATAGATGGTCTATATATCAGTTTAATAAAGGCAATCTATGAAAAACCAACAGTCAACATCATATTAAATAGCCAAAAATTGAAAACCTTCACGTTAAAATCAGGAACAAGACAACGATGCCCACTATCACCACTCCTCTTCGATATGGTTCTGGAAATATTAGCCATAGCAATTAGACAAGAGAAAGAAATTAAAGCAATAAAGATAGGAAAGGAAGAAGTTAAACTGTCATTATTTGCTGATGATATGATACTCTATATTCAAGACCCAAAAAACTCTACCAAAAGACTTCTAGACTTACTTGACACTTTTAGCAGAGCAGCTGGATACAAGGTCAAAACCCAAAAATCAATAGCCTTCTTGTACACAAATAACCAACTCCCTGACCGAGAATTTAGGGAAACAATTCCTTTCACAATAGCATCCAAAAAAATGAAGAATCTAGGAATCAATCTAACAAAAGAAGCAAAAGACCTCTACACTGAAAACTACAGTACTCTGAAAAAAGATATTAAAGAGGATATAAGAAAATGGAAAGCTATCCCCTGCTCCTGGGTAGGAAGAATCAACATAGTGAAAATGGCCATACTACCAAAACTGCTATACACATTCAATGCAATGCCAATTGAAATTCCAACACTATGTTTCACAGAACTAGAAAAAAGATTTCAAAAATTCATTTGGAACAATAAGAGACCTAGAATAGCAAAAGCCATCCTAGGCAACAGACACATGGTAGCAGGTATAACAATTCCCAATTTGAAACTATACTACAAAGCCACTGTGATAAAAACAGCATGGTACTAGCAAAGAAACAGACCTGAGGATCAGTGGAACAGACTGGAAGACACAAAAACAACTCCAGATGTACTCACCTACCTCATCTTCGACAAAGGAGTTGACCATCCCCACTGGAGGAAAGATAGCCTCTTTAATAAATGGTGTTGGAAAAACTGGATCTCAACCTGCCAAAGATTAAAAACTAGACCCTTATCTTTCACCATGCACTAAAGTAAAGTCCAACTGGATTAAAGATCTAAATATTAAAGCAGAAACACTAAACCTGCTGGAAGATAAGTTAGGCAGAACTCTTGAAGACATTGGCATAGGAAAAGACTATGAACAAATCCTCAGTAGCACGGGAACTAGCAGAAAGAATCAACAACTGGGATCTCATCTTATTAAAAAGCTTCTGCACTGAAAAAGAAACCGTCAACAAAAGTAAGAGACAACCTACAATGTGGGAAAAAAGTTTTACCACCTGCTCCTCAGACAAAGGACTACTATCTAGAATATATAAAGAACTCAAAAAATAATCAGCCCCCCCAAATATAAAGACCCAATTCAAAAATGGGCATTTGAAATAAACAGACATTTCTCAGACAAAGAAGTAAAAGCAGCAAGTAAATGTATGAAAAAATGTTCCACATTACTGGTCATTGGAGAGATGCAGATGAAAAAAACACTGAGATTCCACCTCACCCTACAAAGAATGGTTGCTATCAAGAAATCAACCAATAACAAATGTTGGCCAGCTTGTGGGGAGAAAGGAACCCTTCTCAATTGTTGGTGAGAGTGCAGACTGGTGCAACCACTATGGAAATCAAAATGTAAATACCTCAAAGAGCTGGGACTAGAGGTTCTACTTGACCCAGCCATCCTTCTGCTGGGTATTTTTCCAAAAAAATTTAAGGAATCATACCACAGTGATATGTGTGCACCCATGTTTATAGAGGCACAATTTGTAATAGCTAAAACTTGGAAACAGCCCATTTGCCCATCAATTGGAAATTGGATAAAGGAGATGTGGTTTTTTTAAAAAATGGAATGCTACTCAAAAATAAGGAATGAGGAATTAGATTCATTCATAGGAAAATGGATACATATTGAGGATATACTCCTAAGTGAAATAAATAAGTCGCACATGTGCAAATACTGAATAGTTTCTCTGGTGTGAAAAGCTATAATAGTACATAAGATCCTAATGAGATAATTGACCATGTGAAATAGGAAGAAAAGGGCTAAAGGTGTAGGGAGAATGGGAAGGGCAGGGGAAAGGTAAAAAGGGAAAAGAAAAAATATGAGAAAATGAAGAAATGGAAATAATGTGTTTGTAAATGGGGAGGGGAGGAGGGGGTGAAGGGAGGGCACAGACAAGGGGGAAAAAATGAGAAGCAAGACCTGTCATGTAGAGGTACAAGATCCCAACAATGAATGTAACTGTACTGTATCCCTAAAATGTACCAATAAACTCAATAAAAGAAAAAAAAAAAAAAAAACAGAATGAGCAAAATTAGCCTGATGCTGAACCTCAAGCTTCTAGATAAAGAAGAGCAGGACAAACCCAAAGCTCATACAAGGGAGGAAATTTTAAAGATTAAGGCAAAGATTAATGCAATGGAAACTTATAAAACAATACAAAAAATCAATGAAACCAAGAGATGTTTCTTCCAAAGAATAAACAATATTGATAAACCCTTAGCCAACCTTATCAAAAAAAAAAAAAAAGGAAAGAAAAGGCCCAAATCCATGCAATTAGGAATGAAAAGGGTTCAATTACAATGGACCCAGCAGAAATCTAGAGGTTCTTTAATACTTACTTCGAGAAACTATATGCCAATAAGATGGAAACTATAGAAGAAATGGACAAATTCCTAGATACATATGAATTACCAAAGTTGAATGAAGATGACCTAAAAATTCTAAACTACCCAATATCAATCAATGAAAGTGAAAATGTAATTAAGTCTTATGAGGCTGTGGATTTAGCTCAGTGGTTCCGCTGCCTGCCTCACAAGCACAAAGTTCCAAGTTTGATCCCTGGTACCAAAAAATGAAAACAAAAAACTCACCAAGTAAGAAAACTCCAGGTCCTGATGGCTTCACTGCTAAATTCTATAAGAAATTTAGACAGGAACTTCTGTCACTCCTGTTTAAACTCTTCAATGAAATTTGAAGGGAAGCAATACTTCCAGATTCATTCCTGGAAGCAAGCATCACCTTGATCCCCAATGCAGAATAAGGGTCAACCAAAAAAGAGAAATACAGGCCAATCTCACTAATGAACATAGATGTAAAAATCCTTAATAAGATACTGCAAGTAGAATGCAGGAGATCTTTAAGAAGATCAGAAACCCTGACCAAGTGGGATTCATCCCAGTGATGAAGGGATGGTGCAACATATATAAATCAATAAATATAATACACTATATTAATAGAGCCAAGGACAAAACCATTTGATCATCTCAACAGATACAGAGAAAGCACTTGACAAAATCCAACACACACTCATGATAAAAACCCTACAAAAATTGGAATAGATGGTTTCTATCTCAATCTGATAGAAGCCATCTATGAAAAATCAATAGCCACCATCATACTAAATGGTCAAAAACTGAAATACTTCACACTAAAATCAGGAACAAGACAAGTATGTTCACTAACACCACTCCTATTCAATATAATTTTAGAAACATTAGCCACAGCAATTAGATAAGAGAAACAAATAAAAGGAATAAAGAGGAAATGAAGAAGTCAAATTGTCATTATTTGCAGATAAGATACTTTATTTAGAAGACCCCAAGAACTACACCAAAACTCTAGACTTAATAACCAAATGCAGCAAAGTAGCTGGATACAAGGTCTACACACAAAGCTCAGTAGCTTTCCTGTACATGAAAAATAGACATACCGAGAAAGAAAAGGGACAAACAATTCCTTACACAATAGTATCCGAAAAATTGAAATACCTAGGAATTCAACTAATGAAAGAAATCAAAGACCTCTATTCTGAAAACTACAACACTCTCGAAAAAGAGATCAAAGAGGATATCAGAAAATGGAAAGACATCCCTTGCTCCTGGGTAGGAAGAATCAACATAGTGAAAATGGTCATACTTCCAAAATTGCTATATAGATTTAGTACAATCCCAATTGAAGTCTTGGGAGCATACTTCACAGACTTTGAGAAAACAATCCAAAAATTTATTTGGAACAAGAAGAGACCTAGAATAGCAAAAGCAATTCTAGGCAATGAAGACAAGGTAGGGGCTATCACAATCCCCACCTTGAAACTATACTACAGAGCTGCTATAAAACCACAATGATATTGGCAAAGAAACAGACCAGAGGACCAGTGGAACAGATTAGAAGGTGCAGAAACAACTCCGGACACACTGAGTCACCTTGTCTTTGACAAAGGAGGCAAACACACTCACTGGAGGAAAGATAGCCTCTTTAATAAATGGTGTTAAAAAAAAACTGGGTTTCAACTCACCAAGAATTAAAACTAGACCTGTATTTGTCACCATGCACTTAACTAAAATAGAAACTGATTAAAGATCTAAATATTAAAACAGGAACACTAAAGCAGCTGGAAGAGAGGTTAGGTAGTACTCTTGAAGATATTGGTGTATGAAAATATTTTATGAACAAAACCTCAGTTGCCCATGAACTAGCACAAACAATCAAGTGGGTCTCCTCTTTCTCTTCCTCCTCCTCCTACTTCTTCGTCCTCTTCTTCTTCTTCATATCAAGGATCGAACTCATGTCTATATGCTTCTGAGGCAGGCAACAGCACCACTGAGCTAAATCCCTGGCCTGAAATCTCTACTTATTAAAATGATTTACATTGCAAAAGAAACAACCAATAGTGTGTAAAGACCACCCACCATGTGAGAAAAATTTTCACCAGCTGTTCCTCAGACAAAAGTCTTCTATCCAGAACATATAAAGTACTTAACAAATCAGACCTCCCAAATTTAAAGACCCAATCAAAAAATGAGCATCTGAAGGGAACATACATTTCTCAGATGAAGTAGAACTAACAAATAAATATATAAAAAAAGTTCAACATCATTTGTCAGTGATGCTAATGAAAACAACACTGAGATTCCACCTCACTCCAGAAAGAATGGCTACTATCATAAAATCAACCAATAATAAATACTGGTGGGGCTGTGGGGAAAGAGGAACACTGCTCCACTGGTGGGGGAGTATAGACTGGTGCAACCAATGTGGAAATCAGTATGGAGATACTTTAAAGAACTAGGATTGGAGGTTCCATTTGATCCAGCTATACCCCTGCTGGGTATCTTTCCCAAAGTATTAGAAGAATCATACCATATGTGTACCCATGTTCATAGCAGCACAATTTGTGATAGCTAAAATTTGGAAGCAGCTCATCAACAGAAGACTGGATCAAGAAAATGTGTGTGTGTGTATGTGTGTGTGTGTGTGTGTGTGTGTGTGTGTGTTTTAATAAAATGGAGTACTACTCATCCATAAACAATGGGAAACTAGAGACATTTATAGCTAAATGGATGCACATTGATGTGATACTCTTAAGTGAAGTAAGTAGGAGGCGCACATGTAAATACCAAATAGTTTCTCTAGGGTGAGAAACTGAAAGTGTAAATAAAGACTAAAAGGTATAATAGATAATGTGAAATAGGAAGAAAAGGTGGGAAGGAGAACGGGAAGTGGGAGGGGTAGGGAGAAGAAAGATGGGAATGGAATTAACGTGAGAAAATGAAAACATGGAAACAAAGTCTTTGTAGATATTATGTGGTGGAGGGGTTGAAGGGAGGGCAGAGGAATGAGGGTAAGATACAAACCAAGATGGATTATACAAAGGTGAAAATTTCCAATGATGAATGTCATTACATTGTATTCCTTAAATGTACCAATAAAATTAATTAATAAAGAAAAGAAAAAGAAGAATAAAAATAAAATTACTTGAAGAATTAAAGCCATAGGCTATGTAAACTGATTTGAGGAGCAATGATGGATTTAAAGAATTTGGAAATTATTAGTTAATAGTAGAGGTGCACAGGCCTATTCCTAAGACCTAATTAAATGAAAAAAACCCCAATATATCAAAAAGAAACATCAAAACCCAAACAAATATGCACAAATCCCCACCAAAACTTAGGATAGTCAAATATCAAGAAAAATTCCACTGCCCTATATAAAAATATTAAAATTTTAATTAAGGTAAGTACCTGCTTTGTTCTATTGTGAATTTATAAATATCCTCAGAGAAAATTTATATATAAATGTATAATAACCTGGTAGTTGTACTTCATTTTATCTCATACAGTCTTGGCTTCCTTGAGGTATATTTTAATAATAGAAGAATGTGCAATAGTGTAAAATCCTTTCTTTAGCTCAGGATCTCAGTTGTTTATCTTAACTGAATTTTACTGTAAAGTCTCTGACATAGAAAGTCTGCTTACTTTGTGGATCCAGAAGAAATCCGTATAAATACCTCATAAAGGTATTTAGGAATAGGCATTGGCCTAACCCAGTGCTGTGTGTCCTAGAGGGGTCTGTCCCAGAAATGCTTTCCTTCCTTTCCTTCCTGCCATGACCCAACCATCTGTCCTGACCCTGTCCAGGTAACTCTATAATAACAATGTTTCACTGAGTGCTTTCCATGTCTCAGGTGGATCATGCATTACACATTGCCATTTTATTTGTGCCACAAGCCAATAAAGCTCAACTACTCTCCATTTTGTGGGTGTACAAGCTGAGGCTCACAGAGAATAATTTTTCTCGGGTTGCAGTATAGCTCCTTTATATAGGGCAAAAGTTATTTTTCATTTTTTGTCCTTTTCCTTATCTGCCTGTCCTTCCTCTCAACTAGTAGGTGTGTATTTTATGTTACGCCATCATCTATTCCAAACCTTTTATAATATCTTATTAATAGTAACTGGTTAAATTCCTGTTTCACTCCACATGTGTTGTTTCCTCTTGTCTTACAACCTTGGCCAATGCCTATTCATAAATACCTTTATGAGAATTTATATAAAAATTTCCAAATGATGTTATTGTTATCATTTTAAAAGCTAACATCGCCACAAATTTGTTTTATTCCAGGGTATCATCCTTCAAAATGAATTAGTAGTACATCTGTGCAGATGAGAAAGAACTGGCTGCGAAAATGTTTTAGGCCTTTCAATTACCTAGGATGTCTCCTCACTCACGATAAAGCAGTTTATGTAATAATTAGGCTCCTCTTCTTTAAGCAGGTCTTAAGAATATAAAAACAATGTAAAATAAGCCTCTGTAGTCTTGGAGAATATAGGCTAGTAAAGGTGGGTAGTAAAAGGGGGATTCAAGTTCTCATGGACTGGACACAAAGACTGGGACAGGGCCTCATGTGTATGTGGGATGGGGCAGCTGGTCTACCCGTAGCAGGAGGGTCCTCCTAAAGAGGGCTTGGGACATATCATCTGCTCACCCATCAGAAACTCACCACAGTTCAAAATCATGAAGGCTTGCATCAGGACTCTTTACTATTATTATTATTTCTATTTATTTTTAGTAGTACATGTTAGCAGTATATTATGATTTCACTTATTGTAAGAAGTTGGTACATGCTCATAAAGCATCTTAATTCTGCTTCTTCTTTTAGTCCCTACCCCTCCTCACCCTCTCTATGCCCTCCAACTCTTGGTCCCCTTCCCACTTGCAGAAGTTCTATTTCATCATTTCTCCCTTCAGTTTTTTCCCAACCCATTTTCTTTCCCTTCCTCCCCTCCCTCTCTCCATATCTTGTTCCCCCATCCATTTGATAAAGATCTCACTACTTCCTATTTATCTACATTCTGTTTTGCATATACATTTTGAGTTTCTTATATGAGAAACCATGCAATATTTAAGCTTGTGTGTTTGAACTTTTTCACTCTTCTATAAAGAAAAACTTGAAGTATTCATAAATAAATGGTTGCAACTTGAGACCACAATATTATGAACTCTCCTTTTACATACACTCAAAGCCTCTTTATTTGTATGTCTTGAAGTCAAGAATCAAGTGCTGTACAGCTAGTCAATCATCCTTTTGAAACCCAAGAGCTCACACATAATTTGATTTGATTGATTCTTTTTTTAGTGAAATTGAGACCACTGCTGAAAAAGCATCCCTTCTGTTTAGGTTTAATATCTACCATTGTGAATAAAGAGTCTCTTAGGCAGTAAGTGTGTGGTTTCTCTTTATTAAAACAAAGGGTATTGTAGAAAGAACACAGCAACACATTCAAGTCTGTAAAAGAAGAGTCTCCAGAGAAGAAAGCACAATTACATCTTGAAAGCTATGCAGATGCTCTTAGCTCATTGTAAGCAACTTAATCAGTTTGAGAGAGCTCTTGAAATACTAATATTCTCATGGCCTTCACACTAATTTATATGAACCAAGATTTGAAGGATAGGGAATTTACTCATATATTTGCTGGTATTTGGTATAAAACATTAAGAAACTTCTAAGAGACAGAGCTAATAGAAACTATTGAACACATGCCCAGAAAGTGTGTTTGATTTGAAAATGCAGTCAGGACCAGAGTGATTTGTATTCAACTTGGTTGAAAGGTGTTCACACCGGATAAGTCCCTGAAATTTGCTATGGGATTTTGTTCAGTCATTTGGTGTCCTTCAAAGTAAAGAAGTCTTGGATATCTAAACCTTCTGGATTTGACATCTGGAACCAAGCTACAGTGCCTGTAATTTTTATCAAAAGTTTTCCTTTCTAGCCCTTGCTTACCCTCCCTCTGCTTTTTCCAGTGACTACATCATCTATAGGAAGGAGTGGCCAGACTTGTTGCAACAGGAGGCTCACTGCATCAGAATGTAAGGTCTCTGATCCACGGGCATACTCACCTGTCCTTGCCTTTCTCTAACTGCACATGGTACACTGCCAAAAAAAAAAAACCCCAAAAACCACATTGACTCTTAGTCTAATTAAACTGTAAGGAATATGGACCCCACCCACATTCATCCTGTGCCTGCTGTGATCTCCGTGTGCCATGTATTACCTGCTGAGAACAAAGATTTTTCCCGCCTTTGCTCCTATCTTAGCCTTCACAAAGCCTTTATTCATGCTCTAGTTTCTAAACTTCTTAACACATCTTTTACCAAACTCTCCAATTCTTAAAACTCTTTCATCATTTTTACTCCTAAAGCAATCACAATTTAATATTAGAAGATCCCTACCATCAAAAGACATATATTCACATTTAAAATGACCACAGGCATAAGACTGGGTGTTGGGGGCTTTCCAAGCCTCTAGAAAGCTTTCCATCTAGGAGGGCAGCAGAATCATCAAAACTAGTAACCGAGAGATCATCTTGCGTTGACTCATTTCACTCTAATTTCCTGCACTGATGCAGTCTTCCTTATGCTCCAAAGAGTTATCCCAGACACTGCCACTTCTTCCGAAGATTATTGAGTTATTGTTCATGATTTTCCTGTGCCAAACCTTCTTAAGAGAAGCAATGCAGTATCAGAATTGACTGTGCACACCTTGAATTTAGGCAGAATTCAGTTTGAATTTTGTGTGATGCTAAGGATGACTTTGTAAAGCTAAGATTAAGACCGAAGGACTATTGATTACTTTAAATAGAGATTAGCATCAGTGCTTCCTTAATTCAAGGGATAAAGAGAGGGTCAAAGAGCATCAGAAGGGCCTAAAGGAACAATGAGGGGCTTTTTATCAATTCTCTGCGCCCTAAGGTCCGTGGTTGAGGATGTGGACACTCTGGAGGACAGAGAAGGGAAAGGTCGGCGTCCTGAGCCAGTGTCAGCGCACAGTAGATTTACTTGGACCTTATCCTGCTACTTTTTAAACTCTGTTGCCCACTTTTGTTGTACATTTTCATTTTTCTAGAAAAGCTACAATTAATTTTTTCAGTTTTTATTTTATTTCAGTACATGTTTGTGGTACCTAATGATTACATTCATTGTGGAGAGTCAGCACCTGTACAAAACACATCTTAATTCTGTTTTCATCCCCTTCCCTGACCCTCCCTTCCTTTCCCTCCATCTCTTGGTTACCTTCCCAGTGCAAAGATCTATCTGATCACTTTTAAAGTCCTGTGATCTTTCTTCCACTTCAACCATTCCATATCTTTAAACTCTTCCTGAACTATTTTCCCATTCTAAGTCTGTATGCTATTCATTGCTTGATCCTCACCTTAGATGTAATGCTAAATAAATGACAGGCAGGAAGTGGAACCATCTGAATTGTCCTTAGCCCAGGAGAATGAGAAATGAGACCACAAAGGGTACAATCAATGACAGACGATGATTCTCAACTAGGATCTCCTGTCAAAATTACCCAGGCAGATTTGCTAAACACACAGACCATCTCTTAAGCAAACTGTGCAGAGATGTGGTCTGGACATATATATTTTGACAAAGCTTTTTGAGAAATTCTGAACCATGCTTCGGGTTAAATCTGTTCATATAGGAGAATTTAAGTCTTATTTAATCTACTTTCTATACTTGATTATAAATAGAATGCATTAAAGCTTACTCCTACTGAACCAAAATAGGCTTTCAGATAGATAATCAGTCAGGATTGCAAAGCAGCTGAAAAGAAAAATGAAAGAAGTAGTTGAAAAACCATTGTATGAACATGAAAAGGCTTAGAATGACAAGTGATTGTTTTGTCACAAAATTGGACTGTGTGCATTATGCTGGAGAATCCAAAGATTTGCTAGCAGTGTAAACATCTTAGTTGTCAACCAAACATCGACATCAGGAGAGTTACAGTCTGAAAGTGGTATACTTTTAAGGGTCTGTGTTTCACATAAACACTAATTTTTAGTACCAGGTGTTGATTTTAAATTTTAGACAGAAACAGAACACCTGTATTTCAGGTTATGATATGCACAAACTCATCCCAGAAACCATCTGTAAAGCATTTCTTACTAGATCTTATCTATATGTGAATATAATGCAAAGTAACTAGAAAAAAAAAGTGATACCTTCAAATACTTGCAAAAGGAAAGATATATGGGGCTGGGGATGTAGCTCAGTGGTGCCTTGCCTGCCTGGTAAGTGCAAGGTCCTGAGTTTGATCCCCACTACTGGAAAAAAAAAAAAAGGAAGATACATAGAGCCACCAAGAGTGCAGAAGAGTCAATGGATGTCACAGGAAGATTTCCAACACTATATAGCTAACTGCCTGGGCATAGAACAAGCTGGTTCCACACCAAGTCTTGTACTTTCTAGA
This sequence comes from Fukomys damarensis, assembly GCF_012274545.1. NCBI lineage: Eukaryota > Metazoa > Chordata > Mammalia > Rodentia > Bathyergidae > Fukomys > Fukomys damarensis. The sequence goes on along the minus strand of NW_022900926.1, from coordinate 11,083,670 downwards.
CGCTGAGAGCATTGCAGGTGAGGCCACATGGAGGGTAGGAGAGATGTGTGACAGTGGGAATGTTGCAATCACCTGGTCTCACCTGTAATATCCAGTTAGGTGTGTGGGCTGTGAGTCAGAAGAGGATGGAGTCAGGGGATGGGGGAACTGGAGACATGTTGCTTTTCAAAATGGTGCCTTATAGACCCAGAAGATGCCTGTGGCTCTTTTCTATGAGTTATTTCCCCTGACTTTGAACCTGTCTACTATTGAGTGCAAACGAAACTTACAGTTTCAGGAACCTAAACTTCCTAGATTCTCAAAGCTCTAGAACCAACTCCAGTAACCCAACCCCACTGACCAGTTGCCCAAAGCCACATTTCTCTCTTATGTGTCCATCTAAGGAACAAGCTTGCATTCCAACTGACTGACATATATCAACTGCTACTTTGCTTTTACTCAAGAACAAGACAGCACAGGCTTGCTTTCCCACAGGTGTGTTAACTGACTGGAATGAAAAACCTTTGTCAACACCAGGGAAGATGGTTTATTGTTTCCTCTTAACCCACAGGGCTTCTGAGTCTGTCAGCGCAGGAGATTGACCCTGATTAATTCAGTAAGGAATTACTATGAGCAAAGCCTTCTTACTTGTAGCACAAACCCCTAATATCTGTGGGATTTGAACATTTATTTTGGAGTTTGTACAAGTGTTTTCTGGTAAGGTTGATATGACTTTATAATTAGATATGTTTCTGACGATCATGGTGTAGCAAATATCCAAATACTACACCCAGTGTTTCCCCAGCTACTTTCATGGAAGTATTTCCCTACAAGAAATAAAAGAATCTGCAATAATTGGGATATGGTTTGAGTGTGACCCTCAAGGGTTCATGCATTAGAAATTCGGTCTTCAGTGTGGTGGTGTTGAGCTGTTAGGGCTTTTAAGAATTGGGACCTATCAGGAGGTCCTCAGAACATTGAATGTGTGCCCTCAGAAGGGAGTACGCTAGTTCTCATGGAAGGCTGGTTAGGTCTTGGAGAGGTTGTTACAAAAGAGCAAGACCGGCTTCTCCCCACTTTCTCACTTCTGGTCTTGGCACAGGACCACTTTCTCTTGCATGTCTCTTAACATGATGCCATCTGCTATACTGTAACACAGCCAAAGAGGCCCTCACCAGAGGTCAGATGAAGGAAGCTGCCCAATCTTGGGAGTTCAATCTCCCAAACTCTGATTTAAACAAACTTTTCTCTTTTTTTGTACCAGGCATCAAACTTGGGTCCTTGTGCTTGCAAGGCAGGCCACTGAACCTCTGAGCTAAATCCCTGGCTTAAACAAACTTTTCTTTTCAAAATACCCAACCTCAGTTTTTGTTGTTGTTGCTGTTGTTGTTGTTGTAGCAGTGGAACACAGACGTGTTGGTACTGATTGGGATCTGGTATGAATCCATTTTTAATATTCCAAACATCACCTTAAAAAGCATCTTTGTTAACACTCATAACATTTAGTTTCCCGTAGTGCCTGAATTCACAGCTAGTGAAAGGACAAATAAAATATTACACAATGAATCAGGCACAGAGGGCTCTGATCTCAGCTTCCTTTCTTTTTTTACTGCATAGCTTTAATTAATTCCTCAGCTTTTTCATTTTAAACACAAGGAAAGTGGCATCTACTCAGGAGCATTAGTGTGAGGATTAAATGTGATAAAATATGTAAAATTCTTAGGATGGTGTCTGATACTTGAGAAATATTAGCCCCTTTCCCTTGTGCTTACTTTACTGAATGGTTGACTTCAAGCTTGACCATTATTTCAGGGACTGAGGTTTGGTGAAATTATGTAGAAAGAATTTTCAGATGACTTAGGCAAAGTTAACAGTATCTGATTTACAAGGATTATAGATCCCTTCAAATGGGACTCATTTTATTATGGTTTGGACATGCAGCTGATTGGTAATAATGTAAGGACTGCTAACCCGATTCAAATAAAAAACACATTAAAGGCATTTGTGTTCCTCCCTCAGTTCACAGAGCTTTCCTGTGGACATTTTAAAAAATCTTATTGAGTTTATCTGTACTTTCTAAGTATACAGTACAGTTATATTCTTCATCGGGATCTTGTACCTTTACATGACAGGTCTTGGTTCTCATTTCTTCCCCTTGGCCCTGCCTTCCCTTCACCCCATCCTCCCCTCCCCACTTACAAACACTTTATTTTCATTTCTTCATCTCCTCACATTTTTTTTCTTTTCCCTTATTCCCTTTCCCCTACCCTTCCCATCTTCCCTACACCTTTAGCCCTTTTCTTCCTATTTCACATTGTCAATTATCTAATTAGGATCTTGTGTACTATTATAGTTTTTTGCACCAGAAAAACTATTCAGTATTTCAGTTAAATCTCTGTATAAACATTAAAAATAAGGAATCCGAAAATAAAACTAAAAAGGAAAGTAAAAGAGAAAAGGCAATGATGTAAAGTTAAAATAATCCTTAATTCTGAAGATGAAAATGGTCCCTGAACATGTTTAAATTGCTTCTTGCTCTTGTAGTCTTATGTTATTTTTTCCCATTATTTAGAGAATACTTTATTAGTTTTTGTAATCAAACTCACGTAGATATGGCCTTACATCTTTAATACAGTGAATTACCCCTGTACAAATGGAAAAAAAAATTTAACATTTCTAGACCAATATGGCTATTAATTTTTGTACAATACCAACTCAACACAGTAACTTGGGATAACTTTCCAAGGTCGACAGCACAGTTAAAATTTCCAAAAATTCAAATTATATATATATGT
>NW_022900926.1:11066043-11080731 GCF_012274545.1 Fukomys damarensis | reverse complement strand
TTGCTGTTGTGGTATGTGGCAACATTTTTTTATTAGCATCTTAATCATCATGTGGAAAGAGAACATTCCAGAGTAACATCATTAAACATAAGTCTGATAAAGCACAGTCACTACTATGTATCAGAAAACAGGTACAAGATATTTTACATTCACAGAGGTATGATACAGTACCATCCTATATCAATAATACTAGAATCAGTTTTGGTATGAAATTTTCTTTGTCTGCAAATAAGATTGCTACCCCTGTTTTTTTTCTGGGCTCCTGTCACATGGAGAATTGTTTTTCATCCTTTCACTTTCAGTCTATGGGCTTCTTTTTGCACTAGGTGTGTTTCTTGTATACAACATGGTGTTGGATTTTGCTTTTTATTCCATTCTGCCAGTCTATTTCTCTTGATTGGTGAGTTGAGGCCATTGACATTGATGGTTATAACTGATACGTACTGACTTATTATTGTCCTGCTATTGGACTTTTGTTGACTCTTTTTACTTTTTCACCTTCTCCTTTTAGTTTCTTGCCTTGCCTATTTGATTTGCTCTGTTGGGCCTCATGGTGTTGTTACCTTCATTGTCTTTTTCTAGGATCTTGTTTAGAATTGCTTGCTGGTTTGGTATTCATGGAAGAGGTTGTTCTTTTAGTACTTGAAATATCTCACTCCAGGCTCTCCTTGCCCCAAGGGTTTGTGTTGAAAAGTCTGCTGTGACTCTGATGGGCTTTCCTTTGCATGTGATTTGTTCCTTTTCTCTTACTCCTTGTAGTATTTTGTTCTTCTGTTGGGTTTCTGGGATCTTGATTATTATATGTCTAGGTGTAGATTTTTTTTTTTATTGTGGCTAGTTGGGGTCCTATATGCCTCACTTATCTGAATGTCAAATTCTTCCCCTCTGTTTGGGAAGTTTTCTGTCAATTCTGCGAACAGCTTTTTAAGGTAATTTGTATTTTCTTGTGCTATTTCATGGATGACTATCAGTCTTATGTTATTCTTCTTTGCATCATCTAGGAGTTGTTGGATCGATTTCTCATGATCCTCTACTGTTTTTAAGAGATCTCTCTTTTCACAGTCACTGACTGCAATCTTATCTTCTATATCTGAGATTCTGTCTTCACATTCTGTTATTCTGTTGCATACACTTTCAATGGAGTGTTTAATCTCCTGGATATCTGTTTGAATCTATTTTATGGATTCTATTTCTTTCCTTTTTTGGGTGTTTGTTGTTTCCATTTTTTTCTTATGCTGGGCCTTCATGGCTTTTATCATGGTCCTGAGCTTATCTATTTTTTTTTTTTTGTCAGTTTCTGTTCTAGAGTCTCTAATCACAACTTTCATTTTGCTCTCCATCTCTATGGCTATCTGGGAAATTATTTCTATTTTGAGTTTTTCTAGAGCCTGATTGATCTGTTGTGTTACTTCCTGTGCTTTGAGTTCAGGGTGTCCTGGTGGTTCACAATCAGCCTTTTCATCCTCATTTGTCATACTGTTTGCCATTGGTGAACTGGAAATTTGTCTTTGTGTCTTGCCTAAGTGTTTTCTCATTTTTATTTTTGTTGTTGGGCTATCCTTGGTTTAATCTCTGGGTTATCACCTAAGTATTCCTGATATAGTCACACCCTAGATTCTGGTTTTCTAACAACCCACAGACATTCTTATCTTCATAACATCAGAGAAAACAGCTCATCAAATCCACCACAATCCTTTATCCCAACGGATAAAATCAGGAACACCAGATGATCAAGCACAAATTGGAAACTGACCACCTGTGGTAGTCACTAGTCTATCACCCTTCAACCATGTGAATTAAACTGAAATCAAGAAGCAGTCCAAGACATGTCTGCAGTGAACAAACTTTTCAATATAGTATATTTACCATTTAGGATAGGGGCTCAGGCAGAGGTAAGTAGCAAGACCCCTGATCTCAGCTAGCTGATGGCAGAACCCCACGACACAGACTGACCTCAGGCTGCAAGGCCCAGATTGAGTTCCCTGACCTCCTGAATGGTTGCAATCCGCACAGTTCTACTACAGATTTCCCACGCCCTTTCTTTAAAGATGTTCATAGTTGGGAACTCAGAAAAATACCCTTTATGACCACCTCTGCCTCTGCAGAGTGGGTCCAAAGACTGGCACAATCAGGAGGTCTGAGAGTGCAGGGGTAGGGGATTCAGGGGTGCCCACACAGCTACCTTCCTGGCACTGGAGCAATGGTGGTGGCCCAGCAGGGGAAGGCAGGGCTAGCCGGCCCTTGGTCTGGGCCCAAGAAGGCCCTCCTGAGAGTATGTGGGAGGGGGGTGGTTGGCGTGGTGGTGGGTAGTTAGGGGATTTGTGGGAGTTCAGGGGCCCAGGCTACCTTCCTGGCGCTGGAGCAATGGTGGCTCCAGGTGGAAGAGGCTTAAACTACACCTTACATTTTAATCCTAAAGGCAAATCCAGCCTATAGGAAGGAATGGATAAATATACAGTTCTCCCATTTCAAAGAAGCTTAGTTCTTCCTAATCCCTCTTTTTTGCTACAGTTTTCTTTATTAATATACATTAAAATTTCCTGGAAAAATAATCTTTCAACTCATAAGCTCTACCAAGATTGAAGTGTCAAATAGTCCTATATACCTTACTTACCAAAACTTGCAGCCCTCAGTCCTTGCAGTTAGTGCTCCTTTCACACAGACTTCTTTGTGCCTTTAAACTTCTTGGCCATTTACTTCCAAATCTCTACATAAGTGTGGTGATTTACAAACAAAAATATTTTCCAGGCCATATGCAGTTAACTATCTCTTACAGAAGATGATTTCTAATATTCTCACTGAATATATCTGCCAGTATAAATCCATACAATTTGATTATATTAATCTCCAGTGTTTAAATTATTATAAACATGTAGATGCTGTTAAAGAGCCATGCAGGACCCCAGGACTGCTAGTCCTTCCTTGCCAATGCTTTATTTTCCCTGTGTAGCTGTATGTTCTAGCTATTCTATTTTTCTCCAAACTATTTGTTTTGGCCACTATTTTTCACATCTGAGGTCAACCTCCAAAATGCTACAGTGCTGCTGGGTATAAAATATCTCGAACATTTAAATGTGTTTACTTATGCAAATTATTATTTTTTTTGGTGCTGGGGATTAAATTCAGGGCCTTGCACTTGCAAGGCAGGCAGCGGAAACACTGTGCTAAATTCCTGGCCTTGCAAATTATTTTTTCAAAATTTTTCTTTATTGCTGTTTCCCACAGTCCTAGAAGATTACAAAGAAATAGCTTGGCTTTCTTTTGGAAATACAGTGGTAGCTCGGTTCATGAATTTAATTCTTTCCAAGATTCAGATTGCAAACTGAATAGATGAGAACTGAATCAAATTCCATGGTTAGGCTCAGTGTTGATTTTATGATGAAACTTGACTTGGTTCTCAACCAAAATGGCTTTTAATCAGAATCATGGAAAGTTAAGTTCGTGAACTGAGGTGCCAGTGTAAATGAGCCAAATCACAATAAGACTGCAGAATGTGAATTAATGAAAGAGCACAGAAGTTAATGTGCTTTCAGTTGTTAAAATGTTTTGCATTATTTTTACATTAATGTCATCAAATAAATCCCAGATATTGTTGTAATTTTTTCCTTTGTTTCTTTTAAAAATACATTTTCAGTTTATTGCAAAATAATTTATTTACTATAAAATGAACTATTCTTTTTTTTCTACACTGTATCACCAGCATTTGTTATTATTTGATTTCTTGATGATGGTCATTCTTATAAGGTAAGATAGAATCTCAGTGTTTTTTGTTGTGGTTGTTGTTGCTATTAAGTTTATTGCTATATGTAGGTATACAGTACAGTTACAGTCATCATTGGGATCTTGTACCTTTACTTGATGTATCTTGGTTTTTATTTTTCTCCATTCTCCACCTCTCCCTTTACCCCCTCCACCCTTCCCTGTTTACAATGACATTGTTTCCATATTTTATTCTTTTCTCATATTTGTTCTTTTCCTTTTTTACCTTTCACCTAACTCTCCCACTTCCCCTACTTTTTTAGATCTTTTCTTTCTATTACACAATATCAATTACACATTTTTCACACCAAAGAAACTATTCGGTATTTACATATGTGTCTTATTAATTTCACTTAAGCGTATGGCCTCAATGTGCATCCACTTAGCTATAAATGTTTCTAGTTTCTCATTCTTTATGGCTGAATAATACTCCATTTTATAAAACCACATCTTCTTTATCCAGTCTCCAGTTGATGGGCAATGGGGCTCTTTCCAAGTTTTAGCTATTTCAAACTTACCGCTATAAACATGGGTAAGCACATATTACTGCAGTATGAGATTCTTTTAATTCTTTTGGGACAATACCCAGCAAAAGAATAGCTGGGACAAATGGGACCTCTAATCCTAGTTGTTTGAGGTATCTCCATATTGATTTCCGCAGTGGTTGCATCAGTCTGCACACCCACCAACAATGAAGAAGGGTTCCTATCTCCCCACAACCCTGCCAGCATTTGTTATTGGTTAATTTCTGGATAGCAGCCATTCCTTGTGGTATAATTTTCTGGTATAATGAGGTGGAATCTCAGTATTGTTTCCATGTGCATTTCTCTAATGGCATGTCTTCATGCACTTATTGCTCTTTTGCACTTGTTCTGTGAAATGTGTATTCACTTCACTTGCCCACTTTTTTATTTTGTTTTGAGGGGATTTAATTTTTGGAGTTCTTTATATATTCTAGGAAGTAAGGAGAAGGTGAACAAGAGATGGATGGAGGGGTTAAAAATGGATGGAGGAAATGGGGTTAAAAAGAGGAATTAAGATATGTTATGTGCTGTACCAATTCCTCACAAGAAATGTAAACATTATGTATTACTTATATTTACTAATGTAAAAATAAAAATGAGCTATCTGTTTAAAGTATGGCTTTATACCTTATATCATCTGCTTTTTCTTAAATTGTCATGTTTTCTGACATGTACTCCTATTTTCTTCCATAGAAGCATTGTGAAATAGGGATTATATAGGGTGGTTTGATTTTTCCAGATGTAGAAATATAGTGAATAATATACATGGTTTAAAGAGCCTTCTGCTTTGAATACTTTAATTCATAACAACTCTCTTGTTTGATAAAATGTTCATTCTGTTTTTAATGGACATCTTCATTACATATTTATATCCTGGAAACTGCTAAACTTTTGCAGGTCTTGGAAATAAATACATTTCCAAGTTAAGAGTTCCTAACCAAAGTAACTTGATCCAGAGTATAAGATAGGGTGAAAAAAACTCCAGAGATCTACTGAGCAGCATAATGACTAACATGAATATTATCCTTTGAATTTTTTATTTTTTGAGACAGGATCACACTGTGCAGTCCAGCTGGCATTGAACTCATTGTGTAGTCCAGGTTGGCCTCAAACTCATAGTGATCCTCCTGCTTCAGCCTCCCAAGTATTGTATCCTTGGAATTGCCATGACAATAGATCTTTAATACTCTCATCTTAAAAATATAAGAACTATTTCAGATTTTGTTTATGCTAGTTAGCTTGATTGTGGTAATCATTTCATACATTTCATAATATACACACACATACAAATATATATATCTATATGTATCTATCTCTCTCTCTCTATATATATATATATATATATATATATATATATATATAGAGAGAGAGAGAGAGAGAGAACCTCATGAAGGATACAAGATACCAATGATGATGAATGTAACTGTACCGTATACTTAAAAAGTACCAATAAACTCAAAAAGATAATAAACCTCATTATATTCTGTAATATACACAATTTTAATTTGTCAATTATACCTCAATACACCAAGAAAAATAAAACAAAGATAATTAAAATAAAATAAAGATAAGAACTATGACAACAGTAGAATTAACATATAAATTTAAAAATAATTATTTTATGAAGCCATATGTAAAGCTTGACCAAACTCAAAACCTATACAAACTTAGTATTTTTTATTTAAAGAAATAGAAAATTTCTTCAAAGCATAAACTATAAAAAACAAACAAACTAGAAGAAAGACAAATAAGACAGAAATTTTAATAAAGAGTTCAATATATCATAAGGAAAAGATTTATAATATGCTATAGATCTTATGAAAAAGATGATAAGCATTATTCATAATGTGCAAATCTAAATTGTTTTTGCTCTTGTAGACCATCTTAGCCTATCATTTTTTCATAACATACCATGTAGTCTACAGATTGAAAACAAGGACAGTGATAATCCTTGGTAAATTAGAAAACTTCTTTGTAGAGACATTTGACAATATTCATCATAATTTAAGGTGCACATATCATTTTATATAAAATACCCTATAAGTATAATTTACACATGAATAAAGACTGACATAAAGATGTTCATTACAGCATTGTTTGCAGTAGCCAATTGTTTTTTACACGGTCAACTTGTTCATCAAGAATGGAAAAGTAAAACAAATTTTGTTAGATGTAACAAATTCTTATGCAACAGCTAGAAAAGAATGAAATACATCTACATATACTAATTAGGAAACATCTTGGGAACTTATAGAAGGAAGTAAAAGTCATTATATTATGTAACTATATTAAAATTTGTGTAGAAAGAATTAGCATAGACTTTTGTGGATATATTCAGTTATTATTTGAATAACTTATTATTTAAATAACTTTATTTGAATAACACCTTATCTAAACATATAGAATATATGGGCAAAATATATGATATTCCAGTTCTCATGAAACTTGATTTCATTGTGGAACAGAGGCACTAGACAAAAACATACCTAATAAGTGAAAGATATGTATGTTAGAAGGGTCTAAACTATGGTAAAAGAAAAAATAGAGTATGATACAGAGTTTGATAGTCTAAGTGGATGGAAATCTTAAATAGAGGGTGAGGAGAAGTAAATCTCATTGAAAAAAGTAAAGCTTATAATACAGGGGAAAGCTGATAAAAACATTTTTGAGAAAGGTGATTGGAAAACTGGAACATGGGAATGTGACACTTTTCGTAATTTGCTTTTATATCCTCTAAAAATTTATAATGTAATTGAATTAACTCTTTAAAAAAGCAATGAGCTTATTTGCATGTGTGTGCACATACATGAATTGCTCAAGAGAAATAAAATTATACTGCTATATTAGATCCTTTCTTTGCTCAATATGTATTCTCCAAACTACATAAATATAAGTAGGCAGACATGAATCTAATTCTTAGGAGTGCTCATTCAATCCCACCAGAAACTCATTCGTTATTTGAGTCACAATGTCATTGGTAGATTTTTTATTTCTTAAATTGAAGATGAAAATCCAATCTGTACCTCTTGATGAGTTCTAAGGCTAACAGCTATTTCATTATCTTGTCACACCAGTTATTTGGCAGCTCTTACTAGAAAACATACAGAAAAGATTCAATGGAGCAGCCAGGATCAAATTGAAATTCAACTCACTTTATTTTATTTTGGAATGCACATGTTTTACAAAAATATTGATTAATTTAATTATAAAACTCGGCTTTATTTTTTAGTGGTAAGTTAAGGATAACAAATCTGTTTCTCTTGAGAGAATCGGTAACACTAGTTAATGATTCTATGTAGAGCATTTTTCTGGTCACTGTGGTCCCTTTAACCTCAAACACTTACTATGCAAGCATCAACATAATCAGAGGACTTGGGAAGCATGAAGGAAAGAATTTGCTAGTTTCAAAAGAGACCCAGTTCCCTACTTATACACAGAGGAAAAGAAATGAGGCTTCAGTGTGTGTGTGTGTGTGTGTGTGTGTGTGTGTGTGTGTGTGTGTGGTGTGTTTAACAAAGAGAAGGAACAATAGTTGGCGAGCAGATGAAGAAGGCATTCTCAGAGGGATGGTGGCATGAAATCAGGTTTCAGAAGGTTTAGCTGAAGATAAAAGAGTCATTACAGGAAAGCATTTAACATTTATTCTCAAGAACTGTTGTGGGAATTAGTTAATGAACGATTCATGTGTCCAAGACACAAGTTGGAGTCTCTGTAAGTTTTTTTTTTTTTTCTTATTGAGTTTACTGGTACATTTTAGGTATACAGAACAGTTACATTTATCATTGGGATATTGTACATTTACATGACAGATCTTGATTCTCATTTTTTCCCATACCCCTTCCCTCCCTCAACCCTCCTCCCTTCCTTATTCACAAAAACTTTATTTCCATTTTTTGTTTTCTCAGATTGTTTTTCTTTTCCCTTATTTCCTTTTGTAAAGTTTGATTAATGGCAGTTGTAGGCTCGGAGGAAGTCTTGGAATGACCTCTAGCCTTATGTCAGATCCCCATGAGGAAGGCTTCACTGGAAGGGAGGCACCAAAGTAGACCACGCCCAGAAAGATCATGGCTCCAGGACTGCCTGTGACCATAGACTTGCTGAGTGTTGTGGTGAATTAGATACTGAGGGTCAGAAAGAAAGAGGGCTTAGGACAAGTATGTGATACCTCTAAGAAGGCATCAGTGTGCTCATGCAAGTATTAGATAGCTGTTAAGGAAATGAAGAGTGTAAAATTTTTGATGATGAAACTAAAGCTTCAGTCAGGAGACTAGACTTGAGTTTCATTTGTTTTGAGGTTCACCAATTTACATTTTTAAAAAGCAACACATGGATTATACATAAATGCCATTTCCTGTGTGAATGGAATTGCATCAATCTGATCATTGCTTCCTGAATAATGCATACTAACAGCATGAGTAGGGTACACAGTACCCTGCACTTGTTGGCAACAAAAAATAGAAGAATGTCTTCCTGTGAATTGTTAAAACCATTGCTTAGAAGTAACAAAACAGACCAATATGTTATTTCAAGGAGAGGAGACAGAGGGGAGATTTCTTTCATACCCTTAAATTTTCAGATTAGGAAAAACATAAACTGTTGAAATGTGTCAGAAAACTGTCAAAGTCAACACACGCAAGGGTCAAATGCAAAGTTATCATCAGGATAAAAAAAAGTCACTATCACAACAACAGAGTGATCTGTGGTTGGTCTATGACATTGCTTGCTGATTTGAAGATGAATCCACTGATTATGACAGCTGTTAAATAGGTGAGAAAGAGTTGGATTAATCCTAGAAATGGCTAATTCCACACTGGTGTGAGCAATGATGTAAAGTGGAAAGCTGATGGGTAAGTTTGGGCGGAGGAAGTCAGGTGGACAAAGATGGAGAAGATGCTGGCCTTTTCGTTTGACCTTCAGCCCATTATGTGCAAACATCAACCTGCTGCTTTCAGTTCACATTTGCCTGCTCTGGCAGAGACAAATCAGAAACCAAAGTGCACGGACTCCAGGCTGCACACCACAGAGCCCTGTGGGACAGGAAGCTGGGGAAATTTTTAACCTGGCTGCTGCAGCCGCAGTGGATGACCACATTTCCTGGTCCTGGTGTGCAGCTGCCTTTTCTCTGTACCTGGCCACAAGGGCCAGTGGAAGCAGTTTGCTTTTAGCTGGCAAGGCTCAAAATATACTTTCTCTGTCCTGCCCAGACTTTTGGTAAGACTTTCATGTGCCAGAGGATGGGAAATAAATCCAACTAAAATTTCACTTCTACATCAGTGGAATTTCTGGGGTTCCACTGGTATGGAGCACGTTGAGGTGTCCTTTCTAAGGTAAAAGGTTAGTTGTGGCAGCTTTCCTTCCCACAACACAGAAAGGCACACATCACCTAGTCCGCTTATTTGGATTTTAGAGGCAACGCATTACTCACTCTGGCCCATTTACTGCCAGTTTTGAGTGGAGTCCAGAACAATAGGCTCTGCAGCAGGCTCACATTGGCTGAATGTTCCACTTGGGCTAAATGGTCCAGCAGAGCCACTAGTATTTGAGATGACAGCAACACCCTAAGAAGCTATTTGGAGGCTTTGAAAGGCCTCTATAGTAAAACAGCATGTAGACCCGTGGGATTTTCAAGCAAAGCCTTTATATCATCTATAGATAGCTCTGCTTGTTTAGAGAGACAGCTCTTGGCCTGTGTTATGGCTGCATCTAGATGTCCTCCCAAAGCCTCATGCAGTCCTAGGTGGGGCTTTTTCAGAGGTGGCTGGATTTGGATTGTGTGACTCTGGGATTGATTCATAGAGCAATGCTAGGATCAAGGGCACCAGGATTAAGGGTGTGAGCACTATGCTCTCTAAGGGTAGGTAGCCTGGATAAGATAGAAGAGGCAGAAAGTGCTGTGGTTGCTCCTTGCTGCTTTATCTTCTCTGTGATGCCTGTCTGCCTTGCCACCTGCACTGGAGCCAGCCAATTCTGAACTGAAAATTCTACAAACTGTGAGTTAAATAAACTTTTTCTCCTTTAACTTTGAGCATTGGGAATTTTGTTTCAGCATAACACAGCCTGTTACTTGGCCTTAGCAGAAATTGAGTGCTTGACCATTGGCCACCAAGTTACAAAGTGACCTATTATGGTTCAGATCTAGAATGTACCCCCTAAGTCTCATATGTTCTGAGCTGGGGCTCTTCAAAGAGTCCTGGATGATGTGGTGCTATACTAATCAGTCTTATGAGTTCATAGCTGTATGTTCTATTAGTAGGTGGGGAGATGGATCACAGGGGTGTGACCGGGAATGGCTCTCTCTCTCTCTCTCTCTCTCTCTCTCTCTCTCTCTCTCTCTCTCTCTCTCTCTTTCTCTCCCTCTCTGTCTCTTGCTTCCATGAGATGAGCCACTGCCCTCTTTCAGGCCCTCTTACCATGCCATTTCTGCCTTGGAGCCAACTGACTATGGACTAAAACCACTAAAAACCATGAGCTGAAATACATCTTTTCTCCTTTAAGAGTACTGTGTCTCAGCAGTGATAAAGCCGACTAACATGATATGAGCTGCCCATCATGAACTAGATGTTGTCTGGCTCTCCGAGTCATAAAGTCAAGTGTGCATAGCAACACTCTACCATCAGATGGAAGTGTATATGTGTGACCAATTCTGGGAAAGTACCAAAGGCATAAGCTACATGAAGAAGTGGCCCAAATATCCATAGCTTTTTACTCTTGCTACCACACCTTCTTACTCCCGCTACACACCCAGGGCCTCATAGGCAGCACTGTGTTACCAGCTGACAGAGGGGCGAAGATGAGGGCCTGGATTTACAGACAGTTCTGATGAAGGGAAATCTTCCCAGTGAGGAGAATATCATGCCATTGGTTTTGTGCTTTGCTTGGAAACACTAATGGTTACATATGTGCTGATACATGGATTCATGAGCTGTATTCAATTATTTGACTTGGACGGTCAGGGACTTGGAAGGAACATGACTGGGAAATTGATGACAGACATTTGAGGAAGACCTGTATGAATGAATATAGTCAGGTGCTTGCATTCCATGTGAATGATCACCAGAACATCACCTCAGCAGAGGAGGAGTTTGGGAATCATATGCATAGGATGACCTGTTCTGTGAATACCACTCAGCCTCTTTCCCCAGCTACCTCTGTCACTGCCCAATGGGATCAGGAACAAAGTGACCACAATGGCAGGGACGAAAGTTATAAATGAGCTCAGGACGTTGAACTGGAGATTCTGCCTGCATGCTTTGGTCTCCCCATGCCTCTCAACCAACAAACTGAGAAGAGAGAGACAGTGTTGGCTAAGGTGAGCAATTTACATTACCAGGTGGAAACTGGACCTTGACTCCACACAGAGGAGACAAAGGCAACATACAAAGTATAGAAAATCTTGTAACGTATTACCATGCCCCATGATTAAGGTGAATAGGATAATATAACAATGTGACCCAGGCAGAAATACAAATGTCCCTGGCCCTTCAGAAATTAAGATTTAGGTCACTCTACCAGGTAAAGAACCAAGATTGGCTGAGGTGGTTTCTGAGGTCAAGGGACTATAGAATGGATAGTAGAACAAAGTAGTTATGAATGTAACCATGTTGACAGAAACATGAACTGTAATTGTCAAGAGTATCTCTTCTCTATATTTGTATGTATATACAAATATATTAAGCAAACATATTTGTTTTCTTATTTCTTTATCATGTAACAGTATGTATTGACTATCTGTATTTAGGTATTGTTAAAATTACAACATAATATTGAAGTTTTGAGATATCAAGATAAGAGTAAGCATCACTCAAAATAACCTTGCCTCTTCTACTGGGGACGCAATCAGTGCATTTCTGGTTGTGGATGGAATAATGGTATCATGCTAGGTGGAATTATGGTTTAGTTATTGTCTTTCTTTGGAGATCAAGTGTGATATAAACATGGTGCCAAGCTGATAAGGGGTGGACTTGCAAAGGTAAACTGTGGGAGCCAACTTGCTTGGGCTGAGGGATTCCTAGATAAATAGGTAGAGCACCTCTTTGGGCTTGCCTGTGAGGGGCCTTCAGAGAAGACTGGTGTGCATGTCAGTGAGCTGAGTGGGAGGAGTGGCCCACTTGGGTGGGCACCATCCTATCATCTGGGGTCCCAGGTGGCACAGAAAAACAGATGTGGCACTAATTTCTCTTCATCTCCCTGTCTGATTCATTTTCCTTGAATTGGATGTGTTTTCTTCTGCTTGGACATCAGACTGTAGGTTCTTCAGACTTGAACCCTGGGACCTGCAGCTGGGGTGCTCTGAAGTCACTCAGGCTTCAGCCTCCCACTGGGGGCTGTGCCATCTGCCTCCATGGTCCTGAGGATTTGGGCTTCTTGGATTGAGCCATGTGGCCAAGCTTCTCTGGCTCTCCAGACATTATGACACTTTTTAAGCTCTCTATTCTGTGACTGTATGAGCCAGCTTACACACACACACACACACACACACACACACACACACACACACTCATTTCTAGGAGAATCCTAATAATAAAGGCTATTTATTTAATCTCTCTGTGCCTCAATTTTTTCTTCTGTGGAACTAAAGTTGTTTGAGTAATTGAGATAAAGAACTTCATACATAGACAGGGTTCATTTTTTAATACAAAAAGGATCTATACTTTTAATTGGGAGCAATTAGAATATTTAGGGAGAAGTGGTCTTTTTGGATATTCGTAAATCTTAAGGAAAGGAATTCTAGGTATATACAGGTTCCTGAAAATACAATTTGGCTTTTTGAACATAACAATGATAGCGTTTTTGAGTTTGGAGTATAGATTTAAAAATGTTCTGAGACAAAATAGGCATGAATTTATTACCAGGGATTTTGAAAGGAAAGGCAATTTGAGGCGATAGCTTGGTAGGCAGCAATAAAGGCGTTTAGATCATACCATCAATATTATGTGAAACAGCATTCAGAGCCTTCCAGTCATTGCTCACAGATGTTACAAACACGCATAGGGGCTGTGAAGAGAGGCCCCTGGGTAAGGATGCCACCCTGCCGGCCTGGTGAAGGGCTCCACATCTCCCTGAGTGTTGCACCTTGGGACAGGTTTAAGCAAGTAGCAAGAAGCAGAAGTTTTTCAGGACAAACAGGAGCCTGGAACCCTCATATGCAGAGAATGGTCAATGAGGTGGTGTCATTTCCAGGAGGGTGAGTATCCCTGGAGACCCAGTGTCAGTCTCTGAAGGTAAAAAGGTGAAGCTGTGGAGCCCCGTTTGGACTGTAGTGACAAGGTGGTGGTCAAAGGACCCATTCGGCCAGTGCAGTGCTGGCCAAATAATATTATCAAATGTTTTCAGCTAGTAGTTAACTCTTAAAATCATGGGTTTTCACTTTAAAATCCTTATTTACCTGACTTCCCTTAGACAAGAAATTAGAAATCATCTCTCTTTATAGCAGCCAATGATTATCCAGGGCATTCAGTCTGGTTTTCTCCACTATTACTCTCAGTTTCTCTTCAAATGAAGGTGTAGCCCTTGTAACCTTCCACCTGGATTTTTTCCCCATATGTCTTCTAAAAAAAGAGTTTCATTTTTTCACATGTCTCTGCCAATAGTTCTTACTGACAACGGCATCATTATCTGGCCTTCGAGGGTGAGGCTAAGTGTAGATTTATTCTGTGCTAGGCTGGATGTAGAAGCAGAGCCTATGGAAGACTGGAGCTCAGTGAAAGAGCTCTTAGCAGAGTTGATGGGAAATGGCACCATTGCTGTTTTCTGAGCAGGGCCACGGAGGATTAGTGAGCTCCCTGGAACAAGGAAACTCAAGAGGAGATTGACCCTCACCATCTGTAGCTCTGCCAGTGCTGCTGGTCATAGGGCAATTTGCTTTGTTACACTGCAGCTAGAAGTATAAGCATGGATCCCATCTAGTTGTGTGACCACATTTTGATGAATAAAGCTTAAAAATCACTTTTTAAACAAAATTATCGTTGAGCATAAATCTTATACTGTTAGATCATTTTGCTGAAATGGTGGGAAGACAGAAGCTGGTGGTAAGTAGAGTAAATGTTCAGACTCCTGCGATCATGTGATGAGGCAAAAAAAAAAAAAAAAAAAGGTTGTACTTCCCAGGAATATAAGAGCACATAGCTTTGTGGGTCCATGAGATGGTACGGTCAGGGCAGTAAGTAATTTCACTCCAAGAGATAAGGCTGAAAGGCAACCAAGCATATCTAGCACAGAGGCAGTTTTTTTTTTTTTATTGAGTTTATTGGTACATTTAGGGATACAGTACAGTTACATTCATTGTTGGGATCATGTACCTTTACATGGCAAGTCTTGATTCTCATTTTTTTCCCCTTACCTCTGCCCTCCCTTCACCCCCTCCTCCCCTCCCCATCTACAAACACTTTATTTTCATCTTTTCATT
>NW_022900926.1:10988823-11065034 GCF_012274545.1 Fukomys damarensis | reverse complement strand
CAAGTATCACTCTGATTCCCAAACCAGAGAAAGATACAACCAAAAAGGAGAACTACAGACCAATCTCCTTAATGAATATAGATGCAAAAATCCTTAATAAGATACTAGCAAACAGAATACAGAGGATTATTAAGAAGATCATCCATCATGACCAAGTCGGATTTATTCCAGAGATGCAAGGGTGGTTCAACATACGAAAGTCAGTGAATGTAATACATTATATTAACAAAGTCAAGGACAAAAACCATATGATCCTCTCAATAGATGCAGAAAAAGCATTTGATAAAATTCAACACCCATTCATGATAAAAACCCTGCAAAAACAGAGGCAGTTTTGTAGATCTAGAGAACCCTGTTAAATAGGTGAGAGTGATTGCATTGCAGTTAATAATTGCTTAGTGTTCTTTTTTAAGTCTTTAAATCTCTTAAGTTTACCAGAGAGTTGTCCAGAGTGTGTTGCAAACACAAAACCACTGAGGAGTGGACTTGGAGGCTGAACAGGACAGCCTCTGCCTTGGTTCAACCCCGAGATAGTAATGTACTATTTATAAGCATGTTCATCTCTGGGGCAAGGCATTCTTCCCCTGGGGCTCTTCCTCATTTGTGCATTAAGAAAATGGTGTAATGATTGTGATGAAAGATTATCAATTATTCTCTCACGGAGCTATAATGAACATTATGTCAAAAGATTTATAAAACCAGTTGAGAATGTCCTTTCTTTTTTCCAAATGCCCAAGATGTATCCATACATGTGGCAGGAAATACAAGTTTATCTTTTATAATTAATCAAGTTCATGGACTATAACATATTTTGCAACATGTAACAAACACAGGTATATATAAAACATAATAAAGCATTATAAAACATAATAAAGGTATTTTCATTGACCTTTTGGGTGACATACTTGTAGATTCACATGCAGTTCTAAGAAACAATAAAGAAGCCCTTGTTTCCCTCAAAGGAAATGTTTTATAGTTGTAGTAGAACATCACAACTGAAATATTCACATTAATAAATGCACCTCTATTATTTAGATTTCTTGAGACTTACTTGTGTTTTTGTGGCTAAGTTCTATATCATTTTGTTACTTGTGTGGATTAGGGTACAGAATAGTTCCAGCACCATGCTGATCTCTTGTGTTGTCCTTTTACAAACACGGCCATCTTCCACATACTCACACCCCACCCTCTCTGTCTTTTGATTGACATAGATTGACCCTTTCCATATAAACTCTAGTGATATTTTAGCATTTGGTTCAGTTCTGCTACTTTATCTATTTTCTGTTTATTTCTTCTGGCTTGTATTCTGCTGATTCTATTTTCTTGCCTCCTGTAGGTTAACTGAACTTTTAAAAAAATTCCACTGTTTTACTTACTTTTCTTGCCACGGGGACAAAATACCCAATACTCACAAGGTAAAGGAAGAAATTCTTATTTCTTTGTAGAGTTTCAGTCCATAGTTGGCTTGCTCCAAGGCAGGGCAGCATGGTACAAGGACAAGATAGAAGAGAAACAGTCCATAGTGAGGCAGACAGGAGGCAGCAAACAGCAGCAGGGAACCTACCTTTCCCTTTTATCTAACCCCAGCTGCAATCCTTTTGAATGGTGTCACTCATACCCAGGATGGTGCTACTAACTTCAGTAAATCTATTCAGCCACACCCAGAACTATGCTAATTCCACAATCAGTGGACTAATTCAGTACCACACACCCTTAATCCCAATATCTACATCCAGCCAGCTCTGAAAAGCCCCTCATATGCTGGCATGGTACAAGGCATAAAATCCGTCTTGACTAGTAATAATTTTAAAATAGTAATTTAAAATTAGTGTTCTTGATTGTGGTTTTCGTAGTGGCTGCTTGGGCGCCAAAAATATAAATATGTGACTTAACAGTCTACCTGAATCAACATGTACCACTGTGAATGAAGAATGAAAAGCTCTCTTCTGTTCAAGTTTCATTGTCTTTCCTCCTTTTGAATATCATTATCTTGGATGCCAGATGATGTCATAGCTTTTGCTTCATTCACCAAATTCAGCTTATAAAACTCATGAGGAAATGGGTAGTTTATTGTATATATCCACATTTCTTTTTCTCTCTGTGGTTCTTGCTTCCTTTCTGATGCTAAAACATTCTTATCTTTCTCTTTGAAGAATTTCCTCTAGTGAATCCTTAAGGTAATGTCTATGAGAAACAAATCGTTTTAGTTCTTCTCTTGAGAATGTTTTACTTCTTCTTTTTCCTGAAGGATTTGGCCTGATGTAGACTTCACAGTCGATAAGTCTTTTCTTTCTGTACCTGATAAAAATTGCTCCCCCTCCTCTGGTCTCCACGCCTCCAGATGAGGATCTGCTATGACTTCAGCTGGTGTTTCTCTAAAGGTGATGTTCTCAGGATATTTTTCTTTCATTTGGATTTTTTAAATTATTCTGTGTCTTGGTACAAATCTCTTTGTATTTATCCCATTTACATTTCATTCAGCTTCTTCCACGGATAGGCTTGTGACTTCTGCCAAATTTGGAAAATTTTCAGCCACTATTCCTTCAACACGTTTTCTGCTCCATTCCCTCTCTTTCTGAAATTAACAAAGTGATGACTGGATGGTTTATTACTACCCCACAGCAGTAGTTACCCAGGTTAGGCTCAGCATGTAGGTCTTGGCGTACTATCACAGACTACTCTTCCAGTTTACTTTTTGGACCCTATGTGGTGTTATTTTAGTTTGATTGGTGCATCAGGCTCTGCTTTGGCCCCAAATTGTCCTTGCTGGTACTTCTGAAGGAGATGAGAGAGGCTCCCCAGGCTGGGCCATAACTGTCTTTCCTATCCCCTTGCTGCAAAAGAACTGTCCTAGACCAGACTGCCAGGATCCTCTTCACTGGGTCCCTCCTACACTCGTGTGTTTGGCTGAGGGAGGCAAATCTCAGGCTCACAGGGTCCAAAAATCTTCCCATCCTGGGCAGCTTGTGCCTGAGGCTTCTTACCTACCTGCATACATCTTTCCCAGATAAACTTACATTTAAAAGTTACCATTAATGATGATGTTGGGGGAAAGCCAGTTTAGCTATTCATGGTGCTATTCTCAGGCTGTATTTGTAGGCTGATTTTAAGTGTGTTTCCTGGGAACTAAACCTCGCAGGCTGTTGCATAGTACAATCTAATATTCCTGCCTGGGCTGACAGCTATCTCATCTGCTAAAAGGATAGTGCCTGAAGAATATTGACTGGAGGTTAAGGCCAAGCTGAAGAGAGGCCCAGGAGTGTTTGATTTGAACTTGCTCATTGGTTTTATCACAGACTGGGGTAGGGTAGACAATGGGGACCTATCAGATTTGAAGATAACATAAAATTCAAGAAGATTGCTAATTCCACGAATAACTGAAATTGGGATCTCATCCGGACAAAATGATGGGCAGAAACCAACAATTTAGTAAGAACAGAAAAGAATCTGCTCTGAAGGGATGACCCTGGTTTCTTCATAAATCTAATTTCCCTTTGAAACCTCAGACTTTGTTCTCCACCCTGTTTGTTATTGATGTCTCTCTAATGTTTTCACAATCAGTTTAATTTCAGTTCAAAAGTGAAATGACATAATTTAGAATTTCTTACAAGCTCACATCTTGCCTTGAATTCTTGATCTCTAGCACAAGCTCAGAGCTTCTACTGTGTATTTCCAAGATTACTGGAAGTACAACAGTGTCATTAAAAGCTTGAATTTCAAAGCAAGTCCACTCAGTTTTAAATCCTAGCTTCATCACTAGTCAGACATGTGACCATGAATAAATGAATTAACTTTCCCATGTCTTCTGTTGTCTTGTGTAAAATGTGGTGAAGAGTAGGATGTATCTCATAGATTAGCTATGAGAAATATGTAAGAAAATGTATGTATACGTTTAACATCCTGCTTCGCACATGGAATTAGCTTTTAATGTGGTGAAGACAGTTGGATGGTACCAGGATTTGAAAACATGGCCTCACCCTTACCGGTATATAACCTTAACTTTGTTGAGATTTCTTCATTTACAAAATGAAAGCAACAGTAAGTGAGGACTTCTTAAGATTGTTAGTAATACTAAGGAGACTGAAAGAGCACAGTGTGAATATCATCACATGATGGTCATCGCATATCTCTTGGTGTGTATCAGTGTGTATATAGAGCATGCTGGGCCCTGCTGTAAGTCACTCCACATTTTACAGAATAGTAGTTTTTAGGTTGTGCTTTGCCCTCAGTGACTCCATTTTATAGGACAAAAGCGTCCTCCATTTTGAGTGCCAATGCCAAGGAAGAATAACTGGGTAACTTGTCTGTGTAAAAACAGGTAACTACCAGATATAACTGCTATCAATAAAACAACTCTCCAGCACACAGAACAATCATAAGGCATTAACTAATAAATAATCTCACTAAAAACAGCCTATCATCTGTAACTAACCAAATTAAATGATGGGCTCATGGACACATGATGTATCTAAGTCATATTAAAAAAAGACCCATGGGTTTATTGGACACACCAGCAGACCAGCCAAAGGTGCAACTCCCTCACCTGAATCATATAAAAGGAGGGGCACCCCATGGGAGTTCAGCAGTGACACACACTGACTTGTCATCTGATCGGACACCCTGTGAACACATCTCAAGGTTGACAGGCCATGAACTTGGGCTCTCTGCCCTCAGCTTGAAGTGGTCCACTCCAGATGCCTGCCATCCAGACTAAGGCTTGGAACCAACTCTGCACCTCCTGGGGGCAACTGTGCATGGTCTCTGGTCTCATCTACAGTGGTAACTTTGCACCGCTCAGAAGACTCTGTTTGGCTACTGAGTGAACTTTGAATTGTCCTGATAAGACTGATTAGATTGATGTAGCACATGAATTTATTGTTATTCAGTAAATTCTGACACTGCAGAAAGACACAAACACATCCCTCTCTTATCTGTGTAACTCACTCATGACAAGCAGACAGTCTGATTTTTTTCACAGTTAACCAACATCCAGACACCCAGTTTCCACCTGTGTACAGATACCTTGGATTTTCCCTTTTTCAGGATCCTACAACTAATAAACTCATAGTTTTGAGTCTTATCCTATTCAAAAATTCATATTAGAGCTGAGGACTTAAGAACTGGGTAGTTCTAATAAATAATACTGAGCATCTCCTGCACACAAGCACTGGATCGGCACTGCGTGCTATCCCACGTTATCCTCACGTACATCTTGTGAAGTAGCTGAACTTGATTTTAGACGAGAGGCTGGGAGTGGAGAGGTAAGGTACACCAAATCACTCATCTCATAACACGTGTCAGACCTGAGATCTGAACCCAACTCCATCTGACTCCAGAGCCAGTGCTTATCTTCACTTTCTGTGGGAGATTCCCAAGTCAGGAAATCAGGAATTATTCTAGATCATCATTCTTCAACTCTCCTGTGTTATCCTCTCTTCTTCCTTTAGCCTCCTCTAAGATTTGCCCATTAGCTGCTAATTGTCTCTCTTCAGTTCTTAGCTCTCTTCCGACTGCCACTACTGCGCAGCCTGTCTCCTTTGGCCCCTTGCAGTAGTCCCCTGACCGGCCCGTGCTAGCCTCCTCTCATCCTTCACCCGCAGGATTCACGTGGAAATCGTAGCAAAATGACAATTCTCTTTCAGTAGTCTCCTTGCTCCGACATGTACATTCATGACGTGTACACAGGGCGTCTTCTTAGCTAGGGTGGGTCCCCCATTCTTTCCACGTACTCCATCTTGCTTAATGCCCGCATCCCCGATTCGTTTCCAGCGTGCCGTGTCATCTCCCACCTCGCGACTCTTGCACGCTGCTGCTTCTACCTGGGATGCTGCCAGGAAGAGAGCCCCACGTGGGTTTCAGGAGCACTCAGACATCGTGTCCTGCCCCTCTCTTCCCTCAAATGAAACTGAAGACACCTTTTGGGCTCCATTTGAGCTGCTCTTTAAGACGTGTCTGCTCTCTTGGGCTCTCATTTGCCTTCGTTACACTGCCTATTTGACAAAGATAAATTTTGTTATAAATAAATCAAACTTTAAAATCATGATGTTACAAAAGAGATTTCAGAAAAGTTAACCACAGCGAATGTGTGGACCTTATTTAGTTCCTGAGTTTTAAAAAGAATTGATCTAAAAAAATTCTTTGAATAATTAGAGAAACTTAAATACATCTATTTACCAAAAAATTTGATTACATTACGAAAATGATGTGAATTTTGACAGCTATGACAGAAGAAGTTATGACTTTGAAAAGTCTATTTTATATTAAATGGAAGCATCTGGGGACAGAAATGTTACGATGCCTAAGATTTTCTTTAAGGACATCGAGGGAAGAAAAAGAGAAAAGGGTCAGGGAAATGAGAGAATACAGGGTTGCAGTTTCCTAATTATTGGTCAGGTCAGGTAGTGCAGGAGTTCACTGTAGTTTCCATTCTACCTTATGTTTGAAAATGTCCACAATAATAGTTAACATTTTAAACAGAGACAGGAGCGAACCAGACCCCCAGTGGTTCATTACACGATCTTCCAAAGTCCCAATTTCCTCAGCACTTTGTCTCCCTCACATCTTTACCAGGAAACCACAACCGTGAGGCTTCCTAAGCCGAGCGTCACCATCCCCTGTGCGTACCATCCTCTGCTTCATCTGTCCTCCACCTCTTGCGTGGCAGAGATACCCTCATCTTTCTGTTCTTTCCAAATAAAATAAATAAAATTCCATGGTACACCAGCAATTGTCCCACGGCATGTGCATTCTTTGGTGCTAAAAAAGCAAAAGCTGTCGTGCACTCTGGCTTCTCCACCTGGCTTGGCTGAGGAATCTCTCTTTTCTTAGCCTTGCTGGCTCCCATTCTTTGCTCAGAGCAAGGCCAGGTGTCAGCGTCTTCCTTTGCCACCCCTTTCCCCACTTGCTTAGACCACAGTCAGCCAGGTTTCCCGCATCTGAGCCCTCAGGACAGGCTGAGCTCCTCTTACCTGGCTGCCCGTGGACAACTCCAGGTTCCTGAAGGCAGAATGTGTGTGTTTTACTTCTGTATCTTCACCTCTTGTCACTCCCATCATGGAATGTGAGTGCTGTATCTGTTCAGCAAATAAATAAATAAATAAATAAATAAATAAATAAATAAACGAGTTACTAATAATGCTGTTTCCAAATTCTGGTGCCATTGAACATCCATGGGGTATGCAGGAGTTCACGGGGCTCTAGGATTTGACACAGAGTTTCTCATAGCCCATACCTTCAAAATCTCTGTTTATTGTTCCATTAGGGTGATAATCACAGCTTTTAATTCTGTGAGGATAATTTTTAGGCTACCTATATCTATGGTTGGCTCCATGTGAAGGGATGCAAAGCAATTTATAAAAATAAAACACTAGGAAATTTTATGATCATCACATAGTCAGCTGATGGGTTCTTTTACACTTCCACGTGTCACCCTAATTTCCCAAACTCCTTTATTTGGGGAACAATCCATTGTCCTGCATGGATGAAGACTTATATTCTGAGCAAGTATTCCCAGTGCTGACTGACTCTGCACATCTAAGCCTGGCCTATGTATGAACAGAAGATTCGGGCCTGGGAGTGATTCATACCAAAAATACCAATGAAGCATTTTGATATTTTCTTCTTGTTATAAGTTACTCCAAACTGAAGAAATTTTTAGAGCTTGACCTAGAACTCTGGTTCTCTCCCCTGGAAAAAAAAAATTAATGCGTCTCTGTTGGTTTTAACAATTTGTACACTGGAGTTGAAATGTGCCAGGGCTTCCTGCTGCCAAAAATTAATCTGCACATGCACTGGGACATGCACTGACTGCACGGCCTGGATTCAGGGGAAATGTGCCCGCGGTTCTGCTGTGAGTTAATGTGACCTTCTGTATCAGCACAGGGTCTGCTGCCTGCTGGAAAACTGGGTTATGACTCAGAAAACCCCCATTTCTATTTTTGCCTTTTCACTAACTTAGTATGTGACCTCAATCTTTTACCCTTCCCCAAGAATGTTCTTTCCTGTGCTACAGGATTAAACGAGGATTGATTTCTCCTACTTGAGGGATGCAAAAATATAAATAAAGTGCAATATAAAAGGTAGATACTGAGAAACAGGGAGAAAGATTTTTGCAAATGGGAAGGGGACCAAGCAATGGAGGGAGTAGATGAAAAAAATTGAGATGTATATGCACACAGTGCCCCTACTCCTCACAAGGGGTGTGATATTTATGTATCACAAACTCATACTAATAAAAAATAAAAATTGAAAAACAAATTGCTCAACTAGAAAAATAATTTTCTAGAAAAGCTACAATTATTTTTTCAATTTTTAGTTTTTTACAGAAAAATATTGATTTTGTGTGACTCAGTCCTATGTACTGATTCTTGATATGTCACATGAACAATGAGGCATCAGAAAGGAAGATGAGAACAAAGGAGCTGCCAAATAGTATGGTAACATAATCCTGCTAGGTGCTGTGATAATTGTCCTCGATATTATTATTACTCATGATACTGGATTCATGGTGCTTAAGTACAGAAATGCTACAGTTTGAATGTCTGTCCAATTAGGTATGTCATTCACCTAGCAACATAATGGGAGGGAGGGAACTGTCTGGGGTACAGCTTTTCTCATTATTGCAGAGAAAGAAAAGAAAGCTTATTGCCAGTGTGCACAGAGAGAGAAGGACAAAGGTAAGGACAGAGCCTTTAGGCTACGGAGGATGAGACAGGGCTGCTGGCCTAGAAGTGGCAGGTGAGCACTCTACCGAGAAGTTCACTGAGCCACAATAGAGGACGAATCCCTGGGCTGCCAGCCTCCTTGTCCTCATGGGCATATTGGAATCCTGTGCATTTTCTCCTCATTTTGATTGTTTAAAAATCATCACCTACCTTCTCTTATATGCCAAGTCCTAGTTTAGGCACTGGATAAGCAACATGTATAAGCTTTTCTTTAGAAAACAGGATTTGTCTATGTTAAATAGAGATGGGGAGAGGGAGGGAGGGAGGGAGGGAGAGAGAGAGAGAGAGAGCGAGAGAGAGAGAGAGAGAGAGAGGTCTCCTAGGCTCTCAAGTTTGGATTTTGACTAGTATATAACACAGGAAATGGGTCGATATTTCTTTGCTCCCATCGTCTTCACTGGTTTCCACTTGTATCAGATGTATTCTTTTCCCTTAACACCACTACCAGATTGTTGTATAGAACCAAGTCAGCCTGTATTACATAGACTTCGATTCATACCACGCTCTTGTCTCTGATTAAAGATATTTTAAATAATAGCAGAATATGATTAGAAAAAATAAACCTAGAAGCTACATGACCCAAAAGTTTAATTCAGCTAGCTTTGTTTTGAGCCCCTGACACTGTTCAGTTGAGGAAGAAAGCGGTGAACTAACTGGGTAAAGGGCGGTAGAAGCCATGAGTCTTGCCTCCTAACTCACAGGTGGTTAGTCTTCACTGTTTAAATAGATGGGGATCTAGCTTAGTGAGAAAAGGCCCTGGGTTTGATCCCTAGTATTGTCACAAAATGATAAGCTTTCTTCATTTCCAAGAGTAAGCTTTTTCTAAAATTAAATAAATGTTGAAATACAATGCAGAAAGTAAAAATGGCAGTTAAGACTATGGGTCAAAAATTGGAATGACTGAGTTCAGTTTCTGACGGTACGACTTAACATGACAGCTTGGAAAACAGTTAATCAACATAAACTTCTCCCTTTCCCTATCTGCAGGGGGATAAAATAATAATGAACACATAAATATTTTGTAGCACTCTAATCCGTGTAATGTAGTTAATAGAGCCTTTGGCACTATTCGAGGAGATTACAAATAAAAGCAAGGTGTATGTTTGTTTACCCAAGTTCTTAAAACAAGAGCTACAGCTGTTACCTTAAAAATAAAATTTAGAGTTAAAAGTAAGGATTCTGATGAATGTATGAAAAGTTCCTTTAATATTTGTTTATTTCAAGCATATTGTTGATTCGTGGCATGACAATGTAAAGGAACACAAGCAAAGGAGGGTAACTTTCAGCAAAAATTCCATTTATTATTTTTCATTTTTAAAAGCTCTGGGAGCTAAACTCATCTTCCAGAGTTTTACACTTGGCCTCAATAATCTGTTCCACTGCTCTTTAGAACACAGAAATGTGGCAAGGCATATGAATTCAGCCCTTGTGCAGAACAAATCAAAACCAGGGACGCTTTCGCCTTGCCCCTCGCCCCTGCTGAGCTCGGTAGATGAGGGTTGTTATGTGATCCAGTTCGGGACTACAGAAAATAATCTCAACGTTGCTCTGGGAAGAGAACTTTTCTGTGTTGACCTTCACCTCTTTGACATGTTTTCATTTCCCCTACCAGGCTCAAGTGATTCAGTGTCTTTTGCCCTTGTCCTTTCTGTGGGCTGCTGGCTACACTTACTAAGATCTAAATTGCAGTGTAACTAAAGAAGCTCATGCCCATGTCCTTCCTCATTGCCATTGTTAGGTTTTTTTTTTCACCTTGACCATTCTAAAATGTGCACATGAGTTTGCAATATATAATATGAATACGTGTTGGGTAAAGGAAATTCACAAATTAATTGTGCTAGTGGTTTTTCTTTCTCTTGCATGAATTTCATATAGAAGTACACATATAGCCATCTAGACTGCTCCAAAATAAATCTAAGCTGTAAAAAGTCAAGTATTGTTTTAAAATGTCACTAGCTTATTTAAGGAACAAACAGGAATCAATATTAGAGCATTTCATCACTTGGCTTTGAAGGAAGGTAACTAAGTAATCTCTGTAATGCATTTTTGTAGTATTATTTTTTCCAGGAAGCAAATATCAAATAAACTGTTTGTCTAGTGACTAAAAATAGAAGCTGGATGTCGACCCACTGAGTTTTATGACAGTGGGGGAGGTGGGCTCTCTGGGGTCATTTCTCTTATTGCTGTTCTCAGAGACATGCAAATCACCATTGGCACCTTTGGTAAGTGTCCAGACACCAGTAACATCTACAGTTTTCACTCAGCATCCGTGGAAGATAGGCCGATGTGACCTATTGATTTATTTTGCTCTCACACTTGAGTTGTAAAATAACCCCCCAGACCACATTTCTTTTGGTATTAACACAGCTCCTATGACAGTCCCTGCTAAAATGATCCATGAGCTTATTGGATGCTTGTTTTACTAACAAAGGCTACAGTGTGTGCTAGTATAGCGCATATATAAACAGACACGGTTCTGCTCGTGTGGACCACATAGTTGATATAAATGAGGCTTTCTACAAAGTAATCACTACCATATCTTCAACAGTATTTTCTCTTCACATTAATAAGTAAAGTTTGCATTTGTGACACATATATCTATTTACACTAAACTTGAGTGGTCTAAGAAATAATGCAACAGGCTGCAAACTTCTTCCAGTTTTCTGTTGAGTGTTGCTAGGATCATCGATGGAGAAGACATTGATTAGGAGTCCTTCTTCCTATAATTCTCCAATAGAATCCTGTCTCTGTTACTGTAATGGTTTACAGGACAAAATGTGTTTTCGTTTGCTCATTATAAAAGGAATTTTCTCTGAGAAGGTTATAGACAATCACTGCTACACTATAAATCATAGTTGAAGATTCAATTGTTTAAATCAAAAAAGTGAGTGTGTGTGTTTGGGTACATGTGTCTGATGTGATGTTTATAAATAGGCAGCAGTAGTTAAATCCTAATTATCTTAAGCACACAAATTTTTCTTCTTTCCTTTCTTCCTCATTAGAGCATTTAGTTATGTACTTGAACAGGAGGATGACACCTGCCTGCTGGTACTATTGTCAGAAGCTTTTATTAAGCACATAATTGGACGAGGCAGCATGTAGTTGCTGCACCAAGGAGCTGTGCACCTGGAGTGTCCGGATTTTGTTCCTGCCAGAGATGATTCTTTGCAGCGAATCCTCGTACTCATGGAGAAAAATGCTGGGTATTCGTTTGTTCCATAGAACAAACACTGTTGATGCAATGTGCATCAACTTGTGTGCTCTTTCGCATTAACAATTGTTGGGAAGTAGCCTTTTCCTTTTTCTAGTTCTTTCATTTTCATAGTGTCTTTTGTTTTGTCTTCTGTTGACCCTGATTATGTCTCTCTCAATAAATCTTTTTATAATTTTTTTGGGGGGTACTGATAGGACATTATGCATTATGTTCAGGTTGGTATTTAGCTAACTGTTCAAATCCAGGTGAGAAAATATCTTTGATAATGAAACTTAAATACCTTTAATAGGTGCTACTATACTGCACATGTTCTGGAGGCATCACTATGGCCCCAAAGACTCTGATCCCCATCCAGAAATACACATGTAACCCCATCTCTACTGCTGATCATTCTGCTTTTCCATCCTCCACTGAGTGTTCTACCTTCTTAAAATCCATATGTCTACAGCTGACATTTTCTTTTCATTCTCCTTTACTCCAATCAGCAGTTCTCATCCATTACACTATTTCTGTTCTTTCAGTCACTCAAGAAAGAAATTATAGTAAGTTACAAAATTACATTGATGTTTTCAATCAAAATATCACAGGCATCTATCCAGTTCTCTTTCTTGCTAGTTCTAACGCTCTTAGCTTTGTTTCCTTATTAATTTGTGTCTGGATACTGCAGTTCTCCTTGCATAATAAGGCCTCTCTCTTTTTCCCTGGTCAAAGCTCCACCTATTGTCAAAGACTTGCATAAATGAATTAGCTGGCTGCTTCAACTCAAAGAGATTCCTGTTTCCTCTTCCCTGTGTTCTCTACTCACTCCTGTGGAACTTAAGTTATTACTTTGTAAAACAGTTACTAAAGTTGTAAGCTCCACTGTGGGTGCATCTTGTATCATTCCTACCTGCAGCACTGTGATGATCGCCCTGCCACTGACCAGGAAATCAGGGCGTGTTCTCTCCCAAATTCCGAATTCTCATCTCCAGCTCCTTTTCACCCATTGCTGCCTGACTATCAAGCTCAATAATAATAATGAGCTCCCATCTAATCCATTTATCCTTTATTTCCTATTTCTGTAGTTCCCCTCTCCTTACAGTTACCTAAGCCCAAAGACAGCGTAAGCCTTAGATCGTCCTCTGCCTCAGTTCCCACACCCATTTAATCATCAAACTCTGATGATAAAGTGTCCGGTATTCTCACAGCTCTTTACTTTTTCCAAATCCACCCTCAATACCATTACTTCAGCTTGAATTCCTCACTTGTATTACTGGAATGGTCACAATTGCTCTGCCCTGTCCTTAGTCTTCCTCCCTCTCATTCATTCTTTACAATGCCACTTAGTGACCTTTTACACCCTGGGAAACCAACTCTACAATTTCCTTGCCTTAAAATTATCATTGCTCACAAGTAGCCATTACGGTAATGCTCAAACTCTGTAACATAACATCAAAGACATTTTCTGATTCTTGGTTCCTTCAAGCCTCATACTGCTCCATTTTTTCCTTCTCCTTTCCTCTAAACTCTTGAAGTAATAGTGATTGATACCTCACAGATCTTTTCTCCACATAATTTGTTAACTACAAAACTGGTCATGATAATCAATGATTATTTAGAAAAAGCTAAATGGCCCAGCTTGAGCCAATGAGATGTAAGAGGAAGTCTTTTGGTGGTGTTCTATGAATTATTTACTCCTCTAAAAAATCAACACAAGGGAGAAATAGCTCCTTTCTGCTTCTGAACATTGCTGTGCCTGGATTCGGGGTCTGCCACAGCCATCTTGCTTGTATGGACATGAAGCTGAGAGCAGGACGAGGGAAAAGCCATGAGAATTTCTAAAAAGCACAGTTGGAAGCCTCAGACATTGCTTCTCACTGCTAAAGCCAACTGAGTTTGGTTTTTTCTGCTTCTTGCATTTGAAGGTGTAATGACAAGGAGTCTCTCTAGCCTGCTACCCTTTCTATTCCCTCTGTTTTATTCACATGAATCAATAAGAATGCCTTTTGTATGGCCTGCCAGTCTCAAAACAGAGTTAAGGCTTTCCTAAAACAAAGCATATATATTAGCACTCTATTTGACTAAATATTAAAGCTTATAGTTACCTTTAAATACTTATGCATCGCTTCCAGTAGCCTTGTTCTAGACTCATCAGTCACACTTCTTTCATGCCCACCTATTTTGTGCTAAGTTGTCACAGGTGCTGGGACATGAGGAAATAAAACCAACAAATTCCTGGAGCTCTGATTTCATCGTGGAGATTAAATGCTAGTGAAAAGTTCACCAATAAAGAAAGAAGTAAATGTATTATATAAGGAAGTAAAAGAATGATTATAGTTTGGAGAGGTACGATTTAAAGTCAGAGAAAGCTTCCCCCCAAAAAAGCTGTGAAATAAATGACTGAGCACATGGGTGTGTAAGAGAGGAATATGCCAGGATGTTAACCAGTGTCTAGGGTGCTAGAGTCTCTGCTAAGTAAAAATAAAAAAGAGAAAGATAAAATATAAAAGTAAGAGCCCAGCAGGCTATCCTGAGGAGTCAGGACTGCCTTGCGGAGGAAAAAGCAGCCCTGGATCCTGGAACTGACTGTGTTGTTCCCATTGCAGCCTGTCCCAGGTCCAGCCCCTGTCCATTCCATTCTAGGACATTTTATCCATAAACCATTCACTGACCTTAAATTATGTGCTCAGATATGAAAGAGTTGTATGGCTAAAGGAAAAAGGAGAAAAAAGCCACAGGAGAGGAGACAGGGATGCAGTAGGTAGGTTGTTCTACAGGCAAAGTCTAGGGTAGGATCCATGCTCTGAGACAATTGGTCTAGGCCCTGGAGCAGGCTTGAGTGTTGCACGGACTTTAAATTTCACTTCTGTGTGGTCCAAGATGCAATTCCTGTGACAAGGAGCCCTGTCTTTTCCCATTATTTTCTCCTGTTAGCATGGGAGGACTTCTACAAACCCTTACATTTGAATGAATCTGTGCTCCATGCATCCAGAAAGCCAGAATCTTGTGATGCACATCTCAATTATGTAAGAATGTGGAAAGTAATATTTGGAAGTGGATGTACAATGAGTGGGGAGTCCTACGATTCCAGGGCAAATCTCACCATGGATTCCAAATCCTCTAAACTGAAAATCTTGCCTATGGTTTCAAGCCTGCCCAAAACACATTCCCTTTGAAGACAACACTTTCGTGACTTGTGGCTCCTGTTTGAGAACTGTTAAATAACTCAGAAATGTAAAGACATGGAAATCGAATGGCTGCTCCTCTCTGCAAGATGCCTTCAGACATAAGTTTGCAATCTCTGCCCTCAGTTGCTTCACTAGTGGAAGATAAGGAAACACTGCAACATTATATAGCGACTGTTAAAATGAACTTTCTTCCTTTGTGCATATCTAAGGTTTGGAGACTGCCAAATATTATATGCAGAAAATTGTTTTCGGAATTAAAAAGATGAAACATTAAAAATTCTGTTTCTTGGTTATTTGTGAGTTAAGAAGTAGTTTAGTTGGTAGTAGGAACAGAAGTTGAAAAGATACATAGGGTAGGACCGTGCTTAGATAAACTTCTAAGTAAGAAGAAACTGTGAGCAAATAGCATCTGTGAGTCAGAGAGAAGACGATGGGCAACTGGCAAGAGTAGGAGTTCCAGGAGAAACAAAATGAAAAGGGACCCTGTAACCACAGGAACCCATCCTTCTTGCTGAGGAACAAAGCCATATCCTGTTCTGTAAGGTATGCTGGGTCTATCAGTTCCCAGACAACATTCTTTTGAAAAAGCCTGCCTATCCGGCTGTCCTCAGTGACAGTGTTTCATCTCTTAGGAAAGGTAAGATACAAGGCGGGCTCCACAGCACAGCAGCAAGTTCTCTATGGACAAGGGCTCTGACCTAAAAATTTTGTATCCCCACACAGTACCTGATAAAAAGGAGGACTTGAGAAGTCTATGGCTGGAGAATAAGAGGATGAATGAATGAAAGTTCAATGAGCAAATTGTGAACATGAGAAAACGTAGGACATAGAAGGGAAGAGTGTAGCTAAATCTCCTACTAAACCGATTTCTAGAAATTCAAATGCATTATTTCCAGAGCCTTTGCTTTAAGAATGTAATTACAGAATCACAACTAAGAGAGCATATCATGGCTAAAACAAGCATCTTTTTGTACAATGGAGGTTTAAAAGGTATTTTCAACCTGCTGTGACATTAGAGAGAAAAACACTTTCTGAATTTCTCTGAAGGCTCATAGTGAGATATATATGAAGCAATCATAAGAGTCATTTACAAAGCAGGTTCATGCAGAGTTTTCAGGGGCTTCAGAAACCCCCATGAAGCACTTTAGGGAGGCAGTGACTTCAGTGGACACATTCAGATGCACTTCCTTCTGTCAGGCTGCACAGCTACTGGGCAACGTGACCCCCAACTTCCATGGTTTGTCTCCATCTCATGGACCCACACAGTACTCCAGGGAGGCCCCACATGAAACCTGTGTCTCTTTTGTCATTGTATCTTAACTCCAATGAATGGAATTCAGTGGTCTAGATTTCAAGATCCTAGATGCCTTGTGGTTTGTGATAGATGCTTGGTTCTTTTTTGAGTGACAAGTCCCATCTCCAGGGGCTGAGCATCATGAGTCTCCCACCAGAAATGTATGGTAAGTGAGGGAGCTGTTCGATGCTTTACATCTGGGTGTGTTACCTTACTTACATCCAGGGACCTTTAACAAATGTAGTGGCTATTGTATTCACAAGAGAATGACCTTGCTATAGAAAGGACAGCAAGTCACAGCCTTTTTAAAAATTTTCAAACCCACATGCAGAAGAGCAGTAATAGACAGGCAGGTTTTTCATTACATTGGCTTTTATTCATTGTTACTCAGTAAGACATCATCTTCTAATTTTGTTGTTTGTAAACTATAGGGAGTATGAAAGTGAAATCTTGTCAACACAGCTTTTTCCTCCTCATTGGTATTATTGTGGAGGGATTATCCTGTTGTGAGAGATTTATGTTAATTAATCAGGGAATTATGGATTTTCAGTGTTGAAAGAAACCTGAGAGATTATCTTGCCATCTATCTCAAGTTTATAAGATGTCCTAATGATTTCACTGTTTGCAGAGTGAATTATTGTTTCCTGACATTGTATTCCTGTACATTTCTAGGCAGTGTATTTAAATCAATATCACTCCAAACAAATATAAGAAACAAGTATAAAAAATCCAACAGCACTAGCAATGGAAAGTGATGTGTCTGAGATTTCTGCATATTGGAAGAGACCTTTGTGGTCGGTGATGGATGTAATATTGTCTGTGAACCTCATGATCGGCAGGGTCTATGACCTAAGTAGAACTAAAGACTCAGTGCCACAGTTTCCAGTAAAGACTAACACAGAATAACCCTGAAAAGGGAACTGGGGCCCACAGAAGGATTCTGGGTATATTCTTTTTCTATCTGGAAATCCTCAGTGGGTCTGGATATGAAGATCACTAGCAAGACTGAATGATTGAATTAATAAAAGATTGACGTGCTGGCAGTGAGAATTCAGGAAAGTCTTTTTGTCAGGGTATTCCAGTAATATTCTTTGAAACATTCTTAATCAGTTGTACCATCCTTCCCAAAATTTTAAGGAAACATAAAGTCGGCCTCTTAATCCTTCATGTTGGCAAAAGTTGTTGAGGAATAATATCATTAGGAAACCCACATGTTACCTGTAACTGCTAAAGAGCTCTGATTGTCTGGAGGAAGGATTTACAAAGTAAGCAAGGGAGATGAGACCCCAAATCTGCCTAAATTGAAAGTCTGTCCGATGAAATAAAGCAGTATGCTTTCTCTCAGTCAACATGATTTGCCTATTCAAAATAATGTTGGCTTTCTGTAACAATGTGAAAATATTTCCATGAAGTATATTCATATACAAGTAAGTGCTAGGGTACATGTGTTTAAATATCATTTCCCAGGCTACTGGAGGGTGGTGGAAACTTTCAGACATGCGGCCCATTGGGAGGGTCTTAGGCAGTGCGGGTGTGGCCTGGAGGGGGACTGTGGGACCCTGTCCTCTTTCTTTCCCTCTTTCTTTCCTGACCCATGAGGGCAGCAGTTTTGCTCCTCCACGTGGTTCTGCTAGGGTGTGTTGCTCATACAAAGGCCCAATTTAATGAGGCCATGAAAGGATGGACTCCAAAACCATGAACCAAAATAAACCTTTTCTCCTTGTAAGTTAATTTCCTTGTGCGGCTCCTTATAGTGATAGAAAGGCATAAAATATAGCAGGTAATATGTGTTTTACATGTGGACACCTGAAGCTACAAGTGGAACAGATGAGAAATCAAAGACAACAGGAGTAATGCCAGCAGTAATTATTTCCATACACAATGTTTGGTTGATAGTGAATTATCTTCATGTACATTTTTATTCACTTGACCCTTCCAGAAACCCAACTGAGACTCAGAAATATCAACTTATTCAAGGTCACAAAACTAATAAATGGAATCAGTGAGAACCAGACAGCAATTTACAGATAGTTTTCCAGTTGGTCAACTCCTACTCCCTATATTCTATCTTCACATTCTTTTATTCTGTTGTGTACACTTTCAATGGCGTGTTTAATCTCTTGGATATCTGTTTGAATCTGTTTTATGGATTCCATTTCTTTCCTATGTTGGGCGTTGTTTCCATTTCTTTCTTATGCTGGGCCTTCATGGCTTCTATCATGGTCCTGAGCTCATCTACTTTTTTGTCAGTTTCTGTTCTAGAGCCTCGAATCACAACTTTCATTTGCTCTCCATCTCTATGGTTATCTGGGATATTATTTCTGTTTTGAATTTTTCTAGAGCCTGATTGATCTGTTTTGTTACTTCCTGTGCTTTGAGTTCAGGGTGTCCTGGTGGTTCACTATCAGACTTTTCATCCTCATTTGTCATACTGTTTGCCATTGGTGAACTGGAAGTCCATCTTTGTGTCTTGCTTAAGTGTTTTCTCATTTTTATTTTTGTTGTCCAGCTGTCCTTGGTTTAATCTCTGGGTTATCACCCAAATCTTCCTGATATAGTTGCGCCCTAACTTCTAAGTCTCTAACAATCCACAGACATTCTCATCTCCATAACATCAGAGAAAACAGCTTATTGAATCAACCACAATCCTTTATCCCAACCAGCAACACAATATGATCAAGCACAACTTGGAAACTGACCACCTGTGGTAATTACTAGTCTATCACCCTTAAACCATGTGAATTAAATTGAAATCAAGAAGCAGTCCAAAACATGCCTGCAGTGAATAAACTTTTCAATATAGTATATTTACCATTTAGGATGGGGGATCAGACAGAGCTAGGACTCAAGACCCCTGATCTCAGCTAGCTGATGGCTGAACCCCATTGACACAGACTGACCTCAGGCTGCAAGGCCCAGATTGAGTTCCCCAACCTTCTGAAAGGTTGAACTCCACACCGTTCTACTACAGGTTTCCCACATCCTTTCTTTAAAGATATTCAATGTTGGGAACTCTGAAAAATACCCTCTATGACCACCTCTGCCTCTGCAGAGTGGATCCAAAGACTGGCTCAATCAGGAGGTCTGAGAGTGCGCAGGGTGGGGTGGGGGTGGGGTGAAGGGGAGTTGTGGGGGTTCAGGGGCACCCACTCGGCTACCTTCCTGGTGCTGGAGAGATGGCAGCTCCTGGTGGGGGAAGGTGTGGCTATCCTTCCCACAGTGGATCAGGGCCCAAGCAGCCCTCCTGTTGCTGGAGTGATGGCTGGTCAGATACACATTTAAAGAGAGGATGCTTTGGTTTTAAAACAGCAAGGTGAGCACATACTGAACTCTGATATGCTCTAACCAACCCTAGAAATGAAAGTTTCTATGTCTATAGATTAGCCTTTCTATATATGTCTGACTATATAAAAATACATAGGTGTATTCTCTACAAAGAAAAAAAGGAAATTCTTCCCCAAATTTTGATGAATCCCTAAATTAAAAATTAGATCATAGTTTAAAGAGATCAAAAACAACCTCAAAAGTGGGCAGAAGCCCACAAGAGAGCCCACTATCAAAAGTGAGAACAATCTCAGCTCTTCTTCTAAGTAGTGGAAACCAGAGGGTGCACAAGGACAAAGGAAAATAGTAGATTGATTCATTTGGTATTGTAGCAAAATATATTACAGGTGAACTCCTTAGAGATAATTTCTCTTTCTCTTGAACACACATACACATACACACACACACACACACACACGTTTAGGGCTAGCAAGCTTTAACAGGGATATCTGTTTCCAGAAGAAGCAATTTTTGGG
The DNA here is from genome assembly GCF_012274545.1 of Fukomys damarensis. Lineage (NCBI taxonomy): Eukaryota > Metazoa > Chordata > Mammalia > Rodentia > Bathyergidae > Fukomys > Fukomys damarensis. The sequence goes on along the minus strand of NW_022900926.1, from coordinate 11,044,836 downwards.
ACAGAGAGTCAAGTGTTGATGACAGGTGGAAGAACACAGCTGTTAAGCTGAAAAGACCAGGTGCAAAGTTAACCCACCATGGGCAGGCTGCCTTTCTCCCATCAGTCATCCAAAGACTGTGGAGTCCAACTCTCTTGCTTCTTCCTTCATATAAAGAGACAGCTGTCCACCTGCAGAAATCACAGCAGGGAGACAAATTCAAAGTCAGGAATGAGAGATTCAGGAAAGCCATTCATTGAAAGAAACAAAACACAGAACCTAATCAGAAAAAAAAAACCTGAGCTAATGAAGCATTAAGAACAGAATGACAAAAATGAACCTAATACTACCAAAGATTAGGGGAAATATTGCATCCAGGAAACAAATTACAAGCAGTGAAAAGAAATAACTTATTAGAAATTCAAAATTCAATACTTTCATATGATTAAAATACACACACTGAAAAGAGCAAACTAGGAAGAGAAGAAAATTTCCTTAGCCTGATGAAAATTATTTAATATCATTATGTAGCAAACATAACAATTTAAAACAGGACTAAAACAAAGATATTGGCTGCAGTGGTTAATATCCCATTGTATTGGAAAAGGAAACAAGTGAAAAAACAAAGTGTATAGTGTTTTAGAGAGAAAGAAATAAAAAGTGTGATTAGTTATAGGTAATATAATTGTTTATCTGGAGAACACTGATAATGAATGGCAGGCTATCAAAAGTACATGAAATAGTCTGGAAGTGGGTCTGATATAATATCAACATACAAAGTCAATGGCTTCTATATTTCCAAGCAACTACTATTTAGCAAATTCCATTTACAATAGCAAAAATGTCAATGAAATAACAGGAAATGAATTTGAGAAAAACAGAATACTTGCTATCAGCACTGTGATAGTTAACTGTGGTGTCAACTTGAATAAAAGCCACCCAGCCAATTGATTTAGCATAGTTCTGGGTGTGTCTGGATGATGGATTTACTGAAGAGGCTGATAGGTAAAGAAGGAAGCTGTGCTTCTTTTTCTTTGGAGGACCTCCAGTGTTCTCCATTGCCTTGAAACTTCTGCCTCCAGACTTCCACTGCGGACCTATGGCTTCCTGACATGGACACACATGGGACTCTGCAGTGAGCTCCTGGCCTCTGATTACTGACTGAACTCTTCAGATCTCCAGCTTGCAGGAGGCCCCTCTGCCCCTCTGATTTTGAAAGTGGCCATGGTAAGCCTACCTTGTAAATCCATAAATATATATACATTTTGTAAATCCATTCCACTAGTGAACACTGATACAGAAACATACATGAAGAGTGTATTTTCAGTCTACATAGCAAAGTATTTATATAAAATATATAGAGAAAATTAAGTAACACAACATACCATTTTCCAATCTGGGAAAAATTTAAACACTGTCAAGAACACAAGGATACAGGAATAGTTACAAACTGATGGGGATAATGTAAACTGATATCACTTTAGAAAGGAATTTACCACTAGGCAATAAAATTTAAAATATTTGTACTTAGGGGTTCTACTTCTGGCATTTATCTTTGATGACATTTGGGACCTGTGGAAAAAATGTTCATGACATTATTTATAGAAGTGAAACATTCTGTACAATTTTTTGGGGGGATGTAAATTATTTTTTTTTTCTTTTATTGAGTTTATTGGTACATTTCAGGTATACAGTACAGTTACATTCATTATTGGGATCTTGTACCTCTACATGACTGGTCTTGGTTCTCATTTTTTTCCTCTTGTCCCTGCCCTCCCTTCACCCTCTCCTCCCCTCCCCATTTACAAATATTTTATTTCCATTTTTTCATTTTGTCATATTTTTTTTCTTTTCCCTTATTACCTTTCCCCTACCATTCCCATTTTCCCTACACTTTTAGCCCTTTTCTTCCTATTTCACATGGTCAATTATCTCATTAGGATCTTATGTACTATTATAGATTTTCACATCTCTATGTACCATAGTAGTACTGCTTTCGCATTTTTATTTAGCATGATTTTTTTAGACAATCATGCTATTATACTGAAGTCTATAGCATTCCTGTTATTACATTGAGGCACTCCAATTTGATGTATCTATTCCTGATTAATGTGATCTATTTTGTACTTATCAAGGCATTACCTCAATGCCTCAATGCAATAACAGGAATGCTATAGATTTCAGTATAATAACATGATGGTCTCAAAAAAATCATGCTAAATAAAAATACAAAAGCAGCACCAGTATGGTACATAGAGATCTATTGCATTTAATAATTGATATAAGTTTTTTTAACTATACTCTTTTGCACATGGGTATGATTGTTATGCTTTGGCTGTTGGCTGTACCTCAGATACCCATATGGCTTGGTTGCCAGTCAGTGGTGCTGTTGGGATGTGTAGGAACTTTTAAGAGGTGGGGCCTAGTGAAAGGAATGTAAACTAGCACAGCCACTCTGGACATCAGTGTGGAGATTCCTCAAAAGAATAAACACAGAAATGCTATTTGACCCAGGGTAGTACTCTTGGGCATATTCCTGAAAGGACTTTAGGACTATGTAGCAGAGTGCAACGTAGCTACCCATATTTATAGCAGTGCAATTCACAATAACTGAGATGCTAATCAGTAGATGAATAGATAAAGAAAATGTGCATTCACCCAAGGGACTACTACTTAGCTATATGGTATTGGCAATAAAATGAATGGAACTAGAAACCACCATTTTAAGTGAAATTAGCCAGGCTCAGAAAGTTAAATATCACATAATTTCTTTTGTATCAGCAACAGAAAAAAGGAATGAATAAGTAAATAAATAAGTAAATAAAAGAGGACAGGAAACCAACAGGTAGACTTCTGGAGACGGAGAAAGAGACAAATGGGAGGGGAAGAAAAAGGAGAAGGGGTAATAGGATTTAAATTGATTAAGATAAATTAATTGCATGTACCACCTTCCCCAAATAAACCTCATTATTGTGTAATATTAATATGCACTAATAAAATTATTGAAAATGTAATGTTATAACTACGTAAACATAAACATACTCTTTCATTTAATAACATACAATTGTTCTTATGGTTTACAGTTCACTCCTATACTGAAATTAATGGTTATTACTTATCAGTCACTTACCAGAGGTCAGGAACAGCAGCAAGAGCTTTATACATATCTCATTAATTCTGTTATTAGTCCTGGGCTTTAAATTTTATTATAGTATCACTTATGGAGAAAACCTGCTCAGAGAGCCCAAGCACCAGCCACCATATAAACAAGGGCTAAGCTTCAGAACCAGGATTCATTTCTGCAAAGCTTGAAAGCTCCCGAGATTCACACCTAGGTCACAGACTGACTAAAGCTGGCTGCTCTTACTGGCTAATGTGAAGTTGAGGGTAGCATAATTTCCAGAATGAAGTCTTACTTAAATTGCCTTTTTCTTGGCCCCTTTGTCATAAAGCCAGTGTGGGAACATAGCCCCCTTTGTGCCTTGCATTTCAGTAGTGAGGATAAACTCAAATTAACTAAGGGATGTGAGCCTGGCTCTCATAGAGTAGTAAAGTGAACCTGTCTGCCACACCAAGAGTGCTCCAGGATCAGGATGTATCCGCCTGGTTATATGGAGCAAGCTGAGTGTTGTGCATTATAGAATCTGGTGGAAATAGATGAGATAAGCCTGGCCTGCATGTCATGCATCCTTGCACTGCTGTATGCAGAAGTGCGCCAGGCCAACCCCTATATAAAGCTGGGCCTGGAAAGATCCATTGTGCTTCCAGAAAATCACTTACTCAAACATCATCTGCTACTCTGACTGTTCCAAAGCAAAGGACAGGGGTTGGGTCTCACTGAGACAATGCAGCTCACTCTGCCCAGGAGGTGTCTAATTGTGGAGAATTTTAGCCACAGTGCAGAGAAATGGAGTGCTGCCTCTAGAGTTTGGAGCAGAGCTCAGCCTGGCCATCAATGGGTAGCTGTGTCACGACAATGCTGACTTCATGGTGGTGTCTGATAAGTAAGCCCTGTAAGTCCTGCTGATACCTAAATCTGGTCTTTCCATAAATCTGACTATCCATTGACAGGGGCCAGTACAGTGGCTGTGCACACATTTTCTGGCCACTGACCTTTGATTTGATGGGTGCTCTGGTAATGCATTGTGAAAACTCACTTAATGGGTCAGCATCTCATGTTTTCAAAGTAACTTCTTGGATTTTTCTGCTAAACGTGTGTACAGTCTTTCAGCATTTTGAATGAAAATCTTTCTGAAGGGATAAATTGGACATATAAACAACAATCCATTTACAAATATAATGTCAATATTTTTATAATCACTACCTTTGTTCATTTCAAAAACTTTTATCTCACAGTTCTTTCACAATCATGAAACCCAAATGCTATAAATCACATGAGTAGATCAAATTATACAAGTATCAAAGGATCTCAGTGAGAGAAAGACTTCGGGGAGAGATGTCTTCATGATCCCAAGATAAAAACAGTGTTTGTTGTTGTTGTTGTTGTTGTTGTTGTTTAGGTATAGTCCTATTAGGTAGAAAGCATTTTCTTTGCTCTGGGCAAGTTGGCATTCTAGAAATTGTCCTTAGAATAATGATTTCAACTCCATCAATTTTCCTTTCTGATGTGAGTTGCTGACACTCAAAAAGATTGCCTTTAAAAAACGTTAATAAAATAAACACGGTGGGTATTGATAGCCCCAAGAAGAACCAAGTGATCACTTTAGCTGACAGATGGTATATTTTGGATAGTGGGAGTTTACACAGAAAGTAGAGAAATGGCTGTGGGCTGTGCCTAGAAGTTATGGATGAGATAGCAAAAAATGGAGGCATGTTGATTTCACACGTCCCTTGAGTATGACATGTAAAAATCACTAAGTGCTTACTGAAGACTAAGACATATGTCCTGATAATTGCATTATTTAGAGATTACAACAATAAACTATCACACCTGGAAAGCTATGAGACATTATTTCACAGAGCTTTTAAGAATTTCACACCCACAGTGATTTTAAAAGAAGGGTATTTTTTTTCAGAATGCTTCTGAATGACAGATGACTGGCTGGGATATGGGAATCACAAACAAAGACCTATTGAAAAGCTTGGAAAATGACAAATTTGTAAAGATCTTTCCCCAGCTGTAAAGATTTAATTGAGTACTCTACAAATGGCCTCATTGCCTTGTCAGACCTCACTGTTACCTGAACTGACCTGAGGAAGTCAGCTTAGTTAGTCTGTAACTACTCATGCAAAAGTAACCTTAGTGGGCCTCAAATAAATTATGGAAAGGCAGCTGCAATTAGGGCATCCCTGGGCTTCCTGAGATAGTACCTGGGCAAAGATAATCATTACTACTGAGTAGTTTTCACCCAGACACCTAGTGAATATAGGCACTATAGGACTCCAAATTCACCAATGTGAAAACAAATCACAGTTATTTTTCTGATACAAATATCTGGGGCATGTAGTAGAAAATAGTTAAAATTGTATAATATTTTCATATCTCTTATTTCATTTAATCCTAATATCCTATATAATTAAAAAAATTCATTTGTAGATGAGAAACTTGAAGTTAAAAAGAATTGAGTAGATTAATCTGAAATCACAGGGCTTGGCTTTTTTTTTTAATTTCAAAAGCGATTGTACTTTCACTGTGTCTTTTTGGTTTGTACTGCTCAATATTTAAGTGATTTCTTTTCAAAAATACCTTTCAAGTCATCCTTTTCAAAGACTAAATAGTGTATTATCATCACAGTAATAAACATGAAAAGATATTTTCCTACTCCAATTTTTAAAATACCATTTAAATTGGGATGAAAAAATACATCAAAATTTGGATTTTTCTAGGCTAGATTAAAATCAGATGAGTGATTTTGTTCTGAGTTGCCTTTCTATACTTCTATCAATTGTGAAACAGGCTAAATTTCCAGACTATTTTTGGTTTGAATTAAAATTGGCCTTCATTAAATATAAAGACTGAAGCAGAGGAGGGCCGGGGATTTAGCTCAGTGGTTTGGTGGCCTGCCTTGCAAGTGCAAGGACCCGAGTTCAATCCCTGGTACCAAAAAAAAAAACACCAAAAAAAAAACAAAAAAGAATGAAGCAGAGGGATAAGTACAGCACATATAGAAATCAATAGATGTCCAGCTGTAAACCACCTATTGTATGCCATAAACCATAGGGGAAGATTATTACATATCCTATTGCAAATCCTTGCAAGAATTCTGCAAGTTGTATTTTACTGGGTTCATTTTATAGACAATAAAACTGAATTTCTGAGGGTTAGAATGAAGAGTAAAATTGTCAATATTTCCTTTTTCACACTACAGTAAGTGTAAATGAAAGATAAAAAAGAACACAGTGCTCATCAACAAATACTAACCATAAAATTATGCTTGTAGATCTCATTGGATGATTTTGTTACCCTGAAAGATAGGAAAACAGGAATTCCCATTATAGTGAAATGAGAGCCCCCATTCCTCATGCAGCCCCTTTCTAGTGACAGAGTAGCTGCTTATGCTGAGGACAGGAAAAAAGAAAAACACATTGTTAGAGAACTGAGACCCAATTCTGGTAGGATGGTATTGTGCACATTCTGCTAATCAAATACGACCTGATTCAGTTAACTTCCACTTGAATAAGTGCATAGAGTTTAGGAGCCAATAGCAGCCAACCCAGGGAACAAGGCTCCTTCCATCCCAAGGTAGCTATAATAAAAAGATAAAGGTCATCCAGCATGCATAGATTTGGCATCTTTAAAGAAAACACAAGACAAAGGAGGGTTGGCATTAGCTTTTCCATTGCTGGGATACAATGCCCAACACCTACAACCTAAAGGAGGAGAGGTGATTTGGCTCAGTTTCAGGGAATTCAATTCATAGCCAATTCTGAGGCAGAAATATCATGGGGGAAGGGTATGGTGGAGCACAGCTGCTTAGTTCATGGCAGACAGGAAGCATAGCAGAGGAAGAGTGCCAGAGAGGAAAGGACCCAAGGACTATCTATAGTACCCAAGGTCACATCTGTATAACCCACCACACAGACTCAAAAGAATCTGCTAGGCATTTCTTAATCCAATTAAATTGATATAGCATATTAATAGTCAGGTGGAATGCAATACATATTCAAAATATAATTCAAGATAATTTCTCTGAAATTAGAAACTTAATTCTATGCATTGAAATGGTATGCCATGCTTCAGGGAAAGCTGGCTCAGATCAGTCAACACAAAAACATGTCCTATTAAAACAACTTTACAATAGTGACAACAGGCTTTCAACAAAAGGAAAAAAAAGAAAAGAAAAGAGTCTTCATGGGTAAAAGAAAATCAGCTGATTGCAGGTTTCTCTGTAGTTACAGTTGCTGCCAGAGGACAATGGTGTTATTTCTACCAAGTGTGCGGCAAGAATTTATCTTTCAGCAAGCTGTCCTTCTAGCATAAAGGCTACAGAGAAATTACTTTTTAATGCAAGAGCTCAGGGATAGTGTTCCCATGAGCTCTTTTAAGGGATCTACTTAAAAGACCCCTTAACCAATTAGGAGGTAACTAAGAAAGCCAAAGCAAAAGGACTGGTAGTGAGCACTGAAAAAAATGTAACTGTAATTTTACTTCTAAGGTAAATATGAAAATCAAGATATTAGATATTAGACAAATATAAATATTAGTTACAATGGGAATAAAATGGAACAAAGAAGGAAAATGGGTGGGTATATGTAAAACTGCAAGAGTATTTTTTAAAAAAATTTTAATTTAAGTTGCAAAACCAAAAACAGTAATGAACACCTATAATAATCTTACCCTCTTTCACCTATTGTTAATATTTTACAATTTGCTTTAGCATTAGTCTCCTTTTATGCACACACATGTTTATATACATAATTTTTTCTGAAACACTTGAGAGTAGGTTGCATACATCTTAACCCTTTACTCCTAAATATCTCAACTTGTATTTTCTAACAATGGGGACATGGCCTTCCATAATTGCTGTATAATTGTCAACTCCATAAATGCATTGATACATTTGCTATCTAAACTACCAGCTATATTCAAGCTTTGGCAGCAAACCCAGTGGTATAATTTATAAAACATTTTCTTGTCAGACAGGATGTAGTCAAGGTTCAGGTATTGCATTTATTATGTTCTTCAACCTCCTTTAATCTGGAACATTTCCTTGGCCTTTGCCTTTTTATGACATGGGTGATCTGGGAGATTATGGTCCCTACAAATACTTTATTTTTTTTATTTTTAATTTTAGCAGAGCCTTCCTTACTTGTGTCTGTCTGGTTTCCTTATGATTGGGTCTAGGTTTTGCTTTCCTGGCTATACCACTGCATAGGTGATGTTGTGTCCTCCTCAGGACTCACATTTGGGTCTGCCAGAAGCTCATCTGGACCTCACAGATGATGTTAATTTTATCATCCAGTCAAGAAATTGTCTGATATTTCCACTACATATAATCACTGCTTTATTTTGTTTATTCTCCCATCAAAAATAATAGGTGGCCTCTAGGAGTGACACTTCAAGGTTATGAAAAGCAAAAACAAAAACAACAAACAGCTGGGTGTGGTGGTACACACCTGTAATTCTAGCTCTCCAGCACTTGGAAGGCCAGGGCAGGAGGACTGCAGTGAGTTTAAGGGCAGCCTAGGCTACACAGCAAGACTGTCTCAAAATAAAAAAACAACCCAGTTTCTCATTAAAAAGTATATCTTTTAGAGTTGTAATAGAATGTGAGCATATTTAAGAGTATAAATCTAAACATTAATAAAGATGATGAAATTGACTAAAATAGAAGAGAGGGGTTAAAAAGGAGAGAAAAAATATTGTTTTTAGCAGGAAACTATCAAACTATAAAAAGCAAAAGAGCTTATAAATAACATACAATTATAAACAGAAGTGATAGGCAAAACTCTTGTAAATAGCAAACCTACAAAATGTCACAATGTAGAATGGCTTCTGCTGTTTTAATAGCAGTTTGCTTTGTTGAATTCAGAATTAACAGATACCAGAGGCATTAACCACTGAATGCGGAATCTGGTCTCATCATGAGATAGCAGGGCACCTCAAGACCCTGAGCTCCAAAGCTCTGTAAACCATGTGATTGTAAAGGTATCAAGATGAAAAGAACCATTGTTAACATTTGCTTTCATGACCCTGGATATCCCCTTTCTATGGGCTAGGATAGATAGCTGGATGAATCTTAATGGTAAACTCCTTTACTACAAAGAATTGCTACATCCACGTTTAACTGTCTTGTGACTATGATTTGTATATCGGTAATATGAATTGAGAATGAAACGTAACCACCTGAATGAGATCATTGCTATAAAACCCTATAAAAGAAGGAGCTATAACCTAGTGGGGGGTCAATCTCTAGCAGTGCTCTTGGTGTGATTGGCCTTTTTCTAGCGAAATAAACTTTTTGTTATTTTACTTCCATTCTGTGTCTCTGTGCCTACTGCTTACTAATTTCTTCCATAACAGAGCCATTAGAAGCAAAATATAATCCTTTGTATACATACATCAGAATTACATTTTAAAGATAAAATATAAGCTAAGCAAATAGACTACACAGTAAAATGTTTTAATAAAACTGTATAAAACAAATGAAAAATTAAGGCAATGCACAGCTGTTGTATCTATATGTAAACATTCCCTTTCTTGATGTGAAAATAATTGGCTTAGTAAAAGAAATATATTTTCAGAGTGAACCACCAAGCAATGTCTAATTTTTTTCTACACAAGAGAGATACTTAAAAAATTTTGATTCAGAAAGACAAAGTATTTAAATGGACAAATATATGCCAGGAAAGTGCAGGTTTGGTAAATTTCATATCAAAAAATAGAAGTCTGAGGTATGTGAGAGTACAAAGATAGTAAGATAATGTAAGTGACAAAAAAAGGGACATGAGAGGGTGAGGGAAAGGAGGAAGAAATGCTAGGTTGCAACCCTAACAATGTGGAATTCAAGTCATGGAGCACTCAGATTTTAATGCCAAAGCGCAGTTCTCAGTGAAGATCTAAGAATCACAAAGGGACTTTCATGTGACATTCATGTGGCAGGATTCAGGTACTAATGGAGGCATCTACAGAAGTGCACTGGTGTCAGATTTTCAATTCCTCCTCTTAGTTTGTAACAGAAGAAATAAGACAAAAAGCACAGGGAAGGACTAATAATATATATTGCATTGTTTATTAACTAGTAATAGTTAATAGCTGATACCAGAACAATGAAATTCATGGCAAGAACTGGTTGACATATTCAAAATCTACCTTGGTTTTCAAGTACAGGTGGTAGAGATTGAGAAATTAAGGTACATTAGGTAATTATAGAAAAAAAATCCAAGAAGTACAAAGAGCATTTTTCTAATGCAATGAAAATGAATCAATAACAAAATCAGTCAAAATCCCCTTCTAATTTAGAAATAAAAAATAACAGAGTACCTATAAAATGCAATCATGAAAATATCAGACTTCAGGAATGTATTTAAGTGATCTGAGAAAAAAATTCTTGCTTTGCATATTAATATAAGTGACAGGATAGATAAAATGAGCACTTTAATAAGAGAGTTAGAAAAGAAAACTATGAAAAATAAAACAAAAACAAGTGAAAGTGTTAAAAGCACCTGGGTGTGGTAGTACAAACCTCTAATCTTTGTGCTTTGGGAGTCTGAGTTGGGATGACAGAAAATTTGAGCCCAGCCCAGGAAACTTCATGACATAGACAGACTGTCTCAAAAATACAAAAAAAAATTAATTTTGGGGATGGGCTGTTGCCCAGCTGAAGGCACTGGCCCAGGTGGGGCAGAGAAGTGGTCTCCCACTTAAAAGCAAAAATATGTGAGTTAGAAAACAGATAAACAGTATCAGGACTGGCAAACAACCCAAAACTACTTCTTTGGGGGTAGAAAACAAAATGATAAGTTACATAAACTACTTGCTAAATTGGACAAGAAAAAAGCAGACAGGTACAGAGCATACAAAATAAGAAATGTTGAGAATCCTGGGGTGCCCCCGAGGCTTGGCATGTATGCGGGGAGGTGTGACATTCTTACAAATCTGTTTCTTTAATAAAAATCTGTTTAGATTTTGCTGTATTTTCTGGTTAGTTTTCGTAAATAGTATAATTTTAAATCACCTATTGAGTAGATGTTTTCAAATGTGCTTGTGCCAATTTGAGGAAAACAGTCTTTTGTGGTGTGTGTGTGTGTGTGTGTGTGTGTGTGTGTGTGTGTGTGTGCGTGCATGCATGTGTGTACAGAGGATGGAACCCAGGGGTGCTCTACCACCCAGCAAAGCTGTATCCCCTGTCTTTTATTTGTCATGAAGCCTGGTTTTTTGATACTTTTATTGCAGAGGTTGGTGTTTTAAGTAATAGAATGCCGAGTGTGAATTGGAGGATTATGCTTGACTGCCTTTAAAGCCCTGCAAGTGAAACAAGAAAGCACCCAGGAGGAGCAGCAGCAAAGCCAGACCTGCTGCCACCAGCTCAGCTCCTTGATTAGGTAGACATTTGGAGCTATGAGAAGAGTCAGAGCTGGGATCTAGGAAGAGGGACCTGGTGGCTCTTCCCTGGGGGATGTGTCAAGAAACTCCTGCACTCCACACCCAAGCCACATGAAGTGGGCTTGAAGAAAAGATCCCAGAGCATGGGGTACATGACTGAGACCATCTCCCACCTGCAGGGATCTGTCCTCTGCACTTTAGGGAGGGAGGAGGCACCAGGATTAGTGGCAGCTCAGGGACAGCGCCCTTCCTTCTGCTTGGCATGAAAAGATGGTGCAAGTAGATACATGGCAAGCACCTCTGATCCAAAGCTCTGAACTCTCAAATGCTTCAAAGTCTGCAACTTTTTGAGCACTAAGATGCCACAAGTGATATTTTCTGATGGTTGACAAACTTTGCTCCATGCACAGAATTAATAATATCACCTTCAGCCTATCTATACAAGGTGCATGAGACATAAATTAATTCCATGTTTAGATTTCTGCGCCATTGCCAAGATTTCCATCTCAAGAGGCATATTCAAATACCCCCCACCCCTCTAATTTCAAAATGCCAAACATTCCTGGTCCCAAGCATCTTGAATAAGGGTTGCTCAATCTGTACTTCTGAAAGGCCCAGGACTGAAGCCACTTAAGTCAGAGGCACCATGGACAACCGTGAGGAGCAGCCTCCCAGGCCTGTAGGGTCACAGTTCCCTCCCTGTCTTTCCTTCGCCCAATCCCAGCGAGGGAAGTGACTGCCCTATCTCCTCACTTGGGTAGAGGCCTAGTTGGCCTTCAGAGCAGGAGGAGCTGAAAGTGAAGTTGGATGAAAGTTTTAAATTGATCCAGACTGGAGTTTTTAAGCCTAAAAATAGCAGACAAGCTATCTCTTTTTTATTAAATGAAATATCTTTAAGGGACAAGAAAAGGGGATCCTACAGCTCCTTTGGGGGGTAATGACAGAAGAAAATAGATAAAGCAATTTCTTTCGGTACTCTCCAAGTTCAGGCTCTTTGATGATTTGCTTAGAAGAGACATCAAATCTGGAAGCAGGCCCTGTGAACTTGGACTCCTCACACCCCTTGCTTTTAAAAGCTGTTAGATTCAACCCAGAAGCTTATTGCTCAGCACGAACTGTTCTGTTTCACCATTTGCAAGAAAATTAAATATAAACGAGAAGCAGATTGATCCGAGACAGGCTTCTTTAGAACATTCTTTCGCTTGAAATGTGTACAGTTCACAACCAGCAGCTTCTCATTTGAACTAATTGACACTGCCCCAAATCACTGTTTTGTTATTTAGTGAAGATGAGCCTCTTTGAATATCTAAGGTCATATTTCTTACGTATAGATTGTTTTCTTTCAAATACAGTTCCCATATTTTCCCTCAAAGAAAAGAACTTAGTCTAAAAAAGAAATCCTGGTTGCTGGTTGCTACAGCGATAGCTATAGAAGGTGAACTATACAGATGTGTCCCATGGCTATTTATGTGGTCAGATGATGCTGCCCAGAGATGTGGACTCATAACCAGTAATCAGAGCTCCCAGCCTGGTCTGGGTGCCTGCTGCCACTCCTCTGGGTGCAGTCACTGCCTCTGGGTGACACCAAAGTTACTGCAGTTGCTGCAGAAGTCCCCCAGCAGTAAGTCTCAGCCTCTCACTCAAATCTTCCCACTCCACTTCAGAATAGCAGCCAAAAGCTGTTTTACTTGCTGGGATAAAAATAACTTATTTGTAAGTTGTGTCACGATGACTTACTCCGTCGAGGCAAGAGTGAAGTAAAATGATACTTCCTGTGGCAACTCCCTGGCAGGGGCAGGCAGATGTGCAGGGACCTCTTTCCCATCTTTCTTCTCCCGGACTCCTCTGCAGTTTTGAGAGCAATGCCTTTGGTGACAAGAGCACCTCTCTGAACTCACACACTGTTTCCCTACCCCAGCCCTCCTTCCTAGGTAGTAAGGGCAAAAGAAAGAGAGCAAATACCAGTACTTAAACCCCACTCTAACTGGGTAAAGGGAAACAATTTCAAATATTCACAGTGGAAGGAATCCAGTGAGGGGAATGGGTTGAACAGGCAAGGGTGACTGTGAAGCCTGTGGATAACAGAGCTGCCACAGACGCCACCCGGGGCAAGAAGAAAAGTGTGGGCACAGAGGCCCAGCCTTCTTCCTCATACTACGCCCATCTCCCATTGGTGCCTTCTATTGGCCAAACCAGCTGCCAATCACTCATGCGCTGAGAAGGGCACTGCCCCTTCCTTCATGTAGTGGTTCTGATGGCGGGTCCACTTCCAGCTCCTCCCCTTGACAGGGAACAAATTATCTCACCTATCTGAGATTCAGTTTCTTCATCAATGCACTGGAGACATAGTAGTAGTAATGTGAAAAATGATGGAGATGTGCGAGGTCTTCATACCTCCTGGCACACTGCAGACATTTGATAGCTGCTAACATGACAGGAAAATATTTTTGAAATATTAACCACTGGTTTTTGTGTGGTGATTTCCTCTCACTTTGCTCTTCTTATGTCAGGGGCTGGAGAGGTAGTCTAGAACCTCGTCTGGGCCTTTCCTGTACCAAATGTTATTTTGTGGTTTGGAAAGGTGAGGCAAATGTTTGCGAGTCAGAAATTTGAGGAGGATAGAGATTTCTTTCCAGTCTCCCCAACTCGAAACTCTGAGGGTTGATAAAGATGCCTCGGTAAAGCATTAGCAGAAGAGACAGAGGAGCAGCAATAAGCACTTTGACTTTACGGGTGCTGGACCAAAGGACCTGTAACCTACTTCCTGTCAGAGCCTGGAGGAGACTCCAAAGCCCCAGTAGGATTTGGGGATCTAAAAGGAGAGGAGATCCCGTGTTCTGCTCCCCGAAAAGAGAGGGCCCCAGGGAGACAGTTAGTGCTCAGAGAGAGGAAGTGTGGCACAGTAAGTGACAGCCTCCACCTCTTCCTTCCCCAGGCCATTGGGGCCCTCATGCAGCAAGAGAAAGTGGACCTGAAGGGGCAGGTGGACCGGACAAGGGAACTCACCACTCATCCAAATGAAAGCTCAGCCTCCGGCTTTTCTCCCGGAGTTCTGGCAAAGAGCTTATGAAAGTAGAGATTGTTAAGAAAGCACTGCTGGGCACTTGAACAGAAAATACATCCATTCACGCACAAATTATGTGTTATTTATGGAGAGGCCAGGGCTTGTTTTGCAGTGGGCATCTGTCCCTGCTGGCTCTCAGCCTTTGCATCGGGCTGAGCCAGTGTTTTGCAAATCCTGCATGATTGCTGTAGCAGTCGGCATGCAGACTCAGGGCGAAATCTTTGATTTTTGGCTATTGGGAAGTAGCATGTTTTCTAATTGAGTGGGGGTTCCTGGAAGTTGTCTGTGAGGAAAGAAAATGGAATTAACACTGAGGTAGCTGAAGAAGAGACAAACAAACAATGCCAGGTCTGGGTTATAACACTTGGAACCTTTAAATAACCTGTCCCCGAAGCTCATCCCTTCTCTGGACTTTCCAGTTATTGGACCAATATATTCCTTTGTTTGTTTGTTTAAATCCATTACTATTGAATTTTATGTCACATGCATCCACAAGAGTCCTGAAGTTATATGAGATTCAAATGATTTATTTGCTGCCAATGTTGGATAAATGACAAGCAGCTGAGCCTATTTGCTTAGGAGGATTAAATGAGACAATAGATAAAGCACCTTCAATTCTGGTGATCTCACAAATGCTAATTCTCTGCACAGTGCTGCCTACCTTAGGTTTTGGAACTGACCGCCTGAGTTCTAATTTCAGTCCTGTGGTTTGCGAGCTGTGTGGCTTTGGGCGAATTGCTTTTCCTCTGTGGACCTTAGTTGTTTCATATATGAAGTTGGGGTGGCATTGGCATCTACCTTATAGCTATGTTCTGAAATTAGAGAGCTGGTTTTTGAGCTGTGCTTAAAATGATGGTGGGCACACAGTCAGAACTCAGTAACATCTTCGCTGTTACTTCCATACAATAGGATAGAATCTTAGTGGTGATAGACGCTTGATTAAGCAATGATTGGGCTAATTCAAATGAGAAGGGTCTGTGAGCTAGTGGATTTCACATTGGATTTGAAGGCATAACTCAGGTCGTGCCAACCACCCCTTGTCTTTATAAAATCACTCTCAACAATCTTCATCTCAGAAACCTGGGGCTACTGCTATTACCTGTAACAGTAAAATATAGTCTTCTTTGGAAAACTCAGCTTCTGGTCTCTTAATGGATCCCAAATTCTTACAGAGCTGTGGTTGTGAAATGGGAAGATTTTAGAACCATTGCTAAAGCAGTGGCGGCCAACCCAGCAGGCCATTCCAGTCTCAGATTGAGCTTTAATCAGAAGCCAGCTCCTGTGTCCATCACCACAGGTCCCTGCTGGGTGGGCTGTGAGGGACGCTTGGGAGTCTGTGATTTCAAGTAGTTCCTCAATGGTGCTCAATTCTGGGCTTGAGAATCACTGTGCAAGGGAACTTGGTAGTTTTCTGGCAAGTTTGAATTTAGCAATAGCTCCTTGAGTTAAAATACACTAACTTAAAGATGGTAAACATTTTAACGTTTTTTCAGATATACAAAACAGAATGTCGAGTCTATTATCACAGTGATCACCTATGGGGTGAGACAGGGATGTAAAGTGGGAGGGGACAAACAAGAGGCTTAACCAGTGCCCCAATCTGAGGATTCGTGGGACATTTCTATTGTTATTGTTAAATCTCACACCAAACTTTTAATTTATTCTTTCGTGAGTAAATTACATAACAAAACTCAACTAAATTTTAAAAACAGAATAACTCTGGATTAATAACTCTAGATATTATCTAGTCTGATCCATTCATCCAATCACTTACGTTCCACATTGTTTAATATTTTTGGATCTTGGGGGTTTGTTTAAGGCCACATGCTCCACAAAACAATGAGAACTGGAAACTGGGCCTGTACTGTCTTTCCCTTTCCCCATACTACTTTCCCAATGGGCGGTCTTCATGAGACTTTCAAGAATTGTACCTGAGATTTGTTTTCATCAGATAAGGTGAGGTGACAGTCACAGAATGGCTGCCTTTGAACTGGAGCTTTATTATTCATACTTCCCTAAAGAAAGAGGCAACCATGCCGCACCACAGTGGGCCATGTGGGGCAGCAGCAGAGTCAGTCAGGAGTGAGAGGATAGAGGAAGACAAAACCGGAAGCCTACAATCAAGGTCCGTGGGAGAGGCGTGTGACTCAGGGCCGCCATTGCACAGCAGGCAGGAGACACTGGGTTTTATCCCTGTCACTCCAAACAAAACAAAAGCCCCATGACCACAAGTACCAGAACTCAGAAAGAGGAGGACAAAGTGAACATTGTATGATCAGCCAGTTAGATGTTTTGGTAGGTTCTGGGTTACGGAGGTACCCTCCAGTTATCCAGTACTGGTCTTGGATGGATTCAGGGTGGGGAGTACTGGCATGCTGTGTTAAATGAGGGTAATAGTGAGAGAATCTGGATGGGTTGGTTTGCGTATGCAAGATGTGTTCTGAGTGAGCCCTCTGCTATCTTGCTGTAATGGGCAATCTCCCCAGATCAGCACGAGTCTCCAAGATGTCAGAGCATCAAAAAAGCAGCAAATAAGAAACATAACTAATACCGTGAAACGTGCTATTTGCTTCAAGAAATGAAGGGTCTTGTTCTCAGTGCACTAGTTTCAGCAAAGACAGCATAGAGAGTCTTGCCTTGTCCCCTTCCTGTGTTCTTTTGTATGCGCAGGAATGAGTTGCTAGTCTGGGAGGGGAAGGAGGCTAAGATTTATCAACTGCTGATTCTCTCATGTAATTTGTAACTACTGAGGGGCAGAAAAGCAGTAAAAGCCTGGCACTATCAGAAGGAGCCTATCAGAAGACACTTTCTATGGCACAGTAGGGGGTTCTGTGAGTGATTATTCTGCCATCTCTGCTACTCGGCTTCAGAAATGTCCATCTGCCAAGTAACTTTCCCACGTATTTCACCCTCTGTCGGGGCAGAACGTGGATGAATGATCCCCTTTTCAATGTTGTGGGTAAAACAGAACCATTGGCCCTGTTCTTATTAAATTAAATATCAAATTTGCTTTATTAATTAAAATTTGTATTTTAAGAACAACTTTATTAAGGTACTTTTATAAGATATGCACAGTGTTGTAAACTGTGTACTATAGTATTACTTATCAATAATAAAACTCTTAATTAGCACATATTTAAAAATCATCAAAGGCAAAGATACTCTGACTAAACAGCTACTGATGTGCCTGCCAAACAACCTATTTGGAAAAAGATACCATTTAAATATATCTTATTTTATCTGTACCTTCACATTTGGTTGTAGTTGTAATTATTAGAGCCGCTGTCTAGCCACACGTTGATTTTGTTTCTATAATGAAGTCCATTTAACCAGAGGAATGGTGAAACTTTTCTTCACAGTTGTTAATAACCTCCACAGGAAGTATTAATCAGCATTTTAATAATTTTCAAGGATAATTTGGTTTTATAAAAGGAATCTGAAAATATTATATCCCCACAGGGCATTTTGTCTTGCACTAATAAAAAAGTCTTAAATTGCTTTTAATGCAACTTTTCCTGCAATACCTTTCTCAACACAGTGGCATTGCAAAAAGAAAACAAGAGTCAAAAGACCAATTAAGGTCTTAGAGCCACCTAAACTGTCTAACACAGATTGAACTTTTTGGAACTCACTTTTCTCATTTTTTTTAAATGGGAAAAATATTTGTGCATATTTTAATGGCAATAGGATTAAGTGGCATAATTTATGTGAAAGTCCTTTGTACAGCTCTTTACAAACGTTAACAATCATAATCACTCTGTGAAGCCACATCAGGCATTTTTGCTTTCAGAATATAAGGAGTTTCTTATCTTTCTGCAGTAATCATTGTTGCTCCTTTAATGCCCTGATCCGGAGAGCTTTTTGCAAGCCCAGAGTTGGATCCAAGTATTATTGATTTTTTTCCTGTTTGCCCATTTGTCTGATAGGGTGGGTTTTTACTTTCCTTACTTCACAAAAGGGACAAAAAGAAACTTTTAGTTAAATGGCAGTTTTATTATGTCAATTAGAATCCAAGCCAAGACTTGGAGATTGGGACCTCACCTCTCTTGTCTGAGCTCTTTTCTCAAGATCACCAGTCTGTTATTGTTAGCACTGTTTTTCCAACGATTTCCTATGAGCAGGGTGAAGAAAAAGAAAAAAGTGGGAAATGTGACTATCAGTTTACTGGGTATGAGAAATATGTCTGTTCTGGGACATAAGGAAGCCAGAAGCAAAAAGGCAGGAGCTTCCCGGTGCCGGCTGTCCTAGTGGACTGGACCTCTCTGGTGTGGCCAGGCCAAGGACTGCGTGTACTGCAGCCTGGATGTGGGTGTTCCCCAAACTAGAACATAAGGCAAGTAAGAAGCAATGTGCAGCTGCACACTTCTGAGTGACCCCCTCTGTGTCAAAACATCAGCAGCAGCAGCACACACTTCTTAGGTTCTTCAGAGGGCTCAGGAAGCTGAGAGGAGCCACAGGGTCTCAACCCTCCCTGTTTAGGCAGGGGCCCAGAGGCTTACTACCTCTGATAATGGGTGTAGATTTTTCAGAGATGATGCTTCAAAGTAACAGAATGCAGGAGGTTAAGGACAATGTCACTGGATTTGTTGAATCTGGGCTGTAGGTAGTAAGTCTAGAGTGAGGGCTAGAATCCAGGTATTTCTGAGAGTAGAGTTTTCTAAGTACAAATATGAGAAGCCTTCCAGGCTAGAAAAATCAATAAAAGTAAAAGATGGAGATGCTGTATTTCAGTACAATGAGCACGATGGAGATGGAATAAGAGGTTGCTTGTGGGTTTCAGGTCATAGACTACTTGAATGTCAGGGTAAGGAAATGGTTATTCCATTTGCTGCTACACTTTACCAAACCTAAGCAGCTGTGATATTTCCTTCTTGTTCTCTTATGGAGGATCAAGTTAGAACAATAGAGATGCACCACACTCTGTGTCAGATTGGTGTCCGGTTTATTATATTGATGGGGCTAGTGTCCCAAAAGTTCTCTTGGCCATGAGAAAACAGTGTGCTTTGTCCTTTTAAACCATGCTTTCAGTAGGGGAGAACTCAGGGGAGAGTAAGCAGAATTTTACAGAAGCAGAGCCATGCCAGGTTAATGGGGAGCACAAGAAAGTTTCACATATCAGTGAGCTACACAATATCCTGCAACTACAGCAAGTTTACTGCCAAACAGGATGTGCGAGTTTGGGTGCTTTGTCTAAGCACAAGCACTTTGTCTAAGCACAGGTACAAAACGACATTGAGGTACAAGATGGAGTCGGGTTGGCTATCACAGTTTCTTAGGGAACACTGCTGGTCATGTCTTGGTGAACGGGTCAAAGAAGTGAAAAGCCCTCCCAAACAAAATCAACCTCCTTGTTGTCACATACAGGACCACATTCTCCAGCAGGAAGGCAGGGTGTTCTGTTTCTTCCATTGGATGATGACTAATGGTTAATGCTTCACATGAACATATGTGTCACAGATACCTGCTATAGACTAATTTCTATTTCTACTGAGAGAGTTTTTTCCCCCTAAGCCTTTAAATGCACCAGAGCTTCATCTGCTTTTGGTTTTCAAGGGGATGCTGGTTAAGTAAATTGCCTCATTAGTACTTCTATAAAAGGAGCACTTTCTGGGGCTGCCTGATCACCATGTGCTAAGACACTGTTCATTGTCCCATCGTCCTGGTACTGATGTGAGTCAGACACTAACAGTGGTGTCCTTTGTTTTCATGAGATGAGACTGAGACTAAATGCTTCTCACGATGTCGCTAGGTAACAGAATGCATCTGGAATTTTTCATTCTATATACAGATTCTCTCTTCCTCCTATTTACATTCATAGACTTCAGTTATGAAAGGAGTACTGGCTACAGATTCTAAATGGACACAGGGTGTCCTGTGTTTACCATGCAATGAATGTAGGTCTTTGGCAGGTTGAATGTACTGATTTCTGCCTTGGTTACATTAGAAGTAAAATCAATAATTTTTAAAGAATTAAGAGTGGAACTAGTCTTCATTTACTTACTCTGCAAACATTCATTTCATTCCTACTATGTATGGGGCACACTGCAATTCTTAGAGGTAACAAAAAGAGAAAAAAGACAGTTTTGCCCTTAAAGTTTTTAGTATCTAACAGAAGAATAGACAAATGGTTCCACAATTGCTGTGCAATATACAAGTGATCTGCTAGGATAAAGCTCAGAGCACTATGGAAATGTGAAGTTAGTCACCAAAAATTGATCTTGCCTGTCTCTGTATGAAGATACTGACTTGCAGACTGCTAGATTGGACTTTCTATAAGGACACCTCACAGCTCAGCACTACTGCTCCAAAATAAAAAGTACGACAGATATATTAAACGAGATAAAAATCATTGAGAGTAGCACAAGGTTTTTAAAAAACTTTTAAATTCACATAGTAGCAAAATTGAATGGTGAAGAATATATTCCTTTGAGAAAGGCTACATGGATTGAAAATCTCACTCTGCCTTACTAACTTGGCCATTTAGGTAAATTCTTCTGCACCTTGTCTTATTAGCATAGGTTCATTGAAAATACTAAATGAACAAACCCAAATATTAAAATTTAAAGCTTAATTAAAAATAAAGACACTATACACACACTCCAATGAGAAACCATAAATATAGTTTTGAGTACAAAAGCAGTTTGTGCAATGCATATATGATGACAGCATTTGCAGTTTAAAATGTGTAAAGGTAGCACAATATAATTTTTGACATGTGCATATGTAAACACTAAAGAACCACACTATATTAAATACCCAAGTTAAAGTTAATTTGGTGGAAAATGGGTAGGATGATAGAGTGTGACATAGGGTGACAACATAAGCAGTGCTTCATTTCTTACGTTGAATTCTGGGTGTCTGGAATATATCATAATAACTTCTAATTAAAAGACAGATATGTACTTATGAATAACTTTTTCTGAATATTCATCAATACAAAATAATGTGCCACCCATTTTTAAATTTATTATTTCATTCAATTCTCGCAGCAAGTTCTTTCACAACTTCATGGCTCCCAATGACCACACCTTATTTACATTCTGAAATATATTCCACATCAGTGCCAGTATTAGAATGATCATTCACGTACCAGGCAACTGCAGCCAGGGCTTCCAATTCAGCCCTGACACTGACTATCTCTGAAGAGCCAGCTGCTTAAACAAGTTATGTAACCCCTTTGGGTCCCTGCTTCCTTGTTTACAACATGCAAAGACTGAGTTACATAGGTATGTAGACCCCTCCAATGATTGTTTGTGAGTTAGGCTTTTGATATTAACAATTGTATTCTTCCCCCCGAAATGTTTTATCTTTTTTAAAATAGCTCAAAGAGAAAATTATTTTTGGAATCTTTCAGATGGAAATAACTTGGAATACAAAGGATTGGCATGAGTGTTACTTCGAGAGTACAGTCTGATAAAATATGCCCGTTGTAAAACATATAAAAATATTCTTCTCAAGTGTGGAGTACAAAGACTACTCCCACACGAGCTTAGTCCGGTTCTAATTAGGCAGATCCTGTCCCATCAGATTCTTTTTACTGCACTCCGTTATTGCATAATAAAACTGAACAGATTGGCACTATGCTTTGAGAATTTATCACAATTGCTATCCTATTTATTTTAAATAGAAATGGGATTGGGAAATACTTCATTATCATGACCGCAAACCAAGATATCTCTATATATTTTAAAAACAGCCAGCTAGTTTCTCTCTGAAGAATTTCATGTTGCTGCTTTTCATTTCTGTTCTTTTATTAGTATTTAATTTTCTGAGAGAGCTGTGGAGTGTATGGATGTGTAGTTCTACAAAAATATCCATGCAGCATACATCTGTCTGTTGGTGGAAACTTAGCAATTATCTAGATACAAAATGCTTGTGTCCTGGATGCCAAGGGAACAGTATTGACAAATTCTCACTCAATACTCCCCTTCTTTTAGACTTCCCACTCCACAGAAATGGCTGTTAACATATTATCATTCCAACTGCCCAGCTGCAACACAATTCAGCACATTTTACAGTTTCCTTAAAAAACTTCAATCTAGTCTGATTTTCCTGAAAATATACTCTTAACCTTGATGAAACCTGGGAAAAAATAGAGAGAAGTGATATAGGAGACTATCATTCATTGAACACTGATTTGCTTTGCACACTAGGAGGCACTTTTTCCTTCTACTGTAGCTCATTAAAATATCACCTGCAGGCCAGGGATTTAGCTCAGCGGTTCAGTGTCCTGCCTTGCAAGCGCAAGGACCCAAGTTCAATCCCTGGTACCGAAAAAAAAAAAAAATCACCTACAAACCCCAGAGGAAGTAGCTTCAGATTAATTTAAAAATGAAGGATTAATATCTAAAATAATATAACAAGGAATACTTTAAAATGAAAAAGATATTTCCTTGCAATGAGATCAGGCACAAGAAATCAAAACAAAACTAAGAGAAAGTGTCAATTTTGTGATCAATTAAAGTGTAACCTATAACCATAACCCTTAAATAAATCATAGATGAAAAAACATACAATGTATAAAGAAGCTATAGCAATTATGAAACTTCACACATCAAACAATACAGTTGTGAATCATAATGTAAAAGCTCAGAACATTAAGATTCTATTACAATAAAAATAATGGAACAAAATTTAGTGACATGCTGCATAACCTAACAAGTCATATAGCAAAAACGTATGGTTATAAAGAATTTGAATAAATATATTAAAATAAACATGCTCAGTTTAAAGATATTTATAGAAATTTATATCCTACAGACAAAATTTACATTGTACTGCTTTGCTCAGCAAAGGGCCACAAAATCAGTTAACCAAACCTGAAAGAAAACTACATTTATTCTCCCCACCCCAAACGGACTGAACTCAGAATCTTGCATCTTGAACTTGCGAGGCATGGAGCCACTGAGCTACGTCCCTCATCCAGCACATTTCTTAAGGTACAGCGTTTTTAAGAACACTCTTTGACAAAATACAAGAAACCTATAAACCCAGAATTAAAAAATTATACTCAAGTTCCAGAAGAAAAAAAAAAATGAGCAAAATCACAAGTAAAAATTAAAAGGATAAAACTTTTATAAAAAGTCAGTATGAGAGTGACAACTCAAGTACATTTCAGGGCCAAGCAGAAAAGCAAAGGTATGAAATGTATTTTTAGGATCTTATGTACCATTATAGTTTTCACACCAGAGAAACTATTCGGTATTTATACATGTATAATTATTTATTTCATAAACTCAATGAGAAAAAAAAAAGAATTTTTTTTTTTTGTACCGGGGATTGAACTTGGGTCCTTGTGCTTGCGAGGCAGGCCAATGAACTGCTGAGCTAAATCCCTGGCCCAAGAAATGTATTTTTATAAGTCAGCAGAAGAAAATGGGAATGCAGAGAAAGTAGGAAACACAGGCTAGGTTCTGCTAATTCAAAACTAAAAAGAAAAATAAATGGGGCAGAGAAAGTGTGAGTTAAATGAAACATATTTGCAGTTAATCAGTTTTAAAATACATTTTTACTGGCACATTTTAGGTATACAGTATAGTTACATTCATCTTTGGAATCTTGTACCTTTACATGATGTATCTTGGTTCTTATTTTTTTTCCCATTCCCCTGCCCTCTCTTCACCCCCTCTACCCTTCCCTGTTTACAGTAATGTTGTTTCCATTTTTCTTTTCTCTTATATTTTCTTTTTCCCTCTTACCTTTTCCCTACCCCTCTCACTTCCCCTACACCTCTAGACCTTTTCTTCCTATTACACAATATCAATTATACATTTTGACCCTTATTTACACTTTTAGTTTATCACACCAGAGAAACTCTTTGGTATTTACTCAACTGTGTCCTATTTATTTCACTTATGAGTATGTCCTCAATGTGCATCCACTTAGCTATAAACGTCTCTAGTTTCTCATTCTTTACGGCTGAGTAGTACTCCATTTTATAGAAAAACCACATCTTTTTTATCCAGTCTCCAGTCGATGGGCAATTGGGCTGTTTCCAAGTGTCAACTTTTACAAACTGTGCTGCTATAAACATGGGTGCACATATATCACTGTGGTATGATTCTTTAAATTCTTTTGGGAAGATACCCAGCAGGGAAGAAGTAGCTGGGTCAAATGGGACTTCTAATCCTAGTTGTTTAAGGTACCTCCTTAAATATATTGATTTCCACAGTGGTAGCACCAGTTTGCACTCCCACCAACAATGAAGAAGGGTTCCTTTCCGCCCACCAGCATTTGTTATTGGTTAATTTCTTGATGACAGCCATTCTTTCTGGGGTGAGGTGGAATCTCAGTGCTGTTTTCATCTGCATCTCTTGAATGACCAGTGGTACAGAAAATTTTTCATATATTTATTTGCTGCCTTTACTTCTTTGTCTGAGACATGTCTTGTTCATTTCAGATGCCTAATTTTGAATTGGGTCTTTATATTTGGGGGCCTGATATTTTTGAGTTCTTTATATATTCTTTTTTTTTTTTGGTACCAGGGATTAAACTCAGGTCCTTACGCTTGCGAAGCAGTGGCCGGAACCACTGAGCTAAATCCCTGATCTTTATGTATTCTAGATAGTAGAGGAGTAGCTGCCAACATTTTTTTCCCCACATTGTTGGTTGTCTCTAAGCTGTTGGTGGTTTCTCTTGCAGTGCAGAAACTTTTTTAAAAATGAGATCCCAGCTATTGATTCTTTATGCTAGTTCCTGTGCTACTGAGGATTTGCTCATGAAGTCTTTTCCTATGCCAATGTCTTTAAGAGTTCTAGCTATCTTCCAACAAGTTTAGTGTTTTTGTTTTAATATTTAGTTCTTTAATACACTTTGATTTTACTTTAGTGCATGGTGAAAAATAGGGGTCTAATTTTAATCTTTGACAAGTTGAAATCCAGTTTTTCCAACACCATTTATTGAAGAGGCTATCTTTCCTCCAGTGAGGATGGTTGGCTCCTTTGTCAAAGATGAGGTAGCTGAGTATGTCTGGAGTTGTTATCTAAAATATATAAAGAACTCAAAAAAATCAAGCCCCCCAAATACAAAGACCAAATTCAAAAATGGGCATCTGAAATGAACAGACATGTCTCAGACAAAGAAGTAAAAGCAGTAAATAAAAACAAAACACAAATATGGAATAATACATGTGCTAGAATATTTATTGGATCATTGCTTGCAGTAGCAAAAACAGAAGCAAACAACCTAGCAATAGGTCATAAGAAAAGCAATCAAAACACCACACAATGTTCTGTAATACACTGCTGCCATGAGAAAAGTAAATCTAAATCTAGTTTAAAAACATACACTAGTGTGAGTCACTCGGGAAGGTGGGGTTAGAATAAGAAGAGACTGCAATTTTAACACCTTCATTGAACTGTAACACCATGATGCGACAGTATTGCTTTCCGTGGACTCAATTGTGTGCTTCCCAGCCCCACTCTGTGCATGGGATGCTGGGCTGGACGTTGCCTTTGTAAAGTTTCCTTTGGAATCGATGTGCAGGAACCAGGAAACGTTTCTGCAGCCCCGCAAGCTAACACAAGTGCAGACATACCTGAAGATGTAATATGCATAATCATAGGTATGAATTAACATTTTAAATAACAGTTTGAAACACGAAAGGAATTGTATGGTGTTTTAATTACTTTTTAAATGACCTATTGGTAGGTTGTTTGCTTCTGTTTTTGCTACTGCACACAACGATCCAATAAACATTCTAGTATGTGGGTTATTCCATATTTGTGTTTTTATTTTATCTGAATTACTTTTGGAAGTGGAATGGGGAAAAAAATAAGAACCAAGGTAGATTACACAAAGGTGCAAATTCCCAATGATAAATGCCATTGTATTATATACCTAAAATGTACCAATAAAATTAATAATAATGATGATGGTGATAATAATAATAATAATAATAATAATAATAATAATAATAAAGATCTTTCGTCATTGCCCAAATACTAGGACAGCCTTTCCTCCTGCATTTTCTGCTTCAACTTCCTGCTCCTGACCCTGGTAGGTGAGCCCTGAGCTTTCTTGTGTGAAGAAGCTTTGTGATCACGTAGGAAGGAGAGGTGGTCCCTAAGACTCCTGGACCTGTGTTAGCATCCTATGCAGAGGGCCTGCAAAAAGGTGCCCCATAGTTTAGAGGAGAGAGGTAAAGAAGGGTTTCTCAGAGGCCACTTCAGAGTAGAGAAAGACCTCTCCAAGCAGCAGGAAGCAAGAAGGCTGGGTAGTGCATGAATGGCAGCCGTGGGCCCAGGGAGAGTAGCAGGTCTGGCATTAGGGCACCTGCTGAGGCCTGCAGGTGTAGCATCTGGGTTGCCAGCAGACAACAGACAGGTGCCACAGAAAGGTGGCCACATGGATAGGGTTCCACATCCCCAAGGATGCTTAGGATGCCAACAGTCCAGAATTTGCACACACACACACACACACACACACACACACACACACACACACGCATGTGGGACTGGGGGACAAGTGAAAATGAAAACTACAAAAATGCCTCGTGAAGAATATTTATGACCTGCCTTTCTGCCTAAAAATGTGTGGCCTCCAAGTCACATGTGAAGTTGATTTACGTGAAATGAAGTGATATTTCTTATGTACCCAGGCCTGCAATTTATAACTCTGCTCTTCTTATGCCTCTAGGTGGCAGAGGATTCTGATGAGAATTCCCTTCCTTCTTTTATGCAGAGAGTGAAGTGTCCCCTTTCCCCGCCACTGAGAAAGCTTCAGGACTGCATGTGAAGTTGGGCCAATGAGTGTCTTTTGTCTCTCTTGTCCTCAAAAAAGAATTAAGAGTTCTCAGCCAGCTTCTGAGAACATACCCCCTTTTATCAACAAAAAAATTCAAAGGGTGGGGGGAAGCATATGGCTCTGAAGTCAGCATGATTTTGCAATGTGAAACTACAGATAATAAGTGAGCTCTCTGTTCAGTTCTCAAATAGTTTTAAAGTGATTTCAAAGATAGAAGGAACCACAGAGGAAAAAATAATCATATTTTCCACTGCAAGAAAATGTCATCTCAGCTTTCTTGTCAGGTGATCAAAGAACACATGCAAAGGTAGGAACTTGGGCTCTCCCCAGAAATCCCGGGCTAATTGAGAACATGGACCATGCTAAGCTGCGTCTTCTTGCCCTGTCTTTCTTTGTTAGGTTTTTTTAAACCTGTGAGCTCTGCTATGTCACTACTGAATTGCTTCCACTGAATTTAAATATATTCTTTTTTTCACTTTTATAGAGCATTATTTTATTTTATTTTATGTGCAAATCTAAAATTTTATGTATTTATTTATTTTTTGTTGAGTTTATTGGTACATTTTAGGTATACAGTACAGTTACATTCATCACTGGGATCTTGTACCTTTACATGACAGGTCTTGGTTCTCATTTTTTCCCCTATTTCTGCCCTCCCTTCACCCCCTCCTCCCCTCCGCATTTACAAACACATTATTTCTATTTTTTTCATTTTCTCATAATTTTTCTTTTCACTTATTATCTTTCCCCTACTCTTCCCACTTTCCCTACACCTTTAGCCCCTTTCTTCCTATTTCACATTGTCAATTATATCATTAGGATCTAATGTACCATTATAGTTTTTCACACCAGAGAAATTATTCGGTATTTACACATGTGTGACTTAATTATTTCACTTAGGCATATATCTTCAATATATATCCATTTTCCTATGAATGAATCTAATTTCTTATTCTTTACCATTTTAGATATCAGCAACAAAACAGGAGTCACCTTTATGAAAGTTTCATAGTAGTGAGGTTAGGAGTCCAAAATAGAAGAACTGTAATAGTAACTATTTAAAATAGTTGTTGGCAGGGCAAAATAAAATTCGTCACAGGCACTGTAGTTCCTGATAATAAATGCAAAATAAATATTAGTTGCTATTTTTCTGTTTGTGTTTTACTAGTCTTTTAAAATTCTAGTTATAGAAGACATTCTCATTTAAAAAGCATATAAATCTCTAAAGAAGAAATAAAATTCTATGAACCAGAGAGTTTCTTTCTTTTTCTTTTGCACATGTAAATATATTTGCCTTAGTTTGAACTGCTACAATAAATATCATCAGCTGGGTAGCTTAAAAGATAGGCATCTATTCCCGTAAATGGGATCGCTGGGCTAAATGATCATTATGTTTAAGCAGGATACATTGATTGTAAAAAGTTTGAATCACTCTTAATTTTCATAGTCAAATTTCATGAGAAACTTATGTCCTTTTTGTTACTTTGTGTGTCCCCTACTTTTTCCAGAATGAAAAAAAATTTTTACAATTTTCTTTCTTTTTTTTCTTTCAGGTCTGAAAAAATCATGGCTATACATTTTAATTTGCATTTTTAAATTTTAATTTTTAGTGAGTTTGAATCTTTCTCTTAGTCATTATGATGTAGGAGAAATGTAATTACCAACCTTCTAGATTACTTCACTACTGTGATTGGTCAAACTTGAGGTGAAACATTGAACAAGAAAGAGATTGCATTGTAAAATGCAAAACACTTGAAGTATTACATGATATCCTGTGAGGGAATGAGTCATCTTTTTATTCCTTCTTTACTCTTGAAATCCTCAGCAAAGCAAGTGAAAATGTATGGGTCTGCTTTTTAAAGGGAAGAGTTTTTGAGAGGCCAAAGAGTTGCAAGTTCTCCCAAGCACCATCTTGTGTCCACCTCAGATCTGCAGTCTGTGTTGGGAAAATATCTTTTCCTGTGATAGCATTTCTGTTTCTCCTATTTGCCTTCTAAATATTTCTTCTTGTTCTGTTTCAGTTACAATTTTATATGTCCTATTTGAAACATTTCATTATTATAAGAAATCTGACATTTTTCAGATTATTTTTTGATAAATGATAGTGATTTATCGTATTGATATGATTTTCTTGTATCTTATCTTTACTTAATATAGTTTCTAGACATGGTTCTTTTTATTATAATTAACACATTAAATGTAATTATAATTTTTCATGTTGCATTATCATGAACTGATCATCTCCATCTACCCCTTTCCTATCTTTTTCCCCTTCCCAATCCCATTAGTGGCATGTCTTAAAAAAAACAAACAAACTACTAAAGTCTTTGTACATGTGTGTGTGTGAAAATCTCTTAAAGATTAAGATAAGCTATATGTTTGACTCAGAAATTCTAGTTTTAGGAATTTATTTTCTAAGATAAATTTTAGTACTGTTAAAATGTCAGAGTAAATTGTGTGTACATTTGAAAAAAGAATGAGTAGATGTATTCATATATATAACATAGCATACATATAGTATAAATATGTATATAATATACATATAATAATATACATAGACAGAGAATTAATAATTCCTTGACAATGTATGCAAGTTGGGGAGAAATTATCATCAGTGTTTGCTATTATAAATGAAATATTCTAATTTAATAGGTGAAAAAGTAAACTGTCACATTGGTTTAATCTCCATATGTGTGATGGCCAGCCAGGTTGTATATCTTTGAAAATTTGTTTTACTTATTGTATTTCTTAATTTGTAAATTATTTCTTTCATTTCTTTCCCTACTTGTCTTTCTACAAGTCTCAGGAAAATCATTAAAATAATTAAAAGGGCAGAGTTCATAAATAAGAATAACTCTTTATGTATATGTTACAGTTGCCTCCTCTATTCCAACCTCATGCTTATATGGATTTGTACATATTTTGAAGTGAACATTGTTTTCACATATCCTGCAGGAATATTTATCCTTTTATGTATTTGCTTCCTTAGTGAACCTTGTAAAATTTCCTTGTCCTGTTTGGGTATGAGCACTACCGCATAGGGCCGTGTTCCTTTGGACTTACCTTTAACTCTGTTGGAATTTGTAGTTCTCTTGTTACCCACACAGCGAGCCTGCAGACTGTGCTTATGGACTGTTCTTCAAATCACTAGCCAAATTAAGGTTTTTCTATACCTCAAGAAGCTCTTGAAATACCAATGTCTTTAGGAAACTGGTCGTGAAATTCATGTTGCTTATTTCAAATATAGTTTCAATGAAATGCTAGTTATTAAACCGATTTAAGTGCTAATCTTAATGGGGCTTTGGATTCCCACAGTAGATGTATGTCTGAGGAGCACAGATTTTGGTGAGCATAGATTTTTAGGAGTACTGAAAATTTCTCTCTTCACGTCTGGATAAATGGTGTTCTCACAGCAGTCTAAGAATGGTTGTGGTGGAGTAAATGGACTAGAGCAGCTGGTTAATATCTCAGATGATTCATTCATGATTTTAATTATCTGGAGACAGGAAGGCAAATGTGTGTGACCTGTCAATCATGGAGATCCAGGACACATGGGCAGAAAAACAGTTCCCAAGGGCCACTCCTGGGACCAATCAGAAAATGCTATCTTCAAGTCTTCCCACATGAGATTAAGATGGCTTTTGTTTGGATAGCTGAGATCTGATATCAGCCTGAAGATACAAAAGACACTGGCCATTAACCTTGTGGCCACCAGAAGCTGTTCCAGTGATTGACCCTCACCCCGAGAAGCTACCTGTTTTCCTACTTTAATTGGCCTGCCCTCACTCTGCAGAGCATCTTTCCCCATCTTTCATACCTTTAACAAATATAAAATTTCATTAATTTTTATGCTTGTCATGTCCAATTCTTGGTTCAGGACAACAAGAACCTAGAACTTCTGGAGACCCCAGCACCCCAGGACCCCTATAACAGTCTGCATCTAAAACTACAAAAAGTAGCATTATAGGAGCTGGATCTGCATGAATTATTAGGTTATATTCATAACTATGAATTGAAGAGATTGGAAGGTGAAAAACATACCAAAATCCTGAAAAAAAAATCAATTCAAATAACAGTTCTCAATGGGATGATTTTAACTCTTTCTCCCAGAGGAGATTTGGAACATCTAGAAACATTTCTGATGGCCCTAATTTGGGGGGACAGACCCGGGACACTGTTAAACATCTTATGTTGTCCTCACTGCAAAGTGTTATCTGGTCTGCCATCCCAAGAAGCCAGAGCTAAAGAAGACAAATTAAAGGATTATTAAAAAATGCACATACTGTATGTATAGCTTGTCTCCATCCTTTTGTTCTTATTGATTTAGTCACAGTGATGAAGCCTGTGGGGGCCCAGTCATGGCCCACTGGCATTTGACATTTGGAAAATAACTTCTTCCTCCACAATTAAGGCATTGATACAATGTAACATTTGTTTCTTTTCAAGGACACTGTTTGTTAAGATTGTTTTGTTCTTTGACCCTGGGATAACAGGAACTCCGAAGAAGATCTGATGTTATCTGTTAAGAGTCAGGAAATCCAGCCTTTGCATAAGATAAAAACAATTGCTTGGTGTTTCCTGTTGTTGTGTGCCTTTAAAAGCTTCCTGTTGATGTGAGCCTATAAAAGGAGCTGTTTCTGTGAAATAAATCAGACTTTTCTTGGTCTGCATTCAGGCTTGAGTGTTCTTTCCTTTCTCAATCCTCACTCCCCAACTCAGGCATGTTCGTGTTGTGACGGCTGGAGCACCACAGAAGCCAGTGGTAAAATATGATTTCTGCTTATCAAATTTATTGGACTTATTTATTAATCCCTAAGATACAGAAACCATATTCTAGAAAAGTGTTCTGTATCTGACTCTTCCAGTTCTGTAAGTGGACAGTACTTATCCCTTGTGCCTGGTAGACAGACTAATCAGGTAAAGATAAATTTATAGACAGTAAGAATAAACCATTATGACTGCTTCAATACCACACAGGAAAAAATAGAATTTGGCCATGATGTCATTAATGTGATTAATATGGATAATAAGTGAGATGCTCCATGGTCCCAGGGGAACATTCGCCCTGAATTATCTGGGCTGGCTGTCCATTCCTATTACAGGAACTGAAAGGGAACCAAATCTCTCCATGAGACGCAGACATGAACAGAATGACGCAGTATATCAGGCTGTAAGCAGAGAGATGATTAACCAGCGATGGTATCATTTCCAGCTAAGCATGCAACTGTAACTACAGAAAATTCAGATGAAGAAGGTAATAGTACAGTGCTCCATTTATCATTTTGGTGCGCTTATAGATGGTATCTTACAGGACTGACAGTTAATTTCCTCCTGTACAATCGCAGCACAATTTCTTTTACAATACAGAGCCAGGATGAAATGTGGGGAAATTTGGAGGTGCAAGTCCTTCTGCTGCGGCAGACCAGCAACCTTGGGTGCCCTGTTTATGCAGCCCATGGGTGGGCTGCTTTTCACAGGGCTTTCATCTTTTCCCCTGTTGATCAGCATCAGTTGGTGCAAATTTATAGGCTCACTGTGGGAAGGAGAAATGAAATATTTTGTAAGCCTGCCAGATAGTTGTGAATAATTTTGATAAGGTACATTAATCACATGGCTATCTTATACCTTATAACATATTTAACATGTTAAAAAGTGAGCATCCCCAGAGTGTTAGAAAACTTAGTAACACAGGAAGTTTTAATAAATATACTAAAATTAAAAATTACTTGATACAGATGATAAGAATACTATAATCAATTAGTTACTTAAAATTAAATATTGATAGAGTATCTTTGGCAAGTTATGTTGCAATATAAATCTTTTATTTGGTGCCTGCTTTTCTTCCATTCAGTCATCTATTCACTAGCACATATTAATAGAAATGCGGGTAAAAAGTAAATGACTACAACTGTGCTTTGGGTCAAGGCAACATAGTTGAGTTTATGAATTCAGCATATGTTCCTTACAGAGAGAAATGATAGATGAGATAGAAATATGAAAAACAGCTGGGGATTTAGCTCAGTAGTTCCACCACCTGCCTTGCAAGTGCAAGGACCTGAGTTCGATCCCCGGTACAAAAAAAAAAAAAAAAAAAAAAAAAAAGAAAAAAAAGAAAAAGAAAAACCAAAAATACAGATCCAGGCTCAACAAACTACATAAACATCTTGATGCTAAATGTGCACAGAAATAAACATGTTAAATGGGGTGGAAGGCATCGGCTTTTTTGGGATCTGGTTCCAGAAATAGGCAGTGGTGACCAGAAGTTCCATTCCTGCTGAGTAAAAGTAGCCAGAGCTTCCTATAAGTATGAAAAAATAAATGCGTATTTACATAAACATATAAGTATAAATTTAAATTATGCTTCTATAATGGGGATATATAACTGGGAGATTGGGAGGAGGTGTGCT
This sequence comes from Fukomys damarensis, assembly GCF_012274545.1. Lineage (NCBI taxonomy): Eukaryota > Metazoa > Chordata > Mammalia > Rodentia > Bathyergidae > Fukomys > Fukomys damarensis. The sequence goes on along the minus strand of NW_022900926.1, from coordinate 11,011,136 downwards.
GTGAGAAGACTTGATGCTAAACGTGCACAGAAATAAACATGTTAAATGGGGTGGAAGGCATTGGCTTTTTTGGGATCTGGTTCCAGAAATAGGCAGTGGTGACCAGAAATTCCATTCCTGCTGAGTAAAAGTAGCCAGAGCTTCCTATAAGTATGAAAAAATAAATGCATATTTACATAAACATATAAGTATAAATCTAAATTATGCTTCTATAATGGGGATATATAACTGGGAGATTGGGAGGAGGTGTGCTGTGAGAAGTCATGGGCCCAGGTCCTCTGTCTGATAGCAGACCTGCACTAGGAGAATGGTTCGAGAACATTCTTCAGATGGAAATGAAGTGGGCCAGATAAAGCTTAGATGTACACAGAGGAATGAGGGTTGCTAAAAATGGTCAGTCAGTAAACATCATAGACAGATTTTACTTTTCAAATTTAAAAAATTATGTCACAAGATAATTTAGTTTTAGAAATCAAAAAAATGACAGTTTATTGTGTAGTTTGTGGCATATTTCGATATCAAATGTGTAGTGGTCAGAGTGCAAAGGAGTTAGCACAAAGGTATTGTGCTTCAGCACATGAGGCAATAGAAGTAGACTGTGCCAGGTTGAAGATATGTATGTTTAACTCTCAATCTCATCTGCTTCCTTTCATCTTGGATAAAACTATAAGAAATGACTCTTAGTTCACAGATCATGCAAAACAGGTCCTGAGCTGAATTTGATTTATGACCTATGGTTTGATGACCCTGATCTAAACTTCCACTGGAAAAGCTGGAGGAAAAAAAAAATGAAAAAAGAAATTTTACTGAGATAAGAAAGAAGGAAGTAATAAAGATAAAAGCAAACATCAATGAAATAGAAAACAGCCTTCATGAAAAATCAATTAAACAAAATTGATAAATCACTGGCTAGATCAGTAGAAGACACAAATCACCAGGATTAGGAATGAAAGCATAGGAACTGATCCTACACATGTGAAAAGAATAGTAAGGGAATATTACAAAGAAATGTATGCTAATACTTTGAAAACTATAACTGGACAAATTCCTTGAAATACCTAAATTGCCAATACTGATCAAGAAAAAGTAAAAAGTTGAACTCATAATTAAGAATCTTTCCCTAAAAAACCCTCCAAGGCGAGACTGTTTCTGTGGTGAATTTTACAAAGTATTTAATGAAGATATAATGGAAATGCTATGTAATTTTTTTTCAGGTAATAAAGAATGAAGACAGTTTATCCTGACACCAAAATAAGATAAAAACATTACACTAAAAGCAAACTATAAACCAAAATTGCTTATTAATATTATTTAAAAATTGTTAACAGAATGTTATCAATTTGAATTCAGAAATATCCAAATATGATAATATACCAGTATCATGTGATATTTTCCTCAGATCGAAAGTTAAACATTTAAACCAATCACTGACAAAATAAAAGAGGGAGAAAAAGAAATAAAATGTGTACCATTTGGTAGTGGAGAAGCAAGAAGTAAAACTGCCTTCATAGATGACATGGTAATATTGCAGAAATTTTTAACTAATCTATGAAAAGCAAAAGCATCAGAAATAAAAAGTGTGTTAAGCAAGAACAAAGGGTATATGGTAAATATTCAAAAATCTACTATGTTTCTATGTACATTAAATAACAAGTGAGATTTGAATTTGAGAATCTTTTTTAATAGCATCAAAAACATGAAATGATTGGGAATAAATTTAGTGAAATATATGTGATATGCTACAAAACTAAAATATTGCTGAAAAAAATTAGGTAAGACCTAAATTAATTGAGGTATTTTACTACACGTTCAGGGATTAAATGACTCAATATAGCTGTCAATTCTCTTCGAATAATCTATTGTTCAACATAATCTCATTCAAAAATTAGCAGATTTTAAAATAGAAACTGGTAAGTAATTCTAAAATTTGTGTGAAAGAGAAAAAGACATAGAATAACAAAACAACTTTGAAAATTAGGAGCAAACCTGCAGCCTTCACGTTACCTAACTTCAAAGCTCACCCTAACCTCCAGTAATTGAGACTGTGTAGGGGTGGGGCATCACAGTGGGGTCAGTAGAGAGAAGACTGCAACAAGAACTGGACCCACACATATGTAGTCAATTGTTGTTTTTTTTTACGGAAGTGCTAAGGTAACTCCATGGGGAAAAATAGTTTATTTTTCAGCAAATATTATTACAATTGCATATCTTTATGGAAATAAACTATGTATCATATGGAAAATTACTTCAAATGGATCAAAGACCTAAACATATAAATAAAACTCATAAAACTTCCATAGAAAACCAGAAAAAAATCTTTACAATTTTTGGTTAGAAAAATATTCCTTAAACAGGACACCAAAAATCACGAAATGTAAAATAAGACAGTTGATGGATTTGGCTACCAAAATCAAGAACTGTTGCTGTAGTATAGACAGCATTAAGAAAATATAAAGACAGTCCACAGACAGGGGTAAAATATTTACAATACCTATTTCAGACAAAAGAATGGGAGAAAACCAGTGAACAGGTACTTATGGAAAGAGGTTAGGTAATTGACCATAAACTCAAGAAAAGATGGGTAATGTCACTGGCCATCAGTGAAATGCCAAGTGAAACCACAATGAGATATCTCTACATATCCAGTAGAAAGATCAACATCACATTTTCTGAAGAATGGAGCGCAACTGAAATGTCATAATATCTGATAGAATGTAAAAGGATGTAAACACTTTGGGAAACTAACATTTCTTATAAAGGCAAATACATACTCAACGTATGACCTCAATGTTGCTCCTAGGGTTTTAGCTAAAAGAAATAAAATGCATGTATACAAAAAGGCACGAGTAGTAGTTTTATACATAACAGCCCGAATTGCTGCATAGTTACATTACACAGAGTGCACAGTGATGCCTCTGTTCCCAAATGCTTCTACTTCCAAACAATTCCGTTCACAAACAGAAGTGTGTGGCAAAATAATTGGTTCTGTTCACTAACCTGCATTGAATGGCAAGCGTGACCATGGTGACGTGCCCCACACAAACAGGAATGTGGCTGTTTTTCCCAGGATCATGGAACAAATGATGTTTCTGAATGGAGGTACCACTGTATATAATTACATTTAAGATCAGTACAAAATATAGGGACCTATTGTTATTTTAAGATGAAGCTTGTTTGGGCCAGAATTATTCCAGAATTTCTTCCTAGGGTAGGTAACTTATAAAAGTTAGATGATTTTTGCCTATATTTGACCCAAATTTAAATTTAAACTCAAAATTCCTAAATTCATTAGATTTTGTTATTTGAGAAATAGTCAGCAATTTGACTTAGAGTTTTTAAAGTTAGTCTCCTCTGTATTTGGATCTCAATCCATCTGTTTTCCCTCCTACTCAAATATATCTGCAAAAGCAAAGTTGTAATATGAAAATAAGACAAGGTTTTGACACTAGATGTGTCAAAAAGTGAAGTAAAATACACTTTTTTAGATAGTAATACAGCTCCTGTGGAACCAGCTTTTTTAAGGTGGCGTAGAGCAGGTGGAGAGAAGCGAGAGACACGGCTGAGTGAAGGTTGGCGGAGGCTCCTCCAAACCTGAATGAGATCAAGCTGGGGCCAACATCCAAAGTCATACAAACCCTGCTGTGACATCTACCTTGGCCCAGTTTAGAAGACACAGAGTAAACACCACCTAGGTCAGTTGCAGGCTGTTCTGGTCACACGCTGGCAGGCAGTGTCACTTTCTGGATGAGCGAGGACTATTTTGTCTCATATTTTCCCTTTGCTGAGAAAGAAGAAAGGAAGCAAACATTTACTGCATCTGCCCTGACTACCCAGAAGCACTTTGCCTGGAACATCCCAGTTTATTCCCAGTTCTTGCCCACATTTACATGATAGGAAACCATGAAACCAATGCTCAGAATAACTGTCACTGCCATCTGCTCACATATTAAATCATTAGAGTTAAGCATTACACTCAAACCTGTCTCCCCCCATAAACTGTGTGCTTTCTACATCTTTGCAAGGCTGGAAGGTCATTTATGTCAGCGTATCAAAAATTGATAAGACCTATGGACAGCTTCCTATCAGTCAAATTCACAGGAGACCAATTTCATTAACAGATATATAATTTGTACACGTACAATGAGAAGAAAATAAAACTGACATGAAAGACTACAGGTGCAGAGGACTGTAATATTGATTATGCCCAAAGCAGGCTGTGAAGAGTTAACCCCATAACTGACTTGTTCATAGAAGTGAGTCTGGCCAAAGCCTACCTGCCAAGGTCAGAGTAACTCACACCCAAATTCCATTCCCACAACTAAAACCTTCAGACTAGAAGGACGATGTTCCAATTGCAACCATATAATTTGTCTATTCTGTTCCTAATTCGAGAATGATTTATCTTGTCCTTTATGAGCCTTGTTTACATTCATTTCCATAGAAACCACACATTGCCTTTACCCCAGTTGATTGCCCATAAAAGAACCCTGACTACCCAGAAGCACTTTGCCTGGAACATCCCAGCTTATTCCCACTTCTTGCCCACATTTACATGATAGGAAACCATGAAACCGATGCTCAGAAAAACTGTCACTGCCATCTGCTCACATATTAAATCATTAGAGTTAAGCATTACACTCAAACCTGTCTCCCCCCATAAACTGTGTGCTTTCTACATCTTTGCAAGGCTGGAAGGTCATTTATGTCAGCGTATCAAAAATTGATAAGACCTATGGACAGCTTCCTATCAGTCAAATTCACAGGAGACCAATTTCATTAACAGATATATAATTTGTACACGTACAATGAGAAGAAAATAAAACTGACATGAAAGACTACAGGTGCAGAGGACTGTAATATTGATTATGCCCAAAGCAGGCTGTGAAGAGTTAACCCCATAACTGACTTGTTCATAGAAGTGAGTCTGGCCAAAGCCTACCTGCCAAGGTCAGAGTAACTCACACCCAAATTCCATTCCCACAACTAAAACCTTCAGACTAGAAGGACGATGTTCCAATTGCAACCATATAATTTGTCTATTCTGTTCCTAATTCGAGAATGATTTATCTTGTCCTTTATGAGCCTTGTTTACATTCATTTCCATAGAAACCACACATTGCCTTTACCCCAGTTGATTGCCCATAAAAGTCAGGGCCTGGGACTGGCCAACATCTTTGTCAGTTGTACTGGCCTTGGTCATCCTGGCCCCCGCTTTCTCTCTCTTAGTTCTGTCTCTTAGTGTATTTATTTCTCAGGTCTGCATAATATACTGGGAAGTGGGTACTGGAACCTGATGACAGGAGAACTACTCTAACAACAGAGCTGGGTATGACGGCACATGCCCATAATCCCAGCTATTGGGTGCTGAGGCAGGAGGATCTCAAGTTGTACTCCACCCTGGGCAGCTTACTTAGACCATGTCTCAAAATAAAAAATGAAAGAAGGGCTGGGTTATGGAGCATTTGTCTAGCAAAGGTGGGATCTTGGGTTTATCCCCAGTACTACAAAACCAAAATAGAGTAAAACAAACACCAGAGAAAGAAAAGAGAAATAAAGAAAAGACTAGAGGTCTTAAATAAATAATTTAGCACATATTTTTTTTCATTAAATCCAGGACTTACCTGGAAAGCTAAATTATATTTTAGATATTGTTCAGTTGGTATAGATCAAACTCAGAGAGCTAACTGATCTTTTGTATAATGTACTTCTGTAACAGAGATTGAGGCAAGTAGACCCTGTCTCTATTGAAAAGTATTATGGATGAGCTCAGTGATGGAACAGTTCAGTGACTTGCATGCATTAGACTCAAGGTTCAATTCCAAGTACTACACAAAAGAGGTGTGGGTTGCTATTGTTTTCCTCACTTATGGTTGGGTTGCTGTCACGGCTGCCTCTCCAATGGTCAGCACTAAGTATATACTACTATTGCCATCAGGTGGAAACGCTTCTCCCTTTCAGAGTTATGTGCATCTATTTATCCAATATATAATATGTATCCCTACTTGCTAGACTGGTCTAGGCACTGGGAATACAGTAGTAAATAAAAATAAAGTCTGTGCTTTTGATGGAGTATATTAAAAATTCACAGCCAAGCAAATTAAAACATGAGCTTAGTGATAGCTTTAGAAATACAGTTGTTTTAACAAATTGATTTATAGAATATGCAATGCGATCGAAAAATATGATGAACATTGAAATGTTAAAACATTTATGCCCATAAAAGATACATTGCCCTTAATCCCTTTCAAGATATTTTTCTTTACTTCAAACACACTTATCTCAGCACTTTGCCACTTTCTGAAGCAGCTCTGGAAGCCCTCTTTTCTCTCTCTAGTTGTGCTCTTGTCGATGCCTTGATGCTTTGGTTCGAAATGTTTACCTTTCGTGGTCATTTTGACCGGAGGGACGAGCCAAGTCACATGGTGCCAGATCTGGGGAGTAAGGTGGTTGAGCACACGTTGTAGTGTTTTCAGGAGCCTGCTCTACACTGGTTGGCCCTTGGCCACAGCATTTACTGTATTTTTAATCAGACCTCACAAAGACACTCACAAAAGAGGACTTGCAGAATTGCTTCAGAAAGTGGCAAGAAGGGTGAGATGACTGTGCTCAACGTGAGGAGAAGTGTTTTAAGGGGCAGTAGTGGCACTGTGTCAGTGAGTGTAATATATTCTTCTATTTACACATTCACTACTATTGTGACTGCACCTAGTACTATTCTTCATAAATCACTAGGCTTCCCAAATCTGCAACAAGCTTGCTGTTAACCCTGTGTGTTATCTACACAAGGTAAAATCAATGCTGGAAAATTAAGAATGCTTCCTATAGACGCCAGTAGCATCCAGGGAATGCTTACCACGTGGCATTCCTGGGTGATCCTGCAGCTCCTCTTAACACAGAGGCCTCTGAATTCCATGAGGTTTTACTAAATCTCTGAACAAGAAATAGAGGTTACACTTACTGAACTCATAGAACAAATATCCACTTGAGTGCATCGCTTTCTGGGAGACTCTAAATTAACTTCTCTACTAATTTTATGATTAGTGTCAAACTGACTTGGCTGTGGCCAGTGTCAGAAAAAACTGTGCCTGTTCCATGGTGTCACACAGATTCACTCCCGTAAATTCACACCAGGTGTTGGGGATCCTGCATGGCTCTGTTACTGGTACTCATCTCTTCACATTTCTTAACAGGGCTCCAGGACCGTGACCATCTTGCTCAGTTTTTACACCATGATTTTCTTGAATTAAATACCAGAAGTAAGTGAACTTGTGGCTGAGAACTGAAAGCCTTATGACTATCTAAGAATTTTGATCAAAACCCCACTTGTGTAAAATTTTATTCTTCCCTTGCTGTCTGATTCCTAATCTCTACCAAAATAAAATTTTAAAAGCAACTTTGTTACAGTAGAAATTCCCCACTTTTGTTGTGGTTAGGTAGATGTCAGAGAGTAGATTGAAGTCAGTTTCTTCCCTGAAGCAGTTTTTGTTTCTGAGCCTGAGTGGCAAATAATTTATACCCATGCTAATCAATGCTTCAGACTTCCTGGGGGGCGGAAGGGCCCAGCCAGCCTCTTGTGTAGCCGTCAGGTTAAAGCTCGGTCCTAGGGAGCCTGGCAAGGGCGAGGAAAAGCTTCCTTAGTGAGACTGCAGCTTTATAGTCCAACAGGGTGCTTCCTAGCAGATGCTTAACTTCTCCGTACCTCAGTTTCCCTGTTTGTGTAAGAGAACAGTAATAGCTCATACAGAGAGCATTGTTGCAAGAGTAAAGGGAGTTATTACAGGTAAAATCCTAGAACAGTGCCTGGAGAAAATACACACTCGCACACATCAGCTTGCTCCAAAGTGCTGGTTCTTTAGCCCTCCTCTCCTAACATCCCTCTTCCTCTGGACTTGCTCTTGCTCTCCAGGGATCGTGCTCCTGAACAAAGTCCTGTAAGACTCACAATTGCCTTGGGGTTCCTTTCTGCATGTTAGGCAGGATGATCTCTATGATTACCATGAACTTGCAGCCAGAAGACCTAGCTGTATGTTCTGATTTTAACTGTGACACCTGTATGACCCTCAGCTTGCCATTTAACCTCCCCAAACACTGTCTTTCATTTAGTAAGTGATGATAAAATTTACTTGCTCTGAGAAGTCACTTTTTCCACAAAACGATGGTAAAGACTGCCTGGGATATGTGTATGCAAATGGTTTATACCGGTAGCATTAGGTACGCTTGTATCTATTGGAGGAAAGACCTCGTTTCTTCTACCTCGTATTTGCATAACTAGAGACTTCTCAGCTACCCATTAGGTGTAAGGGTAGGAGAGGAGACCTCTGTCAAGGTCTTGGTGAGAATTTCCTCTTCACAGGAGGCAGAGTGGCCCAGTTTTCAGTGAATGGCCACCAAGGATTCCTGCATGCCAGTTCTTTTTTCCTCATGAGCTCCATGAATCCAGGCGAGGTGCATCCTATGCTCAGTATTTCTTTTCTTAGCTTCTTGGTACTGGTTACCATAAGTTCATTTGTTCCCTTGTCTTAGTTGCACTTTCCTTGTCACTGGGACATGACACCCAACACCCACAACTTAAACGAGGAGAGGTTTATTTAAACTCATGTTTTCAGTCCATGGTCCTCTGTTGTCTCCAAGACCAACTGGCATGGCAGATGGGCTAGTGGAGGAAAAGCTGCTCACACCATGAGGGCAAGGAAGCAGAGAATAAAGTGAAGTGTCAGGGAGGGAGAGACCCATATACCCTTCCAGGTCATATCTCTGGAGACCTGCCTTCCCTAGCTAGGCCCCATGTCCTAACAGCAAGTCAGCCACAGCGGTTCCAAGGCCCAGTGCTCTTCCAAATGCCACACCTGTAAGTACATGAAGACTTTGGTGGACATTCTTGATGTAAACAAGAACATAAATCAAAACCCTATATCATGTGTCATATCATGTACAGGTCAATTTCTTCTTGTTCTTGTTCTTGTTCTTCTTCATCTTCGTCTTCGTCTTCTTCTTCCTCTTCCTCTTCCTCTTCCTCCCCCTCCCCATGACTGGGCACATAAGGCTGGCCTGCTGGTCTTGCAGTAAATTATAGTAGGCAAGTGTGTTTGCTGTCTGTCCTACAGATTCAGCTGTCTTTACAACCCATCCCCAAGACTTAGGGGAAGAGGTTCCATTAGAGTAGGGCTACATGACCACCATAGTTTACACACATCTTCATTTCTCCAGGTGATTAGCAACTAATGAAGAATGGTTTGTCAGCCTAGTGTCTTTTTCGTCAGAGTCTGGAAAGGAATAGGGATGTCTTTCCATGCCCTACCTAACTCCTCAACTTGTACCAATATATACTACATGGTTATCAATACTAGCTTCAAAGGTTATCACTTTTATCCCTTTGCTGATGTTAAATCTTCAGAATGAAAACATGAATTTGGCAAGGTAAGTTTATAACTACATTTCATTTGAAAATAAAAAGAGAGAAAATGTCTGTTTAAAAATGGTATACAAAAACTTTTAACAAGAAACAGATCCTATCTGTGTTGATCTTATCTGTATTGTTTTACATGCAGAGACACTTGGCCACAGTCCAATTGTATCTCCATGTTCTTTTGCATCTATAGCAAACTCTCTCTGTCTGTACCACAAAATATACCATAAGCAGTAGATAATGGGCTATTTAACACAAGTTTTTCTTTGCTAGCAATAATTCTAAAAATAATTAAAATAACTGGGTCACTTCACTGAGTATCTATAGGATAAAATAAACATTTAAAACACTTGGCAACAGAAAAGATGGAAACCATTGTTATATCAAGTCAGTCGGAAAGACTGAATTCCCTTTAGTTGGACCTGTTTCCATTCAGAATGTTACCTGGAAAGTTTATATATGCTGTTTCTCTGGCTAAACCTTCACTGGTACAGATTTTAGTGTTGGAAGTGGATCCATGGGGGAACCTTATGGATAGCTCCTCTGAGTTGATTTTATGTTACCCAAAATAGACTCTCGGCTGTGATTACATTTAATCATTGATCACCCCATTCCCAGTAATAAGTTAATGAAGTACAGTGATGAGCACTAGCTTGTGGAATCTATGATTATATTATTTACCTTCTTGAAGCAGCTGTCCTGAAAGAATGGTAGACAAATTTTCTGAAGGTTTGATTATGAACAGCAATGCAAGGGCTGCGGTAATATTCCTGGGTAAGACTATCCATAATGAGGTATAGAAAGTGTGATAAAAACATACAGTAAATATCTAAGTTGAAATATTTTTATTACAATAAAAAACACATTGCAATTAATCCCACTCAAAACGCTCTCCTTCACATTGAACACACTTTTCTCATTATTCTTGCCATCTTCTTAAGCAGTTCTGCAAGTCTTGTTTTGTGAATGTCATTACAAAATGTGACCGAAACTAGAGTGAATATAGCTGCTAAGGGCCACCCAAGTGAAGAGGCAGGCTGCTAAAAATATTATGGTGCATCTTCCTCCACCATATTCAGGGGATCTGGAACCATGAGACTTCTAGCTCTTCCCCAAAGACAAAATGACCAGGAAAGATAAACGTTTTGAGTTATCTCAGAACATGAAGCAAGGCAGCTACAGTAGCACAACTAAAGACATTCATGAAATTGAACTTCTAGAACTGCTTCGGAAAGTGGCAAAGATGACGGAATAAGTGGATTTGAAGCCGGGGGAATATTTTGAGGGAGATTAGTAGCAATCTGTCTTTTACTGTAATAAGTACCACACACTAACCAATTACGCCACTGGAGTTCTTGTCTTTTACTGTAAGAATCTTTTAAAAATTAAACATTCATTTTGTTTTTTGATTACAGCTGACATGTTTTATGTAGTCATTAAGTAGGGCTATTTTTCTGATAGCTAGAATTCACAGACCTAAGAACAAAGGGGCTAGAAATACAGCCACTCTTTTCACTAAACAATAACTAGTGAAATTTTCACCCCTATACTCATTATTTATGATACCAGTGCTCTGAGACATCTTTATTTTCAAGTGAGTGAGGTGAAGCCGCAGTGAGTCCACAAAACTAAATGTTGAGCTGCCGCTTTCCTCTTTAGGCAATCATGCTAGCAAATCCTCAGGTGAAGAAGGAGCCATGACCTTGTCTGGGCTGAGCGATTCTGATTACTAAGGGGAAATTGGACTGCTGGGAGTCAAGAGGAATATGTCTGCTATGTAGGAGACCCCATAGGGAACCTCTTAGTTCTCCACAATCTGCGATCAAGACAATGCAAAAGTCCATCAGAACAATTTAGGCAGGACTGCTAATGGCCCAAAGTCTTCAGAAATACAAGTGTAGGTGGTGCTATCATGTAAAGAACAACTACCATCTGAGCTAGGGATGTAGCTCAGTTGTGCAGCACCTGTCTGGCAAATGCAAGGTCCTGAGTTTGATCCCTGGTACAAAAAAATACAAAAACAATAAACAACAGCAACGACAAAAATATTACCATTTATGTTAGCTTTCTGTTACTGCAACAAAATTCCTGAGTTAATAAAATTAAAAAGATGAGAATTTTATTTTGGCTCACAGTTTTGGAGGTTTCAGTGAATGGTCAGTGGCCCCATTGATTTTGGGCCCATGGCAGAGCAGTACCTCAGGTGGGATCATGTGGCAGAGAAAGTAGCTTGTCTCCTGGTAGCTCAGAAGCAAAAAACAGAGGAAAAGGAGGGACTAGGGCCCTACTTCTCCACCTGACTGGAAGATTTCAACTAGGTCCTATGTCTCAAAGTTCTACCAGTTCCCTATAGCACCAATGGCTTGAGGACCAAGGTGCTATCACATGGACAACTGGGGAACACTTATGCAAACCACAGAACCATCCAAATGGCCTCTTCAGCACAAAGGGATGCAGGCATGTTGGTGGAAGATAGTAGATTTATTTTCTGTGACAAGATACTGAGTTATAAGGGAAGGACTGAAACAGTTTAGGTTTTCTTCCTATTGTTATTCATCTTTCCTGGTTCCATTTGTCTACCACATAACATTGTTAATACCTCAGCTACAGCTCATTCATTACAGATGTCAAGGTCAATCCACACAACTTGGCTAGAAGATGAAAATACATCACCTAAAGATGAGTAAATGAACTCTGTATCTACTTTGGGGTAGAAGATTGTCTTGTTTTCAATTTTATGAGGAATTTTTAGCATGATGGTACACGGGAGCCTACCTTGTCTTTATCTGTAAGTTAAACATGATTAAAGGAAGAAGATTATAGAGAACAAGTTGAGCAAGGGTGGGGTAGAGGATTTCTATTGTGTCAGCTAAACTGCAACTACATTTCTCAGAAACTTTTTTTACTGGTGTGGGTCACAAGGGACACTTTCCATTTGATATGAAGGTGCAAAGGCAGTGATATTCCTTGAATGCTCAGAAAGTAGGCACAGAGGTGCAAGGCACTATTGGGCGCATGCCGGCTGGTGCTTCTGTTTGCTCCCTTGTGAGCTTCCAGCAGTGACAGGCAGCAGCTGCTCCAGCTCCCATAATGTCCTCCTGCAGCTTCCCTGACTCCCAGGTTATGTCCAGTTTTGTCACAAAAGAACATGTCACCAATGAGAGACTTGAGAGCAGTGAGTAAGCAAGATTCAGCACAAAAAACAGAAAAAAAGTTTGACTTAGACTGTTTGCCCAGCTCCCATAATTGTATACTAGGTCATACAAACACACATAACACGCACACCACACCCCCCACCCCCACACACAACCATCTAGCATAATACTTGGAGAATCCTAGGAACTCAGAAACATGCATATTGAACTGAGACAGGAAACTGAGTTAATTGAAAGGATGTTCTGTGTGGACATACATAACATTTTAAAAGCAATAAAAATTTATTATCCCACAGCTCTAGAGGCCAGAAGTTGAATGGGCTTGGCTGACATTGTTTCCAGAGTTCATGAAGCTGAAACCAAGGAAAAAGGCAGGAAAAACTGAGCTCTGTGCGTGGGACCCTGTTTCCTTCCTGGGTATCGGTAGGGGTAGTCTCAGCTAGCATTTCCCGATTCATGGTCCCCTTAATCTTCAGAGCTAGAAGAGGTTCGTGTGATTCTCTTGGACCCTCCTGAATAATTCAAGCCACTCCCTTCCTCTTCAGACTAGCTGATCAGTCACTTTAATTACATGTAATGAGCCCCTTACAGCAGTATTTAGATTAGCATTTGATTTAATAACCAGGTGGCAGGAATCTTGTGGGAATAGAGATTCCACCTACCCAATAGGCCAGAATTGTTTAGTCCTAGTTTTGGAGTTTAAAGCATAACAGGGAGACCTCAGAGAGGAAGCCAGTGACCAGGCATAAACAGACTGATTCATGGTATGGAGTAGAGCCTTCAATTAGGAGGTAATCAAACTGGTTTTATTTTATTTTATTTGTTTATTTTTTTCAGTACCAGGGATGGAACTCAGGACTTTGTCCTTGTGAGGTAGGCTCAGTGCCACTGAGCTAAATCCTCACCCCTTAAAATTGGCTTTAGTAGGGACTTTTAGTTAGATTGCTGCATGGATTAAAAAAAAGGCTTGGGCTGGGGATTTAGCTCAGTGGTACCATGCCAGCCTTGCAAGGACAAGGTCCTGAGTTGATCCCCAGTACCAAAAACAAAAACAAACAAACAAACAAAAAGGTTAGAAACTTATTGTAGGTCCAGGATAAGATGTGCATGAACTATGAGGGTGATGGTAGGAGTTAATAAAAAGTTACATATTCCAGAAATGCACACACAGTAAAATAGGAAGGACTTGGATGATGAGGGCTCCTTCTCAGAGACACTTTCTAAGTTTGCAACAGCAGGAAGATGTCACACCTCGGTATTTGACTGTTTTGAAGCTCTTTGAATTTGATACTTGACACATTTTGACTGGGAAATTTCATCCCGATACTCATCCTTACTGGACAATGAAGCCAGAGTTCGTTGGTGTCTTTGCGTGGTGACTCCCTACTCTTCTGAGCCAAAACAACTTGTTTGGTCATCTTTGGTATTTGAAGCTTCCCAGAAGCAATTCATTACAAATTCCAAGGTAACCCTGTACCTGAGAGCTTCCTGCTAACTGGGACAGGACACACGGGCCTTGCAGAAACAGGCGGGGCATGAGAGCTTCTGTTTTGGACAAGGAGCCCACTAGTGTACTGAGATATGTGAAGGAAATGCAAATCTGAGTAAGTGTGTGGATGAGAGAGAGGTTGTTTTGTTTTTGGTATTTGTTTGAACCTGGGGCCTATGCATTGAGTTACATCCCCAGACTTTTTTTCTGTTTTGTTTGGTTTTAGTTTTGGTTTAATTTTAAGACAGGGCCTCACTTTGCTGTCCAAGTTGGGCTATAACTGAAATTCCTCCTATCTCAGCCTACTAAAATGTTGGGATTATAGGCATATGCCACCATGCCCGGCTAATTTTTGTTTGTTTGCTTGTTCTAACATGGTAGTGGGGTAACAGTTTTGAAAGAGCAAAGAAGTAAATTCATTACAACATTTAAATACTGGAACTGCTTGGACATAAACAAACAAAAAATTCCCTAAAATTAGCTTATGTGAACCTCATAGAGATTGCTGGGTGGTCCTTAGGTAATTGATTTTGTTTAATTAGTTGGTTAATTTCAGAAATTTTTTGGATGCAGATTTCACTTGGTTATAATACCAAACTCTCTTTAGCTGTGCTCAGCTTTTGATGTTCTCAAACTTAAGAACACAGATAGTGGAGTTAAAGGAGAGGAAAAAGAAATGAAGTTATTTCATAAATAAAGAGTTAGGCCATCTCTCCTGTGCTCCTTATCCACTGCAGCTTCGTTTTTTATTTTATTTTTTCCTTTTTGGTATCTGCAACATTGTTTATAAAGAAAAATGGGCAATGGGTATTAAGGCCGAGAAAGGAGCTACACAGAATGATCCACTCATAGGAGAACTGGAAAATCCAAAAGCAACCATTACTCACTGGAGGTTTCTTCTGAAGTAAAGAATTAATGGCAATGGTCAAATTCAACCTTCTACTTTAGAGGAGAAATTATCAGTGTTGATAATTGAGCCTACAAAACATGAAGTGTTTAATGAATTTTTAGGAATTAGAATAGAAAAGGAGTTTATCTTAATTAAAAACATAATTACAACATGAATTAATTGTGTTGTAGGTACCAGATTTTCCTGCTGTTACAGGCATGGTGAGGAACTTCAGTTTTCTCCTCTGTGCACCTTGATAATTCAAAGACAACTATAATATTTTAGAAAGGGGTAATCTTGTTAGAATTGTCTCTTCTTCAATATGTTTTCCTCAGAAAGTTAAATACAGTTCAACTCTCTGTTGCACATGCCATACACATTCACACACATGCCCTACACAAAAGCATCCATTCATACTTAGAATTCACACACTTCTCTTAGCACTCAGCAAAATAATCTGAAAATTCCTTTGTGTTTTTTTTTCCAAATTAAATTCCTAGTTTTGTTTTTTTTTTTTTTTTGCTCTAGGAAAATATTTCCATTTCTTTCATGAAAAATAAGCCACAAGGAAAAGCTCTCCTCTTGCCTGAGAGGGGGAAGTGATCTGCTGAATTAAACATAGAGTCATGAGGCAGGTGCCCAGTTTATGAGGATGTTCCACACCATTTACCCATTCACCAAAGGGCTGAGGATGCTGCTGAGATCAGGGCCTGCAGCCTTGGGCAGCAGTTCATTCTTTCCTGACTTCTCATTATGCTGCTAGGTCTGGCCCTCATTATCTCTCCCCTGGACCATCCTAACAGCTCAGTAACAAGTTTCCTTCAAATCTCTCTCCTTCTCAAGCTGGACCTTCAGGTATCCTTGCAAGATCATTTTTCTTAAGAGCTGTGCTGACCATACCACAGTACCCTGGTACTTCCCAGAGTAGGCCCAGCTCCCCAGTCTGCTACTGTGGAGACCCTTCCCATCTTTCCTTGCAGAAACCCCCCTCTCTGTCTTCTACCTTTCTCTACACAACTGGAATCTCTCTTCTTCCTATCCACCCAGCTACCTCTCATGCGTCGTTGCCTCTGTAACTATCTCGTTTCTCTCCCAGTCATTGCACTCCCATCTTGACTTGGGCCAATGTTTGCCAATCAAAAAAAACAAAAACAAAATACAAAACAAACAAACAAACAAAAAATTGAAGAAAAAAAACAACAACAAAGAAATGTCACCAGCCACACAGAGTTTCTCCCAACCATGATCTCTTCATTAATAACTTTTCCTAACCACTATCCTGACCTTCTTCAGTTAGCTGAGACCTTTTATTCTGACATTTTTTTTGTGGCATTTATCTTATTCTGCCTCATATTATGGCTATTTGTGTATTCATTTTTCCATTAAAATAATGTTTCTCTATCCCTTTAATTCTTGCTTGTTTTGTGATGGGGAAAAAAGTCAATATCCAGTTCCAAAAGAAATAAATTATCATAACTAATAAAGAAATCAACCATGATAGAAGCCATGAAGGCCCAGCATAAGAAAGAAATGGAGACAATGAATGACCAACATAGGAAAGAAATGGAATCCATGAAACAGATTCAGATATCCAGGAGATTAAAAACTCTACAGAAAGTTTTCACAGCAGGATAAAAGAATGCAAAGATAGAATCTCAGATATAGAAGATAGGATTGCAGTCAGTGGCCGTGAAAAGAAATCAAAGTAATTATAGTATTAAGTATGCTTTGAAAAATTATAATGGCCCTACTGGGAATTTCTCCATCATCTAGTAATTGTTACCCTGGTAGATTGCACAAAAATGTATGTAAACCGATGAGCTCAACATAATACCTGTCACATGGTTTATGCTCAATAAATGTTAGCTGTTTTAATCATTATGATAACTTGTTGGGAACAGGACTATCAACTGCTAGTTGCAATATTCACATATGACGGGTCCTTAAAATGATATGGTTTTTACTTCATGGTGAATTTAAGATCATGTCTTTTCAATATTGATAATCAATAGTAACATACTTCTTTTTATGAAATGATGGCTTATGGGCTTGAAGAATGAAGGAAATAGTGGCTGAGAGGGATCAATATAGATTAGATCCATGTGGTATAGGGCCAGGGAGGAAATTTCTCTTCACCCTCTGGTGTAGCAGACATTCCTGCCCAACACTAGCAGGCTATGAGTGGCATCCGCTTCTTACTTTCCATAATTTGGCTGTATTGTTTTCTATCAGGAGTCAGACTAAACCTCTGTGTGACTCAAATGGGCATGTCAGAAGGTGGACTGGGTGAGTATAGCCCCTCCCCCAATGGATGCCATGGGAACCTAGGCCCTGGCCTGTGAAGTGGCAGGGCTCTGCTGAGTTACATGCAGCTGATGTCAGTGTGACCCCAATTAAAATCCTTTCCCCTAAATTATGGCTTCTTACAAACCTGATAGGTTGCTTGCTAATTGCACCTAGTCCCAGTACCAGTTTATTCTATCCAAGTAAGATAAGCAGTGCTTACTCCCTAACAGCCCTGCCTGCAACCATCATGCCAGGGGTTCGGCACTGTTTCACTAGACACCTTCAAAGCATACCCAGCTCTGTATTCCTTTTCATGATTGTATTCAACACATGCTAGATGCACTTGGGAGCCTTTGTCTTTGTTGTCCAGAGCAGAATTGATCAGGTCTCCCTCTTCACTCTAAGTCTAGTTTCCTGTCTTTATTCTTTAATTTGCCTTGTACTGTAGTGGCTCACAGGAGGCCAGGACTCATTGAGGTTCTGGCAATATTCCCTTCTCTGTTCCCTGTACTCTGGAGGTTCACTGAAATGAACTGGCCACAGGCTGACTCACAAGGGAAATATATACAACTTTATTCCCATGTACTGGGGCAGCACAGTAAGGTGAGTGCCTAATTAGCAGTAAAGCTCAAATGCTTTGAATTTTTCTTCATCAGGGAGAGGAAGATGGGGAAATGTTGACATCTTTGAGTGGTAGCAAATGATTTTTAGAGGAGTTGAATAGGCTCAATGCAAAAACAATAGTTTGTAAATTATTCTCTTTGGAACATAATGGGACAGAGCTGAGAATGGCATTTACAACCTTCTATCTGTGTGACAGATATAATTGTATAGCAAATTTTAAGATCTTCCAATTACTTTTAATACACAGGCACTCAGCATGGCAAAAAGCATACTTCCAGGGTATCGTTTTCTGAGCCCTAAGAGTGCATAGCATTGCCTATGTAAGCTGACCCTGGCTATTTCTGGGCATTACTCTGGGTTCATAATTAAATTGTTTTCATACTGGAAGAAATATACAAGATCTCTTTCATCCTAGTTCAACAAATCACACAAAAAGCCATTTTAGAACTTTAAATTGTTTCACCAAAGTCACCCATGTGTCACCTCAGGGCTTGGATAGAAAATATGTCAGATGAATGAAAATAGTTAAGTGTTCTCAAACTAAGGATCTTAAGTGAGGGTTCTGTAACAAAAGGATAAATGAATGATGTCAAACACTCACTTTAACTTGTAAAAAAATCTGTGATAAAATATTTATGATTCTAAAATCACCCAGTTTAGGACTTTTCTGATGTGTTCAGTTATTTATTAATTAAGAAGGCTCAGAAATTGAGGCAACATCAGAAATTAAAATTGGAGACCACCCTGGATGACCTCTGTTTTAGAAAAAGTTATGAGTGTTTTCTTGGCAGATGTGTTTAGAAATATATAATCCAGAGAATCACAGCCATATGAATATAACATTAAATATAGATAAAAATACTATCAAATAATCTAGAAAATATTACAATGTACCTTAATATTAATTTGACCTTTTTTTAAAAGAAAGAGCTCAAACTCTGCCTTCTGTGTGAAATGTGGTGAACCATCCTAGCGTCCTATTTAAATTATGCAGACTTGATATGGTTAGGAAACAGGTAAAGAACAAGGTATTCAATGGTACACATTCACTTTGTGTTAAATTTTTTAAAACTTGGAGTCCTCTGCATCATTTTTAGTACCTTATCTTTAAATTATCAAGAGTGTAACAAATAATTTTCATTATGCAATTAAGATTTTTATTCATTCTCTTTTTTTGGGGGGGGTACCAGGGATTGAACTCAGGACCTTGCACTTGCAAGGCAGGTGACAGAACCACTGAGATAAGTCCCCGGCAAGATTTTTAAACAAATACCTAAGCAGGCTTCCAGGAGTCTGATGATGATGTTTTCTGTGTGGGTTGATGATGTCTTTATGAAAACAGGCTGAGTGTGTTATAAAAAGCTTTCATCCTAGGTTTGCTCACAGAGATAAATCTGATGGTTCCTGATGATCTCAGAAAGACCTGGTCTGGAGGCTGCTAAGCCATGGAAGGCTTCTTAAGGGAAGGAGGCATATTGTGGGCTAAGCTATGAAGAGCTGATGTGGGAAGGAGGCTGGGGATGTTCCTTTTGGGGAGGGGATCAGAGAGCAGAAGGACATCGGAGGATCAAGGTTGGGAGTGACAAAGATTATTCCTGGACAGAACTTTCATCAGGCTCTTCTAGTCTTTTTCTTACTAAGCCTTGAACCTGGTCCCATCCCTCTTTGCCTGTTCAGCCCAGAATCCCCTGCCCCAGGATCTGATGACTCTAGCCCACCTTCAGCAAGAATCCCCTACCCTGGAAGCCTCCTCTTAGTAGTAATTACCACCACTGACTCCAGATCTGATTGTTGGCTGTAAATACCCTTGTTCTTGTGTTTGGGGTTGCGCTCCTCTTCCCCACCCTCCTTGTGATGGTCTTGACATCTACTGTGAGTGACAGCAGAGTGTGGAGTAGGAGGAGATTGAAGGAAAAGGAAGTAAAGAAAAATGGAGCCAGATCAGTCAGGGACTCCTGAACCATATTAAAGTTTTCTGCCTATGTTCAAAGAGAACGGAAAGGCATTGAAGAGTTTTAAGCCACACAGTAACCTGATCAGGTTTTCATTTTTGAAAGACCACTCTGGCTTTTAACAAATTCATCTTAAAAGTTCTTTTCAATATATTAAGGGACATGAAAGAAAATTGAGCACACTTATACATATGCAAATCTGTAACCTAAGAGGCTGAGGCAGATCTGTAGGACTTGAAATCTTTTCCAGCCCACAGCTATATGTACTTCTCCAGTCTTCAGTCACTAACTTTGGTGCTCATGTGGCCATGAGATGGACAAGAGCAGGGATGTCTGCGACCATCTCCGCTACAGAATCCTGCCACTCAGTGTGCGTGCAGGGTGTGGTCTGTGGTCCTTGGAGCAGCCTTCAGTGTGTGCTCTGGAGGTACAGTGACTGCTCACAGGAGCGTCTATACCCAAGATCCTCTTTGAAGATATGGCGACATTAAGATTTTATTTTGAGAAAATGCCTTTTCAGCTTCCTATGGTAACCTAGTGGGATTGGAGATGGAGGCAGTGAGTTCATTGAATTAGTAGAAGAGTATCTGTTGAGAGAAATAAGACAGAAGTAAGAAAGAAAAGAAAGTGCTTATGTTCCACACTGTGAAGCCATAACTGATAGGGGATGGGAAGAGAGGGGCAGATACCTGAAGTGAGCAGCCCTGACCATGGACTCCAGGTAGGAAAGGAAATCCAAGTCCCAAAGAGCCAGGTAGAAAGATAACATTCATTCATTCCACTGGCTATGAATCTATGCACCGACACAACCCATGGGACTGGCCACCAGCAATCTTTCTGTCTTAGCAAAACCTTGAGTAATTCCCTCCATCCCAGAATATCACTTCCCTCTTATTCACAGAGACACATATATTTACTTGAACCGCGTTCCTTTTGCTTTTCAGAAAAGCACCTTAAAAATATTTTTTTCTGTTGTTTGGAACTTGCCCCAAACACAGGTATGCTGTCTTGTTACTAAACCTGCCCCAGCAATGATTTGATGTTTTTAAAAAATTATTATTATTGTTTAAAAATAACTCCTTACATTACTTTCCACAAGCTTTTCCTATCTTCTCTTGGGTTATATGACATTGTTTTCTGTTCACAGTCAGCTAATGAACAGAGCAGCTAAAAAATCTAGAGTAGGAATTACATAAGCATTTGTAGGGAGCATTTGGCTTCATGATCTGGCTTCTGCTTTCTTGGAGATGTTAGAGTTCTTTTTTCTGGTTTGGTTAATGGTATGTTATCTTGTTCCATGGTGTTTGAAAATATGACCCAGTATTTGACAGGTGGGAACATGAATTGTGTTTGACAATGCTTTTCCAATGAGTAACAGAGGCATTTTAAGAAACTGAGCTGGATGTGCTTTTGTACTCTCTCTGTGTGACTAACTGTGATGATGACAACAAACAAAGGACTTGCTGTCCTGTAGGCACGAGCCAATATGGCATTATAACATTTAAAAAGCAATGACTTTTTTAGTCCGTTATATAAGAATGGGCTGCAATCAAAGCCTCCTGGCATGGTCATCACTCAATACAAGCATTTTAAAAAGGTGGAAAACTCAGCAAGAGTATCTAACATCACCTGGGTGTTTTTCCTCCCACCACTTTTCTGTGGGTGGCAATCAGCAGTGGATGTTATGTCGCAGTTGACCTTTATGGAAATGAATGAATGTTAGGGTTGAGCATCGATTGGTCAGAATTTTGCTTTCATTTAGCAGTAGGAATTGTGATTTGCTACTTGAGTTAGAAAAGGTTGAGGTGTTTTGAGTTTTAATTAGAAGCAGATGAGCCTTAATTACCTGTTTGTCACTCCTGACAATGGATGTCAATGGAAGTGGTCCAGCTTTTGATTCTTACTCTGTGCTACCCCCAACCTACCTCCTATGGCCAGTTAAATTGGTTGGACTAAAACCTAGGACAGTTAGTACTAGAAAATCACCTAAGTGGTGGAGGGAGTGTCAGAGACTAAGAACATAGATGATTATATTACAGACTTCAGAAAATGCTTTGCTTTTGTGGGACATGGCTATTTAAAAGCATCTGAAAAGTCTTTTTGTGGTGCCACAGTAGGCAGACAATGAGGTTGACTTGCATAAAACAGAACCATTTCCATTCCTATCATCTTATCTCCAAATTCTGTAGGTTTTGTCAACAATCACACTGCAGCCTGGGGTTTCACCACCACCCTACCCAGGGCACTAGACAGTCTGCCCTGGGTAAGCTAGCCCTAGAGAAAAAAACCACGTGCCTGTGACACCATGAAATCCTGAAAGAAGCCACTCCTTCTTCATCTGTTCCCCCTTCCACACACACACACACACACACACACACACACACACACACACACACTTCCATGAGCAGTAAGAAGCCTACTACGCCCTTATAGATGGCACCAATATCACCCATACTAGTTTACGTTCAGGCAGATGCTTGAGAGTCTTTTTTTTTTTTTTTTTTTTAGGGGG
>NW_022900926.1:10977559-10988673 GCF_012274545.1 Fukomys damarensis | reverse complement strand
TGTCTGGGAGTTTTGGGGGTCTTTTTTTTTTTTTTTTTTTTAGAGGGAGTCTTAATTTACTGTGATCTTTTTTTTTTTCAGCTTTAATTGAGTTTATTGGTACATTTTAGGGATACAGTCTTTTTAAAACTCAAAATCACTCTAATGCAATAGCTCCACACCATCAGCACTCATTATCAGTGCTCACTAAGTGTGAGTCCGTGCCCATGGCTAAACACTTTGCCAATATTCAAATCTCAGTCCCATTCCCCTAAGGGACTTGTTGTTATCCCTATTTCCCAAGTGAAGAAATGAACTACTTTGCCTAAATTGTTTTACATTTGTTTTGCACATAGTTATTGAGTAGCTGAATCCTAGCTCTACAACTCCAAAGCCTGGACTTGTAAACATTTCTTTAGATAAACAGGTTCATTTACAAACTAGAGTGCACAGAAACAGACCATATTTTGAAGGAAACAGAACAGAGAAAGTGCAACAAAAGTGGAAAATGAGAGGCCTGGAACATGGATGAAGGAGAAGGCCAGGGAGAGAAGGGAGACTCTGCAGCCCGTCTGCCTGCTCTTGCCTGGGCGGAGCTGGGTTCTGCCAACTCTAGGTCAGTGATGGGAAAACTTTTAGAGCTTTCAAAGACAACAAATAGCCAGTGGTGGCATGCATGCCATAGTTTCACAAGCACTGGTCTAGGTAGGTTCTTCTGAGGTAAAAAACCTCAATGTGTTAGCTTCCCATAGCCACTTTACAAAGCCAATAGACTTAGTGACCTACAACAACATACATGAATTAGCTCACAGTGTCTGGGGTCAGAATCCCCTAACCGAAGTGTTGGTAGAGCTGTGTTTCTTCTGGAGACTCTCAGGGAGAGAATCCGAGTGCTTGTCCTTTCTAGTTTCTCAAGGCCACCTGCATTCCTTGGTTTGTGGCTCCATCCCTTGTTTCAGAACCAGCTACATAGCATCTTCCAGTCATTGTCTGCTCCTTCTCACTGTGGCCATCTCATCTGGCTTCGTCTTAGAAGGACCCTTGTGAAAATTCTCGTGTCTCATACTGAACAATGCCAGACGATTTTCAATCTGGAATTGTTCAGTGTGAGACACGAGAATTTTCACAGTACTCAAAGTGCAGTACTAACACTCTACACAATAGAGAGGCTAGAGAGCAATGACTACGGCAAAGTTTTAAACACCCGTATTTTCTTTTAACAGATGATTTAAAAAGCACATGTTTCTCTGACTGCTCTGCCATTTTTAGGTCTGATCCACAAAGGAGGGAAGGGAGGCAAGGAGGGAGGTGCCATCCCCCTCTCTCGGGATGACCCTTGTCTGCTTCTCCCCATCTCTCCACAGCTGTGTGCTTTTGCTCCTTGACTTTTCAGCTGCGTTCTTCACAATTCTGTCCGCAGCTGCTCTTGCTCTTGCTGTGTGTGTACAAAATCTCATGGCTCTGAACAATGGCATTGAGGCACAATGGCTGAATTGCTTTGTGCCTGTTTCTACTTCGGATTATATGTGTTAGCACCGGGGTCAGCTCAGCCCCCAGAGCCCATGTGTATGTGCTGAGACTGAAGTAGGATCCTTGCGGCACAATTCCCAAGGCTGAAGTGAGGAGTTCAGGTCCTGTTTAGCAGGGCAGCAATCCAGAGAGGCCATCCAGGCCCAGATTCCTGCCAGCTGCTCCCACTTCCTCAGCATGTGGCCTTGGCGCTGGTGTTGTCTCTGTGCCCAGTCCACTTGTCAGGTAGAGGGTAGAGGCGCCAGTTTGCCTGTCTCTCCACAGCATGTCCCTGGAGCCCCCAGGGCTTCTGCCTGAACTTCACAGGCCAGAACTAGGCCTGCTGTTGCTCCAGAAAAAAGAAACCTTGAGGAGTTGAGTGATTCAGCTTTTTGGATTCCAGTGGTAGAGGAAGACAAGGGAAGAGGAGGCTGTGAATGTTTCTGGGTGGCCAGGCCAGGGCCCTCCCTCAATCTGCTCCAGAAAGGCTTGACCAGGAACCTTAGCTCCTTGAACCAATAAAACCCTTTATTATTTGAAGGAGCCAGGTTTGCTTATGGCTCTGAAGGTAAGTCGGGTATGCATCAAAGGGGCCTCTGGAAGTCAGGTTTGCTCATGATTGCCATGGCACCTGGAGATTGGTCAGAATTGAAATTCAACTAATCAAGAAAAGTAGAGTGCATTTATACCCAGACAATATCCCTAATAAAATTTCATTCCTACCATTAAATTATAACATGATGCAGTGCTACCAAAGAACAAAAGGGATTTAAGGACAGAAAAATGCTGTCGGGTTTACTTTCTCATTTCACAGGCCAGGAGGGTAGCCAGGGCAGTGGTGACAGGACCTATTAGCCTCACAGGTGGAGAGTGACCCAGTGAGGTGGGTGTTGCCCAGAAGCGGCCTGAGGGCCAGGCCCGAGACCCAGCACCAGGCCTGCCCAGCTCCTGATCTCCCTGGGCCCTGCCTAGGAGCCCCCAGGCAGCAGCTCACACAGTCTCAGTCTCTGTCTTTCCTTTCTTTCACACTTGGAAAGTAATTTCACGCAACTGTGACTGTTTCAATCAACACATATTCTATTTATATTTTTAATAAATGCAAATTTGACATTCAGAAGGAAATTTCTAAGCTGGAAGTGGGGAAATTCCAATGTTTGTATGTCTGTCTTAACAACAGCTAAAATATACTCCACAGTCAACATATCTACTTGTTAAAAATATAAATATGAACATCTTGAGACTAATGTTTATTTTTAAATAGTGAAGATGCTAATATCTTCAGTGAACCATAAAATTAATAATATAATTTTGGTAGTAATGTTGCCATAGTAACTTCAAATTCAGGCTCTACTTTGAGGTTCGTTATGTCTGCTTTTTTTTTTTGAATCCTAATAAGCTTTCACTATCGATTTTGTTAAAGGATACAAAACCCAGAACTTATTTGATATCCCAGCATCTAGCTTTCTTTCAGACATTAAACAAAATAATCATGGCAGTGTTCTGTCTTTTAAAATAAGCTCTACGCAATGGCAAAGTACTAATGACTGCTTTGACATAGCTTAAGCGAGTAAATGAATTTGAAAGTAGCACTTCAACATATGGCTATAGTAACTGTTAAGTAGGAGATCAGCTGTGTGACCTCGATAGCAGTCTGGACTTCTCATTCTGCCTGGTAGCTTTGTTCTCTGGCATGTGAGGTCGGGGCACAGGTCATCCCTGTGGTGCGCACAGCCCTTCACCAAGAACATGAGATTTGCTTTGTCTTCTTGGTCCTCAGCACCGTTATGGCAGCATTGATCCAGGAAGCCAAACCTCAACAGACTATGAGTCAATGGATTTATTCCAGGAAGGAGACTTTTCATAGATGTGTGGTAGGCCAGGACCCTAGGGAACTGAGGGCCGCCCAGGGGTCTGGAGGATCCAGGGCGTCTGGAACCAGTTCAGTAGAGAAATCAAAACCATCCAGGCCCAGAAGCGGGTTGCCAAGGGCAGCTGGTGAAGTCTACCCATGAAATCCGTGGATCAGGGGATCTGGAGAAGTCTTGGAGCGGCTGTTGGTAAAGAGGATTGGGAGTCAGAGATGCCAGATGGAAGAAGCAGAGGAATTTAAACTGACCTTCAGAGAAGGAGCCTGCTGCTTAATTCTGCCTCCCAAGTCCTGCACAAGTTTCTCTTTTGCTCACCTCTTATCTGGAACCACTCAAGGACACGGATTCCAGGAACTATAGTCCTAGTTTAATTAAGTTGTTTTAATAGGACAATTTCAATAATAGAAAAACAGTGCCCAACACAATCATGAGACCTTCATTCTCCTCCTTCGGCTATTGTTCAGTTCTCATTCCTTCCATGCCCGTGGTAAGCAGCCTGAAAACCTCGGTGCAATCAGTTAGGTAAGAGGCACTTTTAAAAAAGTGTGGTTATGAAAACAGCTGAAGACTCGGGGACCATGTGGACAGTCTCCAAGTGAAACTGTGGTCTAGAATTAACCTGACTGTCGGCTCACACCAGCCCCTCCCGCCTCACAGATGCCTAGGCTGTGGGAGAGAAGAGTAGGAGGTTTTGCAGAAATGGGACACCAAGCCAGAAGGGAAGGGGAGGCTGTAGGAGGAGGTAGCAGGTGGAAATACAGGATAGAGAAGAAGAGGAGAGGGAGGGGGAGAAGAAAGGGGAGGGAGAGGGAGTAGGAGAGAGAGAGAGAGAGAGAGAGAGAGAGAGAGAGAGGGAAACAAAGACAGAGACAGAGACAGACAGAGACACACACTTCAGGAGAGGTGAGGTAATAGAGAAATAGGGATTTTGGAACTAACAGTGAAACAACAGTGAGTATACAATCTGCTTGACTATAAGTATTACCTGGGGAGCTTTTTGCATTATGATGAAAGTTTTTATATAGCCAAGAATTACATTAACATATACAGTATTTAAAGGTTAATGCTTTACTATATGTCAAATATCCTTAAAACTTGACCCCTTTTCCAACTCGGGAAAAGGACACTGCCCACTGTTAATGCTGTCTGACCCTGCTGCCAGTCCCCTCCCTCCATTTAGTATTTCTTTTATCCTAGACTTAGAGCCCAGATATGTGAGGTTTCTTTTTAAAAGAATGCAAAGGAGGAAACAAAGTGTGGATGAAGGGAGAATGGACAGGGTTTCACTGGGCCACCTTTCTTCCCTGGGAGAAATCTCACAGCTTTGTGCATTCTCAGCGTGACCTGTCCTCCTCCTGCAAAGCCAGTTGAGTGGTCTCTGGGCACATTGACAAGAGTCTCCGATACATCACACTTCAGAGTCTCTTACAAGGAATAACCCCATCCAATGGTTATTACAACAGAACCAGCAAAGTAACCTCTCCTGCCAGTAGGCACATTCTACAAATCAGAGACACTAACTGAGGTTGTTCTTGATTATAGAAATCCAGTATTGAATAGCCCCACGGAAGCCTATTAAGTTTTTAGATGATAAGTTAGCAGAACCTTCCTCTAAACAGGGATACTGTTCTGTTGCCTTTTCTGAGACTCCTAGATTGGTCTCTTTGGGTCCTTTTACCCTTGCAGGCCCTAAGCAGCCAATAAATAGAAGTGAGCCATAAATAGAAGGAAAAGCATGTGGAAAGCAGACAAAGGTGCGGGCAGCAGAGGCTGTGATTCCTTGAGAAAGGGACCTGCCTTATCCAATTCTAAATCTTGCCCATGGCTTCCGCTCTGCTTGGCACTGAACTGTTTGTTGAATTGTTGAGTTAAAACCAGACAGGCATAATTGGTCAGCAAAGCCTCCACAGCTTTTTAGTTTAACCATGCTTTTCTATCATCCTCTTGATTCCAACTTCACTGTTTGAGAACTGCAAGCAAAATGGAAATCCACAGAGAAATCTCTCCAGCAGCAGCATGTCTGCCAAAGACAGTGGTGACTCGGGGGTGGTCTCCCAGAAGCCAGTTGTCCTCTCCAAAGCCTCTGAGATGAGTTGGCATTTTTCCTGAGTCTTTGAACCAAGGTTGTAAGGAGGCTCTGTAGTAATTGCTAGCATGGAGCCAACAGGAGTTGGGCTACCTGATCATCAGGTTGCACTCACAGTGCTGCTGACAGATGGGGAAGTAGTAAACTCAAGACAGACTGTTCTCAGGGCAGACCCAGGTCTGACTGGGTCTTCGTGGCTATAGAGCAATTTTGCGGATTTCCCCGAGAGTGACATTTTGGATCCGATTTATTGGGGTGTATGTTCCCGGGAATCGGAGCAAGGGCAGATCCACTAGATGCCAGTGACAATTCCTTCCCCACAAGTTGTGACAGACAAAATACCTGCAGATGTTGGAAAATGTTCCCTGGTGGCAGATCTCACATCAGTTGTGAATTATCACTATAAAGATTGTGTTTACAGTCATTTTCCTTGATACGTTACTTTTAAATCATCCACTATGCTCTTAAGATGCAGGTCCTAGGAGCCATCCCCAAATCACAGGGAGGCCAGCGTTTGTACCTTACGAGCATTCTAAGAATGTCTTCCCCTTAACCTGCAAGAACTTCTGGCCCTTGCTGCCATGAGGTTCACAACCCATGATCTCCCCTGATTGTTGGAATAGGGATTTTTTTGTTGATACATGGGTCATCTCTGGACTCCTAGTCTCCCTCCTAGGCTGGCAAGATTATGCCCATACAGCATACAGTAAGTGCCTTACAAATATTAGTTCATGTCATAGCAGAATCAGCCTTCAGAAAAATTTTAAAGCAGGCTCTATTAAATTTTAGACTCTTTTTGTTTTTCTGTCAATTCTTCCTTTCTTATTGGATCCTTCAGTCCTCCAGCCCCTAAGGACCCATTATCAACACACCACACATCCTGTGGCCACCTCCACCCTCACTCTGACAACATTTAAACCCCATGCCCCAACTTACCAAACACCACTTAGCACCCATGAATCATGCACTCTGTGAAGCAGAGAATGTTAAGACTAAGGATGTTTCCACAGAAATATCTTAAGAGGCTGTCTAGCAATATACATCTTTAAAGTATATATATATATATATTTAAACCCAGACAACATCTCATCCTCCTTCTGAATTCAAATGTCTACTTTCCATCCCTCCACACGCTATGCTAGGACTAGCCTTAAAACCAGGAGGCACACAGATGTAAAGGCGTCCTCTACCAGGTAATGTATTGGTATGATGATAATAGCTTTCTTTTGCCTGAACTTATATGAATGACAAATGCTAGGACCGGCAAAGCTGTGCTGGCCACCTGGGGTTAGAGGGACATTGATCAGTGCGGAAAGGAATTTCAGTGTCATGTGATGTCCACACTTTAATTTGGAAAATACTATACTAAGCATCTATGCAAGGGTTGGTTATGGTCTCAACAAGCACTATCCTACACGACATGGTGGGGGAGGGGCTGTCTTTAAAATAATTCTCTATTTTGAAGAAATTCATTAAAATAGTTTTATACTTACAGATACAAGTATAAAATGCATGGGTTGTAAGCAGACATGCCCGGAGTTCAGAGAATTCACTTGCAAAACACACTGTAGGAGCAAGGAATTCACACAGGCTTCCACAGGAGTGGCAGGCAATCTGTTCCTTGGGAAAGGCCTTGATGGAGTTCACAGTTTAAGCTTCTTCGAGATCAGGGTTCTGTGTGCCCTCCACAGTTTTGGTGGGCTGAAGTGTGGAGAAGTAGGGTGTCCCCAGGGAAGAAGGGATTTGGCAGAATGTGGATGGAATTGGTGAGACCAAGAGTCCAGCAGGACAGCAGGGGCCAGCACCCCAGGGATAGAGGAAGCAGTTCTCCTGCTGGAGCAATAGAGAACCTTTTAAACAGTTCAGAGCCACCTGATGGATTGCTTTCTCTACTCTGCCTTTGGTTTTCTCCTCTAAAACATCCTCTTTCATCTGAATTCATTCACTTACAATAAAAGGGAGGTCTCTTCAGAGTGAATTCTCCCAGCTCTGCTTCCCTACAGGGAAGGCCTAAGCTCAGGGCCCTGGGGAAACCCTAGGGGAGTCTTTCAGTCACCATGGGGACAGAAGGTCAGGGCTGAGAGCAAGGCTGTCTCACAACTCAGCCACTGAAGAGGCAGCATGATTGCTTTGTTTCATGCAAGGGGTGGGGAGAAAGGGAAGGAGGGAGAGGAGGAAAGAGAAACAGGAGAGAGGAGGAGAAAGGAGAAGAGAGGAGAGACAGAGGGAGGGAGCAAGGGAGGGAGGGCATAGAATCACGAGATATTCTGATTGTACCTCACAATTTAATGTACAAATAAGTCGAATTTGCTTACACTGGTCTACTTTGGGCTTCCATGATTCTACCCTCTTTGAGTTGTTCTCACTTTGCTTTGCCTCTTCTCACCTGTCTGGAACATATGATGCCTCCAGTGGTAGGATGTAAAGGAAGGCAAGGTGACGAGGTTAATAGCACCTTGTAGGACAAGTTATGCAATCCCCAAATTCAAGCTCTCCAAGTCACATAGAAAATGCTAATGAGAAAGTAAAATCAAGCTGTTGTTGGTCTTCAGAGGCATCCTGGGCCAGAACAGGGACACTCTCCCAGGACGGGCAGAGGGGGCTGCAAGCCCAGCTTTGTGTCTGCCCCATGCTGCTCCTCCTTTCCCTGACTTCAGGGGCCATCCTGCAAGCACCTGCAATTCCTACCATCCACCTGCAAGTCAAGGCTTAGCTTGCACTCACTTGGGGGTCTCTTGCTGTCGCAGGGTGGTAGTCCTACACTCCTCCTTGGGGCAGAATTTGGGGCTATAACTGAGCCACTTAACCAGGCTGGGGGCACATAGGCAGGGATGCTGAAGTGCCAACAACCCGGTCCTGTGCTCTGTCAGCCCCGCGCCCTCTGCAAGGTAAGTGCTGAGCGAGCTCGCAGCCACTGCCTGTGTTTGGAAAAGGGAAACAGAGAAATATCTACCACAAGAACAGAGATGCTCAGAGGAAAAGAATAGGAAAGGAAGTGGAAGGCCGCTTATTTCCACTGAAAGGACTCACGCTCTGGGCAAAGAAAGACACTCTGAAAGGAAGGAAACTCCAGTTTTCATTCACCCAACAGTGAGCAGCCGCCTCCAGAACACCCCACTCCGGAGCTCCCTTTCATAAAGCGGTCTGGTCTGAAGAAGCCCACCGATCTTTTCTCTTTCAAAGCCTTCTCCCTCCGTGGGAGGGTCTACTTTGAACAGCCGCCTCAAAGATGAAGTGCTCCCTTTAAGAGGACTGAGCTCATTACCCTCGTGCCTCATTCAAGAGATTCCTTTTATCCTCTTAACAATGAACTTGGAAATGGGGTTGAGATTCTATGGAAATACTCTAGAGAGCACAGGACAGAGGAGGGAACCTAATTTCTGTGTCCAAAGGCTGCCTGTCCTTTCCTTTATATTAGAAGTGTCAAACAAACAAAACCAGAATAACTTCATTGAGAGTTTAGAAGTTTGGAGGAATTGGAAGGGAGGTGGGGTAGGATTCACTGTGTGGGGTCATATTTTCATATCTAGAGATACTCACTGTTTGTGAATGAAGGAATGAAGTGCAAAAGGTTCAAAGTTTGGATAAGCGTAACCCAAGAGGTTGCTCTCTGGTTTAACTGCGCCCTTGAGCAGGAAATAGGGGGAAATCTTGTTTACTTTTTCCTCCCATCCTCTTGCAGTATGTGTGCCGCGCGTCTTCCGTTTGCTCGTGGTCCCTAAACTTCTCCTCCTGCATGGAACACGGACCCCAAGGGATCGGCATCAGGACCCCGGGGGGTGGGGGCTCTCAGAAGAGCCACAGATATGTGACCCACACAGTGGCCCGCCCAGCACTGCGGGCTTGGTCCACCGCCCTCACCATTCCCTGCTGTCTGCCCCAGACGCTGGGAGCACAGGCTTCTAAGAACATCTAGAGCCCTGGTGTGGGACCCTTCCAGCCCTCCACAGGGGAAAATGATGAGGCCAGTTTGTGCACAGGCAGAGTGAAAAATGCCTGCATGGTGTGGTTTTTTTAGAATGTAGTGTACGTTTGTGATGCATAAAGGTTAAGTTGGGAGGTTCCTGTCCTTCCTAACTTCCCTTCCCTCTTACCTTGATCACCTTCCCTTCCCTAAAATGTCTGTCTCCCCGTTTCCTACCATTTTTCCTTTATTGTACTCATTAATCTCTTAGAGTTTGCATTTTCATCTAAGAGAAACCTCCTCTTTCCGCTCCATGTCTGAATAGCATTCTGCTGGGTATACAGGCCACCTTTTCCTCACCCATTCTTCTGCAGAGGGGAATACTTACAGGCTGCTTCCAGCTGCACTGCTATGAACATGGGTGTGCACCTGAGGCCATGTCTTCAGCTCTCACCCTTTGGGGGCTTCAGGAAGGTCCCCACCTTACACCAAGGGTAGGCCCTGGATTCAGAGCTTCAGATTTGTAAAAGCAGTGCACCATACTTCCGGTCTTAGTTTAAATTTCAATGCCAGCTACTTATGCCAACCACTGGAGGAGAGAATGCTCTCTCCTGGTGGTCCTGCTGGTTTCCCATCATACAGGATCAGAGCCGAACTCCGCAATCTTCCAGGCTCCAAATTCATCGCTATTTTCCCCAGCTCCTAACCCCTCCCTTTAGAATGTGTGTTTTAGTGAACCTGACGTAAGGTGGCTTCACAGACCAAATACCATGCGTTTATTAACTTGAGAGTCAGGGAGAGAGGTTGAGGAAGGGATGTTTTGAAAGCATTTTGCAACTTACCTGAGAACCCTTGACCATCGTGGAGAGACACCGGAAGTAGACTAGGGAGAACTAGGGCTGAGTCATACGGAATTTCTATATTTAATGTTGTAAATGTTGTACTAGTTTACATCCTCACTAACAAGGTAGAAAATGTTCATTTTTCCATATCACCTTGCCAGGGTTTGTTGACTTTTGCTTTCTTGATAGCCATTCAGACTGGAATAAGATGGAGTCTCAGAGTTACATTAATTTGTTATTTTGTTTCAGCTTTAATTGAGTTTATTGGTACATTTTAGAGATACAGTACAGTTACATTCATTGTTGGGATCTTGTACCTCTACATGACAAGTCTTGATTCTCATTTTTTCCCCTTACCTCTGCCCTCCCTTCACCCCCTCCTCCCCTCCCCATCTACAAACACTTTATTTTCATCTTTTCATTATCTCGCATTTTTTTTCTTTTCCCTTTTTACTCTTCCCCTACCCATCCCACCTTCCCTACACTTTTAGCTCCTTTGTTCCCATTTCTAAATGTCAGTAATCTTATTAAAATCTTATGCACTGTTGAAGATTATTTACAACAGGGAAACTATTCGTTATTTACACATGTGTGACTTATTTATTGCACTTAGGAGTATATCTTCAATATGTATCCATTTTCCTACGAATGAATCTATTTTCTTGTTCTTTATGGCTGAGTAATATTCCATTTTATAGAAAAACCACAACTTCTTTATCCAGTTTCCAACGGATGGGCAAATAGGCTGTTCCCAAGATTTAGCTGTTACAAACTGTGTCACTATAAACATGGGTGCACATACTTCTCTGTGATATGATTCTTTTAGTTCTCTTGGAAAGATACCCAGCAGAGGGATGGCTGGGTCAAATGGAACCTCCAGTCCAAGCTCTTTGAGGTATCTCCATATTGATTTCCATAGTGGTTGC
>NW_022900926.1:10977030-10977462 GCF_012274545.1 Fukomys damarensis | reverse complement strand
TAGACTGATGTATCCTGCAAAATTCTCTTTCAAAATAGATGGGGAAATAAGATACTTCCATGACAAAGAGCACCTGAGAAATTTCATGAACACCAAACCAGCACTGCAAGGAACTCTAAACAATATCCTAGAAAAGGACAATGAAGTTCACAATAACAGGAAGCCCAACAGACCAAATCAAATAGGCAAGGCAAGAAATTAAAAGGAGATGGGAGAAAAAGTAAAAATAGTCAACAAAAGGACAATAACATGACAAGAATAAGTCAAAATATATCAGTTATAACCATCAATGTTAATGGCCTCAATTCACCAATCAAGAAAAACAGATTGGCCGAATGGATTAAGAAATTCCTCTGTAAGATACCGGGGATGACTTCAATTTTTTTGTATTTATTTAGACCTGTTCTGTGAGCCAGTATGTGGTCTATCTTG
>NW_022900926.1:10961342-10976019 GCF_012274545.1 Fukomys damarensis | reverse complement strand
AGGCAAGGCAAGAAACTAAAAGGAGATGGGAGAAAAAGTAAAAATAGTCAACAAAAGAACAAAAACATGACAAGAATAAGTCAAAATATATCAGTTATAACCATCAATGTTAATGGCCTCAATTCACCAATCAAGAAAAACAGATTGGCCGAATGGATTAAGAAGCAAAATCCAACAATATGTTGTATACAAGAAACACACCTATTGCAAAAGGAAGCCCATAGACTGAAAGTGAAAGGATGGAAAACAATTCTCCATGCATCAGGAGCCCATAAAAAAGCAGGGGTAGCAATCTTATTCTCAGATAAAGTAAATTTCAAACCAAAACTCATTAAGAGAGACAAAGAAGGCCACTACATCCTTGTAAAGGGAACAATTCAAGAGGAAAAGTTGACAATCAATTAATTTGTTATTTTGACTTGCATTTCCTTGATGGCTAATGATGATAAGCATATTTCCGATGTACATATTGGCCATTTGTACTTCTTTTGAGAGGGGTCTATTCAGTTTATTTTTCATTGGGCCATTCATTATGGGAAGGAGTCAGTTTTTAAAAGCTCTTTATATATTCTAGACATTAGTGCTCTATCTGATGAGCAGATGGCAAAAGTCAAATTAGAACCATATCTCTCACCCTGTACTAAAATCAAGTGAAACTGGGACAAAAATATAGATATGAAAAACAGAAACTTTGAAATGGCTGGAAGACAACATAGGGAAACACTGGGTCCCAGGCAGAGGTAAGGATTTCCAGAACAGAAGCCCAGCAGCAGAAGTAACACCAAGAATCGACAAATGGGATTATATCCAATTAGTTACTTCTGCACAGCAAAGGAAAAATCACCAGAGTGAAAGACACAAAGTACACATGATGTCATTTTTAAAAATCCTACAAGTGCTAACTTTTTAAAGTTTGTCGCTTCGATAGAGTTAATCCAGTATTTTAAAAGGCTTACTGGATAAAAAGAGCTTGGAAAAATAGGCCATGGATGGAGACAGTGTTAATTCAGGGTGCAAAGAGCCCAGATGTTTCCTCAAGGCATCTTTCAGAAATGACTGTCCTCCAACCCACTTTCCTCCATTGTTCTGGATGCTCTTTCTAGGAATGTCTTAACTTCTACTGCAATATTTATTACTTCTGATGAAGGCAGGAGAGATCAGAGAGTTCTCATTTGCAATTCACTTGAATTTTATTAATTTTAAGGAAATTCACAAAATTGAATTTAATGCCCTTTGAGCTAAATTGGTATATTTGATTTAAAGAATATGCAGAGTGGTGCTTAATATTTCTTTTTCTTGGAGGAGTTATACCTAGGCCTCCTCAGTCTATTTCCATATAAATATGATATATGAAACGTTGCATATGTTAAAAACTATTATGAAAATTTAGATGACAACAGCAAGAGCTTCTTTAGTTAGTGAAAGTCTTTTGGAATTTAAAGCCTGGTAAACCAGAAGCCACAGGCAAGCTTGGCTAAGACTATTTTTGTAATCAAGTTGTCTGAATACAGATTAGTAGTAATACTTGAACTAATGTGATTTTAAATACTAGGGATATGAGAATTTCTGAGTGCAGGTTAACATTTCAGGATTATTCTGCTATCTCAACCATTAGAGACCAGCCGGTACTGTAGCCCAAAAATAAATATTACTGTTGCCATGGGAACTGAAATCACCTTGGCGATGATTAATACCAGTAAGGCAAACAGTGGAGATTGCAGTCACATTGTTTCTGGCTGAATCAAGACCAACCAAAGAGCAGGAAACATATTTATTTATAAAGGGATAAGAGCCAAAGTCTTTTAGTTAGAATTGTTATCAAAGTTTGTTATCTGTGTGTATAGGATTCTCTAGGAAATACTTACATTTTCATTTACTGAACAACTTTTTACTAGATCTCTTGTTAGAGGTCCTAAATGTCTTTCTCAGATTGCAGTGGGGAAAGTTTGATAAGAAAAGTCTATTTTGTAAATTAATAAGCTCTTTTTAAATGTTCTCTATTGTTTTGTTGTGATGGGTCTTGATTTTTTTGAGAATCTGTGACTCTAGATTACTACAGTCTTTTGTGTTTTAAATGTTTGTAGCTTCTAGAGAGATTGCCTTGATTAAAAGAGTGTTGCAAATCATCAAATGTATGATACTATTAGCAAGATAGCCTATACTGGGTAGAAAGAAATTGTTAGTGTATAGGCAAAAGAGAACTTAGTTACTTGTACAGACATTAAAAATATCTTTGTTATTTGTCATGGATAGGTAGAGATCAGGCGGTTCTGGTTTAAAAAGACAATAAAATCATTACCAATAAAGAAACTTCCCTAATCACACTCTTTCCTCAGAGAATTTAGTATTAGAGGGAGAAATAATAAAAGAAGTAGTTGTGCTGTTCTGTGAAAGAGGATTACATATAAAGATATTAAAATTGAACAATGCCAAAGATGATTGTTTTAATGCTTGTAATTTACTTCACAATACTTCTTCCTGGACAAACTGATATTACTACAGGTGTAACACTAACGGTAAGTAACTTGATCCTTGTAACAGAAAATTCCTGAATTTCCCAATTCCAATACAATCTAATATGACATTTCATTCACCAATCTCGGCATCACAGCAAGAGACTGTCTCTTAAGGAGATCCAACGAAAAGCATGCAATAACTGATCCAATTGTCCATATTCAGGACATATGAGACAGAGGAACTTGTCAAACAACACCAGAGGGATGCAATCAGCTGATCCTGGAATGTGAAAAATGATACAGGACACATGGTCTTGTTTCTTCAACAAAGAAGCTGCAAGATAAAAAGAGAAAGAGGAACTCAAGAGAGATTTAAGAGACACATTAGCCAACTGCAACTTGTGGGCCTTATCTACATCATGATATGAAGAAACCACCACCACAACAAATGAAGACTTATGAAACAACTGGAGAATGCCAAGTGAGTGTTTGATAACACTGAAGAATTAATGTTATTTTTGGTGAGATGAGAGCTTTGTAATTAAATTAAAATGAAAGAAGACACCTAGGGACAAATGTTGAGATATTTACAGATAAAGTGGTATGTTTTGGATTAGCTCCAAAATAACTCAATGTTCAGTAGCAGTAGAGGTGAGGAACTTCACTTTTTAGAAACATCTCTCATCAACAACAGAGACCTTGCTGATTCTGTGTTAGCTACTTTTCTCACATTGCTGAGACAAACACCCAACACCCAAAGTTAGAGGGGAAGGGGTTTATTTAGCTCACAGCTGTAGAGGTTTCAGTACATAATTGGTTGGCTCCAAGGCAGGGATGGCCAACAGGCATCACAGAAGAGAAACAAGATGGTGCACACAAGGTACCAAGGGACCTTAACAGGGCCTTTCTGCCTCCTGTTATCTTACTCAGACTACTTAGGGCAGGTAGCACTCACACCCTTAATCCTAGTGCCCTCGGGCATAGCCCCAACATGAGTCAATCACACACTCTAGATTCAGCAAACTCCAGAATAGCCTATGACCACATGAGGCTTTGTGGGAACATCGAGACATAAGCCATAACACTTTCCATTGTTAAAACTCATGCTTTATAAAGGGAAATTAGACTTGAGAGACAGTCTTCTGTGGGTGATGTTCTTCATATTTACCTGAGAAATGAAGGTACTGGAAGCTTTATTCTTAAAGTAGTCTGTATCCTGATACTGGCTCTGAGGTTGCCTCTGCTTATTTTCTTTTTTTTTTGGTACCGGGGATTGAACTTGGGTCCTTGCGCTTGCAAGGCAGGCCACCAAACCGCTGAGCTAGATCCCCGGCCCAGCTTATTTGCAAATAACTAAATTCTGACTCTAGATTAGTGATCCTCTTAAGTAGGTTTTAGGGACCTCTGGGGTTTCCCAAGATCCATGAGGTTAAAATTATTTTCTTAATAATGCTGAGGTTATGTCTGCTTTTTTTTCCTCACTCATTCTTCCATACGTCTACAGTGGAGTTTCCCAGAGAAGACCATATCATTTCACATATGATATCATGTTTCACATATGTATCATCATTTCACATATGATATCATGTTTCACATATGTATCATCATTTCACATATGATATCATGTTTCTCATATGAAATATGAAAATGTGACTCCCCTGGCTTCTGGTTGGATGGATGTTTATGTTTTTAGAAGTTCCTGGATTTATTTTCCCATAATATTGACAGGTATGCAATCTCTTTTGAGTCTTCATTGAACTTTAAAAACATATTTACAGAGAATTACTATTTTAGATTATCAAGTCTCCCTTAAGTAACATGTACATAAGATTTACTAGGATCATATAAATTTTTGGAGATTTAGAATTTATCAAGAATATGGAACAGGGCCTGGGATTTAGCTCAGTGGTTTGGTAGCCTGCCTTGCAAGTGCAAGGACCCAAGTTAAATCCCCGGTACCAAAAAAAAAAAAAAAAAAAAAAAAAAAAGAATATGGAACAAACTATTAAAACACTTTTAATAAAATGTGTGTATTACTAATAACATGTCTATATTATCACAGTACTTTGTAGGAGCCTTGCCTTCATTATAAATGTCAAAAGACCAAATTACAATAAATTTAGTTAAGGGATCCAATTGGCTTTTTTTTTCTGAGATTCATGGATTAGGGTAGTATTTCTGTACCAACTCCCCATGAGGCGTGTAATCATTATGTACTGCAAATATATATGAATAAACATTAAAAGAATAAAAGTAAATAAAAATGATTATAAAATTTTCTCCCGTAAGCTAAGCAGGGGAGGTGGTTTTGTTAGGGAATTGATCATGTTAAAGTATGCTGTGACGCTGCCTCACAGGCTGCATTCTCCTGGTACATCTTGGCTCCTAAAATGACCTCATGCCCTTATCTCTGGTTTTCCCCCCGCCCAAGGCCACAGTGGTCCAGGAAAGTTGAAACCTGTGTCTGCAGGACTGGGCCCATAAAAGCAATCTGGCCTGTGATAGGTTAAAAGTAACTCACTCCTCCTAAATAAGCAATAGCCCACCCCCAAACTGATAAAAGGACCTTCCTTTCTTTGTTCTCTTCTCTCTACTTCTGCTTCTTCCTCCTCCTCCTCTCTCTCTCTCTCTCTCTCCCTCTCTCTCTCTCTCTCTCTCTCTGCCTTCCTGCCTTCCTGCCTCCTGCTCGCCTCCCTACAATAAAGATCTCCTGCCGGACCTCTCGGTGCGTGAATGGCCTAATTGGGAAGGGGCACCCGAAAGGGCATGCGAACCCCCCTTTCAGGTTTTATGAGCAGAAAAGGATGAAGAAAGCAGTAACAGGGAGAAGCAAATCATTTCAAAATTACTTTCCTTAAAATGTTAATTCTGAGGGAACTTCCTGACCATGCAGGTGAACATTTGCTTGTTTGGGTATTTTGTTTTCTCTGTCTCCTGATTTCTTGAAGACTGGAGAAGTAACTTAGTTTAGTTTTGTGATATGGACCTTTAGCGTGAGTGACTCCATTTTGGTCTGGTTCATTGAGGCTTAGTGCGGGAGCTCAGTCTATTCAACACCCTCCCATCTATTTTATTTAACATAACTTACTAGACTGGTTACGCCCATCTGCAACTGTTAGTGAACGTCATAACCAACCAAAAAGAACTCAGTAATTCTTTGTTAACAAACTGGTATATATCAGTTCATAGCAGCCATGAAAACCATTGAGTGTATGCTGAGGAGACAGAAGAGTGAATCAGAAAGCTGGAGAAGGATTAAAGCTAAGGGGCCAGAAGAAAGAACAGAATCCAAGTTTGGGCAGAGGGGGAAGGAGGAAGAGCTGGGAGAAGGTTTGGTATGTAAAGAATGGAGGAGAGCTGGGAGTGGGGAGCTTAGGTTCTTCTATTCCCAGCAGTTCCTGAAAATAGTTCTCTGGCTATTGTCCAGGACAGTCCTGGCTCTTCCTACTTGAGCAATGAGGTTCTTGAGAAAGGAAATAGAATAATTCCCTTTACCCTTTCCTGCTGTAGAACAAAGACATTCATTCCACAGGTAGAGATAAAAGGCCTAGGATCAAAGTGTAAACAATGAATTAATTAACATGCATGAGTGGTCACCTCTGATCTCTTTCTCCTGGGAAATGAGGGGATCAGGATGCTGCTGTCAGAGGATGAAGACAGATATGTGGAGAGTAGGGAAGGCTGAGAGCAAGGGAATATATATCAAAGTTGTTCTAGGGCTTCCTGGCCTGGTTTGAGTCCTTTCCTGGGTGTGTTTTTCATGTGTAGCTAAGACTATGTGCTGATTTGGGAGAACTTTGTCTTCTTTCCTTCCTTCTTTCCTTTTAACCTTCCTGGCTTTCTTCTCTCCTTCTTCCTTTCTTTTTTCTTTGAAATAAAGATGCTAGTTTGCAGATCTACGGAGAAGGCAAAATCTTGGAATATACCGAAAGCTATTTAATTTACAGGTGACATGACTTAATAATTTTTGGGTTTCTGGATTATCTCAGCAACAGACTTTTCAAAATTGTTTGCTTTTGGTCTCCCTGGTCTGATCTAGCCTCTCCATTCTGCATCCACTGTTTTCACCTCTTCATCCTTCATGCAGGGTGTTCTCTGTACCCGTAAGGCTGGAGCGGGCCACAGAGGCAGAAGGATGGCCTGTGCCCACAGGGATGGTTAGTGCCTAAGTAGAATGAACTAAGATCATACTGATAGCACAGCCGCTGTGTCACACAGCAGAAGAAGTCTTGCAAGATCCTTTAAAGACAGGGCAGCATCTTAATGGATTTCATTTTTTCAGCCAGTCAAATGAACAATGGGCTCTCTAACAGTGACTGTGACAGTGGCTGACTGTAGAATCATGGGGGACATTGCACTTTCTAAAGTACATAATTCCATTTTGTTTTAATGATTTTTAAGAATATAGTGACCACGTATTAGTATTTCCATAAACTGTAAGACTATACAAATTTCAGTGTATTTATAATAATTAAAGAAAATATTGGAAGCAAAGCTGAACTAGCTTTAGGTTTCCAATCAAAAGGGAAAACCTAGGGCAGGGGATTTAGCTCAGTGTTGCCGCCACCTGCCTTGCAAGCATAAGGTCTTGAATTCAATCACTGGTACAAAAAAAAAAAGGGGGGGACCTAAACACAGCTGAGAGGGTAAATAGACAGGGAAGAGTTCATGGGAAGATTAGCCATGGGGGTGTGAAATGAAGTCTAGAGCTGCTGATGGCAAGATTACAGGGCTGAGCCATCACCCAGAAAGAAAATGGACCAAGTTTGGGAGGAGAGGTCTAGAGTGCTGGTTTTGACATGCTGAAGTTCGCTTGTCCATTAGCATCCAAGTGGAAAAGACAGAGCCTTGGATAAAGGACAAAATCTGAGAACCACAGGCATGAAATGTATTATTTTAAAAGTCATTAGATCACAGCAAGGGAGGGTAAATTCAGAGGAGAGAGCACTCCAGTGTTCAGTGATGGTGAGAAAAGGGCCATGCCACGCAGATTAGGGAGACGAGACTAGTGAAGTATAAAATATCCTCAAAAGGGTTTGGTGTCCTGGAAACCAAGGCAGAGGAGGACAAGATAAGATAGCGGGGCTATCAGGATGACAACAGAGAGTAAGACATATTTCCGTTTTTTTCTGCTATTCGCTACAGGTCTCAACTACATTTTTCTCTTTGTTTCCAGTATTTCCCAAGTCACTGTGCAGATCTCCACCAAGTTTATGTTCCTAGTTAATCTTCTTGATATATTTGTCTTACATTTGGGAGGTCTTACCACAAGGACAGGACTATGCTCTTCCCCTGCCTTTTATAGTTATCACTGACCTGATCTGCAGTCTGTTTCCCATGTTGTCACCTTCTCTTCCCTCCAGGAGAGCCACATGTCTGCTCTGGAGAATGGTTTGCTTCTTCCCAATTCTAGGTCTTAACCTTGGCTACTATTTCCCTACATAAGATTGGCCTTGGCCTTGAATGATTCCCTTGACTCATACATACTTTGAGTTGTTTTAACCAGAGAGTATTATTTCCTTTTAGGATTCCTTCAGGATGTCAAGGATGCTGCAGGTCTCAGAGTTGGTTTCTAATTCCACAAACAGAAGTTGCAGGAGTGTGCATAAAGTAGCCAGGGACCTTTAAAAATTGATTTGTGTATTTACTAAGATTAATATTTTCAGGATTTTTTCTTACTCAACTTAGAAAAGTGAGTATTTGCATTTAAAATTTTTATTTTCCCACTCTCTTGATATCTGCTCCTAGCTCAAATGTGTAAAATTTCATTAAGAGCAAGTTTCTATTTCAGGTTGACATCTAGAAAGTGAAGGTAAGTTGCATGCACAGGTAATACTGGAATTCCTGGAGACTGAGAATGAGGAGTATGTGTTATATCAATTATAGCAACTTGGCAAATGGAGCGTAATCAGCCACTCTCAAGAAATTAACTGATGATGATCATTTTGACTTATACAGTCATGAAAATGAAAAACCTAGTCAACTTGGGTAATTGTTTTATTGAT
The DNA here is from genome assembly GCF_012274545.1 of Fukomys damarensis. Classification (NCBI taxonomy): domain Eukaryota; kingdom Metazoa; phylum Chordata; class Mammalia; order Rodentia; family Bathyergidae; genus Fukomys; species Fukomys damarensis. The sequence continues at coordinate 10,967,558 of NW_022900926.1, read as the reverse complement.
GAAATGGAGAGCTCTCCTTTATTTCACATAGGGCTTGAGGTCATAAGGTTGAAAGGCATACATGGAACAAAAAGATATAAAGTTAATGTTTTAGAAGGCTGTTGGCTAGTTCCTCAAGTATTGAATATTTTGTTATTTTTTTGTTTCTGAAAAAGTATTCACAGCCTCTGAAATGAGGATCAAATGAACAAGCGCACCACCAGATTCGTTCCTGCTCTGGCTGCCTGCTGTGGTTTACTGCCCAGTCGATGGCTTATAGCCCAGGGAAACGTAAAACTTTATAAGCGGCCATATGTGTTCTCCCCCTTTTATCAGAGTCTTTGGCAGACTGACCCATAAGTAAATGATTATGAAGTTTAGCCAGCAGTTTCTGCTATGAAATAAGAATTAACAATTCCACCAACTTTCATTGGGAACCTAATTGCGTACCAGTACCAGTACCACAAAAGAACCTGATAGGCTAAAATTGATTCCAGAACTATTTGGCCTTCCCCGTATATAGATCATTCAGTGACATATCTGGATTGGCAGGAAAGTCTTGCTTCCCAATGAGTCAAATCTTGGCTGGCTATGACAACTGGAGCCAGAGAAGAAAAGCACCACACAGAAAGGGTATACATTGACAAACTCCCACCTCACCTTCTCCTTTTCTTTGCACTGTAAATACACACTCAGTGTTTCCATTTTGTTGCAGAATGGTTAATAGTTAGTTTTACCTCCCTTTAACCTGTCAGAGAACATAGGCATAAAATTGAATTGACAAGAAAGAATAAAGTAAGTTCAAAGAGGAGAACATGAATGAATCACAGATTAAATACAGAACAAAAGTACTTAAATTTCTGAGACCAGGCTATACTTTTAGAACTAGACCCTTTTGGTTGAATTTTGTAAACACACACTCATTTTGTATCAGAATTTCTTAGTGTATATATCACTTCCAGAAGATGTGTAGAGGAAGAAAAGAATGGTTTATATAAAATTTACTTTATGAGTTGCTAAACATTTCGTTAGCCAATATAAAACAATGCAGTATTCACATGCCAAAGAGAAAATATTTTAATGCATGTTGCTTCATAAGAGACTTTTGTCATATTTAAGAAAATAATAATGAGCATGCTACACAGTAAAGGATAATTATTATTATTTATTTTTTCTTTTTCTTTTTTGGTACCAGGGATTGAACTCAGGTCCTTGAGCTTGAGAGGCAGGCAGTGGAACCACTGAGCTAAACCAGCAGTAAGGGATAATTATGTTCTTCTGTACAGAAATGTGATTCTGCTTCTAAATGCCCTTCAGACTTTTTGCTCATTTATTTTTTTATTTAACCCTTAAGGCCCTGAAACAGTAATATTGTATAATAAGAAATTCATAAAATTTGAGAGTCTTTGAAAAGTATTTTCTTAATACTTAACTAAGTGAACAAAAGTTAATTTGCTGTTTCTGATTTTAACATTGTAAGCGATAGCACAAGGTAACATGTTTGGGATTTGGAAATGCTTTAGGAAAAAATATACCTAATGAACATAGAAAATACCCAAGTGCATAAAAAAAGTGATTTTCTTATTATTTTAAGCAGCTTTGCGGTATTGATGACTTATTAGTTGACAACTCCAAATCAATGATTAATTTACTTTCCCTCAGGGTGACTGACACAAATGAGCTGAATAACAAACATGACAAATGCCAACTAAAATGCCTTTTAAAATCAACAAAAAATAGTTTTTCACCTCAATCATTAAAATCATGGACTTGGTCTTATTCCAAAATAACCCTAAATGGAATGCCTTTTGCTGTGTATAGGATTTCAACAAGCAGGGACACATATAGAGTTCTCTCCTGCTCTCCTGATCTACCAAATTCTTCTCCCTCCTCCTGGTCTTCTTTCCGTACATGGGGTTTACTAAATATGGTGGAAATGTCTCATTTCAGTTCCATATTTCTTGTTGAAAAATAGCATAATAAGGTGGAACGGTGTTGCAGCATAATTTTCACAGCAGCACCAGATAGTTAACATAACAAAACACAGGATTCAAAGTATAAGTGCAAAAAAGTCCCATTTTAAGGTATGCGTCTTCTTTAATGTTGTTGATCTGTAGTGTACCCCTTTTATCCCTTCAATGTCCCCTTTTCATGTTTTGATTTTTGAGGTGCTGGGGATCAAGTCCGGGGTCCTGTGCCAGCTAGGCAAGTGCTCCACCACTGAGTTATATCCCTAGTCCTCAAACCCCAGAATTTCTAAGATGTGGTCAAAATCCCCACGTTTTATTTTCTGCCTGAAATGATGGCTACTCCTGTGTTTACCAACTCTAAGTAAACCAAAATACAATCACCAGACTCTGAACATTACATGACTCTGTTGCCAGTAGAGGAAATAAGACATGGCTGTGGGTTCTGATTCTGCCAGTTTTTGCTTGGTCCACTCAGAACACCCTCCTTGCATCTGAATTCCAGATGTTTACCTTTCTATTAGCACATTATTCTTTTCATGCTAAAAATACTGTGGCCCTATTTACATTCTCAACAACTGTACTGCCAACAAAAATCTCTAAATTTAAATCTCTCAATTACACTTTGCCAGGGACACAATGTATTTGGTGATGAGAGAGAACTAGAAATTTATTATAAATTTCTTATTAAGGGCGGGGACTTGGCTCAGTGGTTCTGCCACCTGCCTCGAAAACGCAAGGGCCCAAGTTCAATCCCCGGTACCAAACAACAAAAAAATAAAAATAAATAAAAATAAATATAAATTTCTTATTAAGTTGTAAATGAATAAAGGAGGAGATAGTGAAAGTAATTTTCCTAGTCATTCTGTAATACTAATGAACCAGTAGCAAAGGAAAGTAATAAAAGCAACACATCAGGTTGGAGATTATACATTCTTCCCAGTTTGCTGAAATGCACCTTGAGGTGTGGAATAACAAGATGCTGTGTACAGAGGTTTCCTGTATCCTCTTCCTGATTTTCTCTTAGTGTACACTGGTGGTGAAATATAAATGTAAATTAGCTTATCTAAAATATGTTGCACGAAGAAGAATCAGCCAGCTGCCATGTAAAGTTTGACCTAATTCTGTCACTTTCACAAGCTCTGTGCTTGGACAGACATTGAGTTTTTTTAATTACGATGGCTCAGGGCTGAATTGGGCATGCTGTTTCCAATTCCTCCGTTGAAACCCAAACTCCCAGGACCTCAGAATGTGACTGAATTTGGAGACAAGGACATCATTAAAGTGACTAAGTTTAAAATGAAGTTGTTACGGTGGCACTAGTAAGAGGAAGTTCAGATACACAGACACCAGGGTTATGCAAGACCAGGGGAGGACACAGTAAGAACATGGTCATCTGCAAGACAGGAACAGGGGCTTTAGGAGGAACCAAAACGACTGATACACTGACCTTGGACTTCCAACCTCCAGAGCTGCAAGAAGTAAACTGTGCTGCCCAGCCACTCTGTGTGCTGTTTTGTTATAGCAGCCCTAGCAAGCTCATACACCCTAGGAACAGTAGCTTGTTGGTGTTAGGAAGTACTTAGGCTGGGAGCAGCTGTCCCACATTCCAAATTCCTAGAGTTTCCCTGGTGAAGAAATGAAGTTTTGAATCTTTTTTCAATATTAATAAAAGCGAAGGCAATATCTATTAAGTACAACGCACTTTTGTGAAGTCCTTTTTCTTTTGTACCATTATTCAGGGAGAAGCTGCATATGGAAGGAGATCAATGAGTTAATTTCATTTTGAAATCAGATCACAAGTAACTGTTCTAATCGATGAGGGGATTAAAGACAGAGTTTTCTAATAATCAGGTACCAAGTTTGTTCATTGGCAAACCTTGATCTAAGGTCTAAAATAGTACTACATGGGCAGGGGTGAAGGACAACACTGAAAGTAAGAGACAGGATAACACACGCCCTACCGTCACACGCAATACTGGAGAACAACTGAGTAAGATCTTTGAACAGCCTGAATATCACAGTGGGTGGACAGATCACTGACCAGGCCTAGCCTGTAATATTTATTTATTTATTTAGTACTAGGGGTTAAACCCAGGACCTTGACACTGACATCCCCAGCGCCCTTGTTAAATTTTCAGACAGGGTCCATATCAGTGTAAAGTACATTTACAGTTGGTCAGATATTGTAGGTGAGGTCACATGCCGTCTCCCATCATGGATGCCTTTGACCCCTCCTGAAGACTGGTTCAGTGTTCTGAGGAAGCTGCTCTGGATGGGAGAGATGTATGAGGGGTGACAGAAATATACAGAGAATTCTTACATTTTTGAAACACAGCACAGTAAAAGATGAATTGCCACTAACCCCCCTCAGTATACTCCCTCTCCCTTCAAACCACACTCCATTGTTTTTGCCACTTTCTGAAGCGATTCTGGAGGTCCTCTTCAGTGCATGTACTTAGCTGTGGTGTCTTGGCTACCTCGATGTCCTGAATGATTCGAAATACTTACCTTTCATGGTCATTTTGACTCTGGGTAAGATCCTGAAGTTACATAGCTCAAGATCTGGTGAATAACGTGGATGAAGGCATTGGAGGCCTACGGTGCTTTTCTTACCTACTATGACCAAGGGACACTCGGCCGTGTGACACTGTAGACTGAATTGTGACCCCCTAACCCCCCTAACATCCCTGTGGTAAAGTCCCAACCTCTTATACCTCAGAGGGTAACCATATTTGGAGACAGGCTCTTTAAAGAGATAATTAGAGCTACGTGAGTCCTACGGGAGGAAGCTAATCCAGTATCGCCGGTGTCCTTCCTATAAAAAGAGTGCAGGGGACAGCATGCACAGAGGAAAGACCTGTGAGGACACAGTGGCAGGAAGCCATCTGCAGGCCAAGCAGAGTTCCCAGAATAAATGGATCCCGATGACATCTTGATCTGGGTCTTGCATCCTTCAGAGCGGTGAAAAAATAAATGTCTATTATTTAAACTGCGCGTGCCCGCGCGCACACACACACACACACACACACACACACACACACACACACACAATAAACTGCACAGTCCGTGGTATTTCATTACTGCAGACCAAGCAAACTAATCCACCCCAGATGGACCACGGGCCTTAGACGCTGCTTGGGTAAGAGGTACCTAGCCCATGATCTAGATTTCTGGAGCTGCCCAAAGGAAGCCATAAAATTTCTTAAATAATTTTCAGTATTCAAAAATACCTAAGGAAAGTATACAAAATATGGTCTAACAAAAACTTCAGGTTTCCAATTAGTAAAAAAATAAAAAAAATAAATAACTTCAGGTTTCATTTTTTTCTTCTTCTAGGTGGAATTATACCAAATCAACATGGTAGCACAAACTATCTCACATTAATCTGAAGCTTTAATTAGAAATTTATGATTTTGTTTAATTAATAAATGTGGAAATTATCATTTAGTAATAAAGCTGATTTGTTTGGTAAATTAAAAATCAGACTTTTTAATGAAGAGAAACTGAGTAGGAACCACTGCTCTAAGCCCCAAGTTTCTTTATTTGGATCCTGTGAGACCTATGCTGCTTAATCCCCTTCAAAATTTTAGAGCTCTTTGGGGGGAGAATTGAGCAAATTATATGGCTTTAGTTATCTGTTGCAACAGGGGTGTTGAGAGCCATTGTTTTCAAGTCTGGGAATGTTGCTGACATTTGCTGATTGCTATGTTCAGTTACTTTCCTAAAAGTCAACAAAATATGAAAATAGCCTAATAAAACAAGTGACTTAATCTTGAACTTAACAGAAGCAAAATTAAAAAGCCGTAGCTCCTAATACAAGTACTGGAGTGTCAAAAGCCTCAATAAAATGTATCTGAAAGTGTGGAAAACAGTACTGTAAACAGAACTGTAGGCTGCACTTCAAAAAGAACAGCAAAAGTATGAAGAACAGAAAATTCTATCAAGAGATTTTTATTATTACCTGCCTGTCTGCGATCACCCGGCGGCGTGCAAGCCGTAGCTCCATACAAGTACTGGAGTGTCAAAAGCCTCAATAAAATGTATCTGAAAGTGTGGAAAACAGTACTGTAAACAGAACTGTAGGCTGCACTTCAAAAAGAACAGCAAAAGTATGAAGAACAGAAAATTCTATCACAAGATTTTTATTATTACCTGCCTGTCTGCGATCACCCGGCGGCGTGCACGTGAGCTCCCGGCCTGCGCGGGAGCTCCCGGCCTGCGCGACAACAGACCCAGGAAGGACACAAGGACCCCAGAGGGGGTTTTT